>NW_027287205.1:3752047-3982047 GCF_022747635.1 Hetaerina americana
AGAGTTCTTTAAGGTAGGTTTTCAGTCTGTGTGATCCGGGGAAATAGGTGATGCAAAGGTTGAGTCTTGCGTAAGATGTGCTCTATTTTAGTGGGACTTTAGAGTATACCTGATAGTCGTTATTGATATAATTTTATCTGAAGAGTCACTCTGGTTTGTTTTCTCAAGTAATTCCTCCTTGCTGCATTCCATCATTGCCCCGTAAGGATTCTCCTCAAGGTCTGGAACGCATGTTATGTTAAGAGTAATGCTCGAGTAACCTCTTCCTTTGTCATCCGGTCACTTGCTTCTGGTCACTTTAGGGCTAGTCCCACCTTTTCATCCTCATGAAAATGCGTTTCTTTTCACTCTATAAAGAATTGTTCGGTGCATTATATTCTCCAGTTTCACTACCTTTGTAGGCAATGTCTTCTGTTTTTGAAATTATTTCTTCCGCATTCATGCAAGAAAATTTTTCCTTCCTAGCAGTTCAGATTATACTCTATTTATCAATGGTATTGAAACTAATTTTACCAATATTCTATCCGCTCTGATGTGTTTGTGAAGGAATCTTTGCATTTTCGACTATAATATTGACAGATATGTCAATTTGCAACCACTTTTGTAATTAGAGATCTTCCATGTTTTTCGGAAAAGTACTTTCGTAAAATACGAGAAAATTTCGATCTTGAACGGTTTTCTGGCAAACTAAAGTTTGTGGGGCAAAGAAATATTTCAGAGGAACCTGCGTTTTCGTTCAAATTGCATTTATTCCTTTGCTTCTTTCGCAGTTGAAAGATAACAAAGATTTAGGCCCACCCACAAACTCGGCAAACTGTCATCTTCTCGGGTGAAACGCATCTATAATTGATTGTGGTTGATAATTACTGACCCTAATAATTTTTAAAAGAATTTTAAGAATATGGAATCCTTAATAATAATGGGTGATGGTCGATGCTCGGGGACATGTGTGTTTTCGGATATCATTATGTCAGTTATTACTAAAAACATGGTGAGATATTTATGGTACCAAATGGCTAATATTTGAAAATAATAAGGTACCTTTTTCGTTCAGTATGAATCATATTCTGTTTTGAGTCTGCGGCGTTGCGATTCGGCGAGTTGGGCGATAGCAGCCTTTCAGCGGCCCAACTCGCCCAACTCGCCGAATAAAAATTATTGCGGGTTTTAGTTTATTTATCCGTAATATGCCTGTTGCCCTATCTGAGCGTTGGCCTTCGATTGAAAATGATCCTTTCTACCACGGCTTGTTGCTCGGCTCTCGTTATCCCGCCGTCATCGCAAGTCCACCTGGTTATGATTGGTCCACTGCCCAATCGACGGTGTCCCACCCGACCGTTCTCCGTCCATCGCAAATCCACTGCTCCAGACGAATGCGACGGAGTTCTCGGGTCCTCGGGAGATGACAAAACAATTGTAACCGTTTCCTATCGAAGCTCCTTCCGCTTTGAATTCGCTTGGCAGCCGAACTGTATACTTCAAAACGCCGGTTTGATCCATTGTTTCCCCGGACACGGCTTCGTATTGGCCGAATATCACTCCGTTGAACAATATACTCTATTGCGTACTTCATGTGGTTCACAACCGCGATCACATTGACTTCAAGTATTTAATGGAACGGAAACATATGGAAATATTAAATTGTACCAAAATTCGTGGTCATGAATCAATTTTAACTAATTTACTCTAAGTGCCTTTTAGCCAGGGACCTCTAAGTATCAAATGACGAACTTATTATTTTAAAACTATTTTTAATTATTTCTTAGAATCTTACCCTGTTTGAACAAAGGATGCACATTCGCGTTGCATACATTGCGCCAGCTCTTGTCCGTTCGTGTTCTACTTTACAAACGTTTTTTTCGGCAAACTATCAAGTATACATCCATTATGTCCCTAAGCCTTTAAGTTCTGTAAACATGACAGGTCAACCTATTGGATTGAAGTACCTTTTATGCTGACTAGTGCTGTTTGAAAATCTAAATTGACAATTTACACGGTGGACATAAATGAAATTCTCTATTTGAGTGTACTTAATTGAGAAAGGAAGTAAGTGTCGCGATTTTTTTGGATTGGTAAAACACTGCCGCCGATTTGGAATATTTTTTCCATTGGTTCACCGAAATCATTGCTATTGACCAATGTACTGTTACATCACATGTTGTGAGGTTGACCAGAGCACGTAATGTTTCTGTCTGCAACCAGTTCTAATTATTCGGATTTCTCGATTTATTTATGTGGCAAATCGGGATTTGCATGTATTCAACACATTTGGTAACGGCAAGGTTTGTGAGGTAAATTCAATTCGTACTAACATAGATCGAGTAAGTTTAAAAAATCAATTCTCGTGATTCTATTTGACTCGTTACAATTCTGTTTCAACGAGCCAATCGAGCATCGAATAATCACTCATTTCATAAAATTTTGAATGAAGTGAGCCGATCAAAACCGGGGTTGTAATGTGGCGTAATGTCAGTGAAAGTAAGTCCATTTGCATGAAATTACATCTCAAAAGGCAAGCGGCTGGCAAAAAAGTTAAGGTAATTCATATTTAAAATTTAGATGTGTTTTCAAACTTAGGGACTGACATCTCTGATTATTGCATGCCTCGTTTATTTCCTCTCCAACGTGGAGGATTGGTGTGGATTCAACGTTTTCGAAGCTGCTTCTCCCAAAGATGCGATGCTGGGTTCTTCGGATTTTAAAGATAATCAAAATGGGGAGATGTGTTATTCATTTACCGATTACCGCATTCGACGTTCCATTTTTCAATGAAAACAAGTTCAATTGGAGTTGAATGGGATGACGCATTGCATGCACTCCCGCGCATTCTTTTTTTATTTATTTTCCAGGCGGCTCCTCCAATCCGCCACCCTCGCCGACCGTGCATTAAAGCCATCCTTCGTTGCATAGCATCAAATTGGGAGGCGGCGGATACGAACCCTGCGGCACTCCTCCGCATTCCCTTCCCAGCACTTGCCCCGCTCGTTCTGCGAATCATTTCCTGCTTTACCCTCCGACCCCTTTGAGACACTCTCCCCTCTTGTATTTCTCCCCTCCTTTCTCACCATAGCCATCCATCGCCCATGCTTCATTACTTTCGAACCAAGTGAGAATAGGTATTATGCCCCTCCATATCACTTTTGGCGCCCTTTGAACTTTTCCCGCCGTGTTCAGTAACTAGTATACCGTGATCACCTCTCCCTCTTTTCGGTGGAACAATCCAGGGACATGAGCAATTTTTCCCGTGAATACGCAATTTTTCAGTTTTAAGAGTATTAGAGTGGGACGCCCATAGTTGATCCTTCGGCGTTCTTTTATCTCGGCGGAATAGTCGGCGTCGCTGGACGCCCGCTTCAGAATTTTATTCTCATAGCTGCATGCATTTTGACTCAACTGTGTTTTCAAACTGCCTACTAAAATATATGCCTCCTACTTAAGTTTTTTCTGTTGCATTTGTATGTTGTCCTATTATTCTGATATGCAAGATTAATATAGTCATACTGGGCATATAAATGTTAAAGGCGCCTTTCTTCAACTATGTTTACTCAGTACAATAATGCGGTCAACAGTAATCCTGCCTAATAGTGGACGTCATGAAGTATACATCGAGCTATTTTTATCGTCTATATTTACCTAACAGTTAATTATAATGTATTCTCACTGAAATATCCATGGCCATTATGTATCAATATGTCCTCTGTTAAAATTACTGGAGTTCTTTACGCAGATTTAAAAAAAGATCAAGTCATATAAACCTCCCGGGATGAATCAAGCCCGCTGCATGCATCAAATAGCCGCCTATATATCCACTCCCTCCCCCTTGTCCGATACCTCTCCACCCCTCATCTTTCCCCCACAAATGCCCTCTCCGTTCTTCCCCCGAGAACGGTCATGCCGTTGAAACGTCCAAACTACGTATGTGAGTGTCCTTTCTTTCTCTTCCCCTTTTTTTAAAAATTATCCGTGTTATTATTGGGATTAGGAAATAGTTGGGAATAACCCTCAAATATATACGTATACAATATATATATATATATATATATATATATATATATATATATATATATATATATATATATATGCATATATATATGCATATTCATTTATGTTTATAGTTTTCCACAAGACCATCGGACCCCCAGCCATCTTGGTTACTTGCTTTACTTAACAGTCACACACGTCTCCGAGGACTAAATTCTTTCACTCTTTTATAGAAAAAAAAAAAATATATATATATATACATGTATATATATATATACATATATGTGTATATATATAAATATAAATATATATATATATATATATATATATATTATTGTTATTAGGGAATCTACTGGCTAACGTAGGTTATTGGATGGACACAGCTCCTAAAAAATATTTTGTGACTCCTAGCAAAACACAACATCCTACTCTACATCAGGTCCCTCTTCATCTCTGAGTACCTTCTTCCTCCCTTCATCCCGTCCAACATCCCTATCCATTTCCTTCCCTTTCCTCGTTTGCCCAACATTATCCCCTCTATCACAGTCTTCAACATCCCACTGCCGGTCAAAACCTACTTCATCCACATTTCCTGCCTCTATAGGATTTCTCCCAACAAACCCCTCTCTTCGCCCACCATACCAAGTACTTTCTCATTTGTTTTCTTCTCTGTCCATGTAACCTTCTCCATTCTTCTCCACACCCACATTTCAAAAGCCTCCAATCTACGTCTATCCTCCTGCTTCATTGACCACGTTTCCGCACCGTACATTGCCATGCCTCATATATAACTTTTTACGAGTCTTTTCTTAACATCCTTACTGAACGTCCCTGTCATCAACTCCCTCCTCCTTGTAAAAGCCTCTTTGCCTAGCGCAATTCTTCTCCTTACGTCCTTACTACTTTGACCGTGTTGGTCCAAAACACTTCCGAGAAACGCAAATGTTCTACCTGCTCCAGTTTTTGCTCTCCTATTTTAATGTTTAGCTTAGCTTTTTTCTTTCTAGAAAATCGCATAACCTTTGTTTTATTAATATTGATTCTCATCCCATACCTGTCGCACTGAATTTCCAATTCACTAAGCAATGCATGCAACCCCTTAACTGGCTGACAAACTAAAGCTTGGTCATCAGCAAACCTAACTGATCTTACGAATTCCCCGCCCACTTTCATTCCTACCTCCAGTTCTTCTCATGCCTCTTTAATCATTTCCTCTGCATACAGGTTGAACAGCAACGGTGATAATGGAACACCCTGCCTTCCACCTCTTCCTAACACTGCCCTTCCGGACTTCCCGTTCCCCACCCACACCTGAGCAGTCTGAGACATGTACAGGTTGCGGATTAGCCTCCTTTTGATCCAATCTATTCCTATTTTCTTCAATATGCTCATTAGTTTTTCCCAATTCACTCTATCAAACGCTTTTTCAAAGTCTACAAAACAGGCAAATACCTCCTGGCTGTATTCTATATTCCTCTAGATTAATAGTCTCATTACTGCAATGGCATCACGCGTACCTCTCCCCTTCCTAAACCCAAACTGATCATCCCCTGAGTAATCATTTGCCCTACTCCTATCCTTTTGTTTATTATCCTTAGAACAACTTTAGCTGCGTGGGATATCAAACTTATCGTCCTGTTGTCCTCACATGATGTAGCCTTTACCGTTTTCAGAATAGGAACTAAAACTGATCTCACAAAGTCTTCCGGCCAGATTTCTTCCTCGTAGATACTATGAATCAGCCCATATAGCCTCTTCCTCCCACATTTTCCTAAACATTTAAGTAGTTCCGCTGGAATGTTATCCACCCCCACGGCCTTATTTAGTTTCATATTCTTTAATGCACTTTCTATCTCATCGTCTAGTATGCCTGCACCTAAGCTATCTTCCTCTAGGTCATGTTCCTTTTCAATGTCTAACTTTGTTGGTCGAAGGTCTTTAATACACAGTACTTCTCTATATTCCTTCCATCTCTCTTTGATCTTTTCGGAGTCAACTATTACCTTACCCGCCTTATCTCTAACTGTTAGCATAGATCTCCCTTTCTTACTTCCCGATAAAGATATAACTTAGCTGTACAGCGCACCGATTTCACCCTTCCTCTGCAAACTTTCCATATTTTGATACTGGATCGTCCGCCATCCTTCTTTTGCTTTATTTTTTGCTCACCTCAATTTATTGTTTAATTCTTTGTACTTCATTTTGCCTAACTCTGTATTTACATTCTTCCAATTTCTCTGCTCATCCATCTTTGTAATCATGTCATCCGTGATCCATGGTTTCCTAGTCCTTTTAGCGTTAACTGTTCTAATAGTGTCTTTTGCGGCTTTGGACAACCCTTTCTTGTTAGTTTCCCATTTTACTTTTATAGTATTTAATTTTTTACCATCCTCCATGATTTTCTCTACCGCCTGTTTGTATTCCTTCCTTTTCAACCCATTTAATGCTTCTACATTCCATTTTCTAACCCGCCGCCCCTGCCTTATCTGTTTGAAACTGACGCTATATTTCATAACAACTAAATTCTGGTCAGTGTCCGCATTAGCTCCCGGGAAGCTGTGCGAATTTATCACACTGTTCCTAAACCCGTGGCATGTATACCTGAATAATAACCAAGTTCGCCGGTTCGTCTTTATATATATATATATATATGTTCATATACACAATAATATTAATACATGTGTGTGTTTGTTTATTCAATTATTCATCACCCACCGAACCTCCTCTCATCTTCGGCGTGCCGTCGCTCCTTTAAGTCCGCCAACTCCCGTGTCTGTCACGTCACCCTCTTCGTTTGTCGTATATCCGCCTTCTCATTCTCCCATCCTCGTCACCCTCTTCCCATCTCCCTCCCCCCTTTGGTGCACCCCCCTATGCACCTAATGCTATTTCATATGCAATTTTGCCCTTTCCCTTCGTCCGCTTTTTCCTCTCCCTCCCCAGCCCCACGTCCCCACCCCCTTTGACTTCAAAGGAATCGAGTTACTCTCGGAAAACTGTGGGTAGCGTCGCAATCATATCTGATATTGTGCGGAAAAATCCGCCGTTAAACCCTGAGGCTAAATAATTTACCCTCATTTCCTATCCCGCCCGTTGCCCCTTCTCTCTTCCTCCGCCCCCCCTGCCAAGCCGCCGCTTAGCGTGGAAGAACGGCTCCAATAGTACCATTGGATTACACGGCTTTTCCGTTTCGACACTTGCAGTTCATTCGAACGCGCGGAAACACTTTGGAAATTCCGTCCTATCTGAAGGCAGGCATCGCATTGCCTATGTCGGCCCATATCCTCCATTATAAACACCATTTTCATCAGTGCATTCACTTTGATATTTTTGCTTGACGCTGCGACACTTATCTTAAATGCATCGGTGTGCGCTCCAGGGTTGGTTTCAATTCTTTGAGCGGCCTTAAATTACGTTTTTTTTTTCTCTTATATCATTTGCAGTTTGATTTTGGTCAGCCGGGATGGATTCCTTGATACGCGCGTACCGCCGTTCCCGTTTCCGTGTGAATATATTACCTGAAATCGTAATGAGAACCCAGTTTCTTAAGATGGGGTGGATTTGATCTCTACGCCTCTTGATCAGAGTTTAACTGATTCACATCGCTCAACTCTAAAGCATTTCACTCTGAATCTTCGTATTTGACTTTAGTATTTGGATCTAACACAAGTATGCCCCGATGGAGTTGAATAGATGTAACGGGTGAAACAGCACAATCAACGGTGAGAACAGCTCGAATCAATGCATGTGTTCGTCATTCAAATATTTATCGTTTGACGAGGGAGATCTTCAACTAAAATGTACTTTCTTCGGCTTCGTCTATGGTAATGGCACTATTTTAAAATGTGACCTTGGAAATTAGGAAAGAAAAATCCTCCTGTTCATTTATAAACAGAATCCATCCTCAAATAAAATAAACGTGCCACATGTACCATTCCTACAAGGTCTTTGTAACGGAAGCTCCTGAACGTATGTGTTAAAAAGCCAAAGACATTAAAGGCGTCGGTACATATTTGGAGTCTTAAATTTCATCGGCTATTTCGATATTGAGGTTAAAATTTCTACAGTTTGTAATTATTTGACCCAGATAGCAGTGACTCCAGAAGCCGTGTGTCATTTGGAGGTGCTGAATCATTGATCATCCTAGGAGTCGTTTATAAAAATCTCTTCTACCTTGTGTGGATTCTGAACATGAAAGATTAAACTAACGTCTATGAGTTAAGCCACAGTGTTTCTTTTAAAGTCCTTGACCACATTGAAGGGAAGAATAACAGGGAAAGCAATCATAAATTGTCGAAAAGAGTACTTACAGTGCGTTTAAAGGCACGTGTTGGCTGCAAAGTGAAAAGAGCCATTACGACCAAAGACACAATCAAACATCCAAACAAACTAAAAGGCTAAAACATACATGTATATTCTGTTTGTCTTCTATTTATGTGCTAAGCTTTTGCTAAATGTTTTTGTCTGTTATATGCGTTTCTATCCATTCTATGTATGTCTTCATTCGTATGAATTGCGTGGGGTGTCGGAGGAATACTGACGCAATTGCCGGCATTGTCTACTTTCTTGGTGATGGCTTAAACATAGCCGTTAATAATACACCATCGCCGGGTTCTGAGCGGACAACGCGAGAGAGGTCTGCAGGTTTTCCAAGCATCGGAGTTGGGAAGAAACGAGCTCGCCAAGAAGAGGGCGTGGAGGTTTGGAGAACTGCTTTTTTTAGCGCACGCGAGTTCAAAAAGTTAAAAGGAGTTCTAGCAGGAGGAAAGAGCTCTTTGAAGCACGATGAACGTCAGGCAGCGAGTACGCAATCATCATTTCATATCAAGTAAATGCGCGTGATATTATCCTGCAAGATGGAGAGATCTACTAATCATTTATCAAACACTGCTGATTTTTCGGAGGCCAGTTCACTTCGAAATTTCAGTTGCACGTCACCTCACTTGTACACCTCCCGAAATCATCGCCCGGGTTGAATGGCAATCTATTTTGAGTCTTGGTTCGGAGAGGACGTCTCATTAGCAAACAGTCTCCCTCCAAACCTTCTCCAACTTAAACCCACCATTGAGGTTATTCCGCCTTATGAGCAGGTATCTTATTTTCTGCATTCAGATCATTCAAGCAGTAATCAAAGATCGCAAACCCAAGAATTTCCTTTCTTATTTCTTGGGTTCCTCTTCCAGTTTTTTTTCAAATGAGAATATTGTCAAAACTGCTAGATTTATACCACTTGTATTCCCCAGTCGGATCGAGCATGACTTCAAATTCATAGAAAGAAGTCAGCAGTTATGTGGCATTATTAACAATATAAAAGGATATATGTATGTTTTCATTATTCTAAGCTAAAGAATATCGTTCCAAAATGTTTCCGTGCTGTTCTAAGCATTAGCTATGAGCATAATTGAATGAGAATTTTATGTAAGGTGATTGATGTCCATAAAAATCCTTCAGGGATATACAATTTTTAAATATTTGAAGAACTGGAGACAAGCCTTTCTCCGGGACTTTATTCAATGGATCATTGTCCAATCTTCTTCGTTGGTTCAAATTCTTCATTTTCCGCGTTTACCCGCCGTTCAACATTTTGTCACGGAATTCAAAATCTAACGACGGACGCCTCGATAAAGCCTTGTGACATTTCTTCCGTCACCAATTTTCCCACGACTTCTCTTCTCCCTCCAATCTCCCTACGTTACATAATTAGGGTCGATAGATTCAAAATTAGTTGCAAACAAATTCTCATCGTGTTTGTATTCTTTACACATTCTTCAATGGATTCTGTAGGCATCTTTTTTCTTGCTTACTATTCCTAAATGCAGTTGATGCACAGATTTAGGCGTTTGATTGTTAGACTCCGTGTGTAGATAGATCGATAGTCGTCTTTATTTTGGTGCGAGATTGAGACTGCGGAGTCTCTTCTACCACCTAACCCCTCATCACACATTTATAATATCAAACTTACTGATAAAATACAAATAAATAGCAAGGAAAATAATAGGTATAATATCTTAGGACTAACATGCAGGAACACTATACAATAGTTTAATTAATAGCTATAAAACAAAATGTACATCATGCACACACATAATACATACAAATACTCTACATACACGTACTAATACACGCAGGAAATACTTGTTAAACAATATTCCTGGTTTTAAATTTACAGTCGCCAATACAAAGTATGATGCTCCAGCGAAAGGCAGAGGAAGGATCTCGAAGTCTTTTTACTGCTCCATTTTTCACTGGTTGGTTTTCCGGATAATTAACGATTTGTGAAGTGCTTGCTTGAATGATGGAGAGATCGTGCATTAGTTATAACGGATGATAGCTGACACTGTGTGTAAGGAATTTCGGTGACGCATTTTTGCCTACGCGTATCCCACCTTCGCCAAACTGCATTAATTGCGCCATTTTCGTGGTCTCCCCACCGTCCCTTCGCTCACCTCTTCCAGTGGCGAATGAGAGATGTTTGCAAGGCTGGAAGCGATCCTTTGAGGTAGCAACCAATGTGTATCGCCTTATATATTTGATTGGTATATATTATCGTTGATTGACTTATTTACGTGATTATGCAAGGAAGCGTCGGAAAGAGAAAGAGTTTTATGCAAACATTTTGTCGTTAGAATAGCTACAAATATTCAAAATATGGTAGTCATTTGGAATAAAACTATGAAAGTACATCTGTCTTCGTTAATGAACAAATGCTCGTTAATTTCAATCGGGTCGAATCTCTTTAAAATTGATAAAATTTATATTGCCGACCCCGGTGGCGGCGGGTTAACGTCCTCGTCTGCCATTCCAAGGGTCGCGGGTTCGATTCCCGCCTGGGTGAGCTTCCCTCCATCTAGGGCTTGGATGTTTGTAAATGTGACCATTGTTATCGCTGTTAATAGTTCGATGTAAAGGCCAAAATGTGCTGTTTTCGGACTAATACTGAATAAATAAATAAATAAATAAAATGATCGTTTCAATGAGTCACTCGGTGGATTCTCCGCATATTAAAAAGGCTCGTGTAGGAAAATAGTACGCATGGTAAAACCACTCTTATAATTTAATTTTAACGCGAATTGCTTCGCCAGTTAAAGCATATTGAAATGGCAATGTCATTTAAAACCTCGAGGTGTGTTCGCTATCACTTAAAAAATTAATAAAATAGTATGCAAATATTTATTGGCCCTTTAACATCTAAATAAATTGTATCCCCCTTCAATTTCTACAATAAATATTTTTGTCTTCTTCGCTTCGGTGGGAGGGGCGTCCCACCCCCGCACCGACGCCACCTCTTCACAGCGACGGGAGGTGTCCCCCCCCCCACAAACCGCCCTGCCCCGCCGCCCACTGCCCCTCCATTCGCCCCGGGGGGATATCCCATCAACCCTGATAGGAACCCGGCAGGAGACACCTGACATTGGATACGTGAGCGGCCGCCCCTTACCCCGCCACCCCTTTCGGCGTGTGTCGAATTCAAAACACCTCCGTCCCAAGCCCTCAACGCCCCATCTCCGCAAATCCCCTGCAATCAGGATCCCCACTCTCGCCATCCCATTTGACCACGGACCATTCCACGTCCGGACCGAGCTTCCTTCGCCTCCATATCCCGAAGCTCAATGCTCCAATACCCGCCCGAAATAACTCCTGTTACCTGCGTCGTAGAAAAGGGCCAGGGCCAATGTTCAGATGCGGAGAATTGCGTTGCGCCAAACCCCCGAAATGTATGTTTATCTCATTCTAATGAGTCCCATAATTAATTTATAATCGATTTAACTAATGGATTTTATGTATTAGTAGTAGCGTAGTTATGTACGGCGCGGAAACGTGGCCACTAAATCAGGATGATAAAAGTAGATTGGAGGCTTTTGAAATGTGGGTGTGGAGAAGAATGGAGAAGGTACAATGGACCAAAAGGAAAACAAACGAGGAAGTACTTGGTATGGTGGGCGAGTAGAAAGGTTTGTTGGGAGAAATACTATGGAGTCAGTATAAATGGATGAAGGGGGGATATTGACCGGCAGTGGGATGTTGACGACTGTAATAGAGGGGAGAATGTTAGGCAAACGAGGAAAGGGAAGGAACAGGATAGGGATGTTGGGTGGGATGAAGGAAGTACACAAAGATAAAGAAGGACTTGCTGTAGAGCAGGATGCTCATTTGTGTTCTGTTAGGAGATATTTATTTGGTAGTTGTCCATCCAAAACCTACCTTACCTTAGTGTCCATCCAAAACCTACCTTAACCGGTGAATTGCCAAATAAAATATATATATATATATATATATATATATATATATATATATATATATATATATATATATATATATATATATCGCCCAGTGGACTTGATCCAAGGACCGCGAGTTGTATTGCATTGGACTAACTATTTTACAACAGTTAATTGTTAAACAATTGCATTGACAGCTTAATCAGTAGTGTTTGGATACCATCGCAGTTGCAACTTAAAGACTCTTCAATGTCGATTTTCAGACGAAATTAAATCACATCTCCCTAACATTGGTGCCTTACCTATTCTGAGAATTGGCTTAGCAAAAAAAGGAAAGCAATTTGTCGAGAAAACCATTAAGATCACACATAAAAATGCATTATACTGCTTTAACTAGTGATAGTGACTTCATGATAAGTTAATAAGGGAATAGCGGTGGAAGTTAGGGCAATTATATCGTTGTCATTCCCTTGAATCGCTTATGAATAGTTGTAAATTTGGATAGTTAGTTTGTTCATTATTATTCTCGTCGGTAATCCATCGTTTAAGGTAGGTTTTAGCTGGACACAAGCTACCAAACGGTACAAAATCAATTACCTTGTCTCTCTTACTTTGTGTAATGCAGTTCAAATTATTTGCCTCTTTATATTAATCATTCTTTATATCAGTGATAATATTTTTATGCCGAGGTAATGATCGTTCTAGAAATTGAATGAGGGAGAAGGAATGGGAAAAGAAAAAGTAAAGCGAAGGAAGCTTCATCGTTCGTCTTTATACAGTTCTGATGCATTAGAACTTTTTTGAGTGTAAATTGATATAAAGCCATCCATTAAAATTACGACCGCTTCATGCAGTTGCTCCCAGAAATATATTTTAAAGTCCTGACTGATTAGGCACCGTAAATGTTGCTGAAATAGCTCAATTGTGAACGGCAATACCTAGCAACTATAGTGCTTCACTCCGCGCTTAACTCGTCAGTCATCGCACGGTCTCGTGCATCTCAATATGAAATGAAATTGAAAGCCAACTCCGGAGGTTTGGAAGTAGCCCGGCGTTCATCCTTCCGTTCGTTTCGTGGAACTCCAGGGGAGGATTGGATCTCATTGGCGGGGTGGGACGACGCTCTCTGCCTAGACCTCCGATTCAAAGCCCCTCGGTGGTGGATTTTTCGAAGGTTTGAGAGCCCTTCAAATGCAATATTCCGTCCGTCAGATGAGGCATTACTCTCGAAACCCATTGCGATTTCAGTCGAGAGGAGACTATTGCCCAGGACGGATTTCCATACTCACTGGGCTGCACAGAGATCTCCGATCCCTGAGATTCTGCCCTCCCACTGTCAAGCACTGAGCCGATAACCGAAAATGGTCTCGGCCATCGATATCGTATGAAATATTTCCCCTTCTCGACCATGCAATTAGCCTAAAAGTGTTACTTTAACGTGAAGTAATCATTTGTGCGTTTTTCTTTTTTTCTTCTTCACAGGGTAGATGTTTTTACTTGGAGGAAGGAGTAGCCTAGGTGAAATTATTTTCGGAGCATAAGTCTGAATTCCAGAGCTCGATTCCTGGAAAAGGCACTTCGATGAATTGACCGGACTTATTGTTCTCTCACGGTGAGAAATGGTGTTTGCCAGAACGTCACGTGATTTACAACGATTTTTTTCCAAAAGTATTAATTGAGATAATGCCCAGGATGTAAAATTTGGAATTAGAATCGATTAGGATAAAATATATTAAACAGTTGTATGGAGTGCCCATTAGTTTACAGTTTCGAAGGGGCACTGTTCATGGGTATTTACAGTTTTCTATCTCCACCATTAGAAAAAATTATTTTGTATTTTACAGTCGTCCCATTTGTACAAAACTCCTTAAAACATGGCAAGGGTATCCAAGGGTGTCCATCGATTTCGCGTAGCTCACTCTCTTTCAATCATGCTTCGAATGTTTTTGAAAGTGCCTTAAAAACGAGGGAAAAATCCCACACGTGGGTGTCGGAGGAGTGACGCCTCCATGGTTATATTTATTTTTGTTATCGTTAATTTGTTTTTAAGTATAATCCAGTGCGGCGTTTACTAGGAATGTTGGCAAGACGGCGATTTGCGAGAATCATTCCCTTTTCAACGAAAGTTCGAGGTCGGTGTATAGAGCTCTGCTGATTAATATGTGATACGAAAGTAACAACGACTCCTTGAGTCCAAAATATTCTATTTGTGTGATATCTGAATGAGAGCGGCACAAAAAGTCGTCCATTTATTTCCCTTCGCAACTGTCTCGAGTTCGGGGCTTGTTTGGTTATAGACGCAAGCGTTAACTACACACCAAGGTTGATATCATTTCCATGAGTGGTGTACCGGCTCATCCGACAAAATACGAATTTGATTTCAAATTTTTAATTGACCTAACTGACGGACTCGCATAATTAATCTCAGATGTGATTCAAATGTGACAAAATATAATAAATATTACGTTTTAATTTTTTGGTTTCGCACATTTAATATACAAATTTGCGAGACGTCACTAATATATATCGTTACAAATAGGAATTAATCAGTGCAGTCAACCAATCTTAGGATTTAACGACCAATAATGATGATGATGACAGAAATTAATTGCAGATGATTTCGACATTTTTTTGGGAAATTAATTGGGCGAAACAAAATTCGGATATCTTTTTAAAGTTTTTGATTCCAACGGACCAAAGTCATGCATTAAAAAAAAGAGAGGCAACGTCCTTTTGCCTAAGCGCATTGAGATGAGGCCCGAAGCCCAACCCTTAAAGGAATAGAGGTCATTGATAAGAATAGTTATTGGTCATGCGGCGTACACAAGGGTAGTTGTAAACGTGAAATATAGTATGTGACCGCGGTAAAGAAGCGGGGATGGATTGGGCGGGATTCGCAGCACCCAGCCCACAACCTGGCGACCCTCGAGGGTCTTTTGCCCTCTCGCCGCCCCTGAGAGCGCGCCGGCCCTTGACGATTGGGGGAATGCTTGCGAGCGGATCGGCCGAGTGGCCGGGCGGGTTGGCTGTGGAATGTGCGGAGGGAGGGAGGGGGAGGGGATGTTTGCGCGAAGCGGAAAGAGGGGAGCAAACGCCGGTGGCGGATAAGAGGAGGAGATGCCTTCTTTGGGATTTCCTTTCTCCACTGCTTTTTTCTAACCACGTCGCATCGATAGTGATGAATATAAACCAACGGTTGCATGACGTTGAAATTGCACTCTAATTTCAGCAAATGCCGAGGATATGGAATTTGGAATTTTCAAATAATATCAACCTTTGTAGAATTTTATTTAAAACACTGTAGCATACTTAAGATAATGAGTGAATACACGCTTTTTATTTCGCCACGATTTCATTTGGTGTTGCTATATAAATCTCACGCCGCATAGATTAATAAATGAATTGAACGATAACAAGCGAGAGAAGACATATAGTATACACGGGTACGATTTGTATGTCTTCAAAAACAAACGCTCTTCGCGGGCGGTACCAGCATACAGATACTTGTATAAGCTTTCATTGAAAACGTATCTAAACACAGAAGCATAAAGAAAGGACACTTTCGTAAATAGCAGACGTTTCAATGGGCAGGCCGTCATCGTCGGATACCGAAATCCGACGAAATGTACCTAGCATGTGTGGATTTGTATGTATGTCTGTTTATATACATACACATGTTTGAGGTAAAGGGACAGGAACACGTATAAAGACGAGCGCAGGAAGGCGGATTCACGCACAGCACAAGTGCAAAAATATTTCCTTGGCCGGAAATGGAACCATGGATCTGTCGACTTGTTGGGTCGATGCTCTAACCACTTTAGCTATCAAGGAATCGCAATTTACACTGAAATCTGCTTGGGGGAGTATGCAACCAAGTGCCCCGATACATACATACATACATAATATATATATATATATATATATATATATATATATATATATATATATATATATATAACCACATACACTTGCACAAATGTGTTCCGGGTATTACATCAATATAATTTCTCACTTTCCTCGCTGCTACAAAGAATCGTTAAAAGTGAAGCGTGTTATGAGTGAATTAAAACAGTCCCCGTGTTAGCGTGAAGGGAGGCGGTATCCGTGGTTCATCTTTTGATGAACACACCAGCTTCACCATGGCAACCACTGAAAGGGGTGGGGGAGCGGAACGCATCCCGAGACTTCTTTTCCCCGCCTGCTATCCGCAAGCTCCTCTCCATTCATGCCGTTTCCCACGACCCCTCTTCGCGGCAGATGCTCAGAGAGCATTTTACCTCACGCCTTGAACACAGCCACGTTTTAACGGCTCTCTCTCTCTCTTCATTAATTTATAGCGCGGTATAAAAACTAGGAGCGGCTCGGAAAATATGAGACGTGGAGCGCTGGAAACGTCACCCCAATAAACACGTAAGGGCCGGCGGACCCTATGTAAGGGTGCTCAGGGGGCGTGTAAGGCTCTCCCGAGACTCTCTGCGTTCTATTGGCCCTGGCCAATTGCCCGGGATGGTTCCAGATGAAATAGCTAGCTGCTGGAAATGGTGCCTTCATTGGAAAGGAGGCAGGTGTTGGTGGTGAGACAGAGATTCAATCTAGATTCCTAAAATATGCATTAAATATTACAAATATTTGTCGCGCTGTGCTTCGGCTTATGAAAATCTTTTGAAGAATGGACATTTCATTTGGAAACCGAACATGTTCTCATTATAGTAGTAGTGGCTTTTAGAGGAGGCGGCCGACCGATAGCTGAGGACATTTGTGCCATTAGGAATTGATGGGAAAAGTTGAGGAGTCACGAGAAATCCGGCGTCGGCTCTGCACTTGATGAATGATTCCCATGGGTCACACATATTTAAGTCCAATCCGACGGGCGGTGTATACCCTCGGAGTGATCTCCATAAAGCACCTCGAAATAGGGATCGGAATTCGATTTTTGTTACCAGCATTCGAACCCAGGCACCTTGGTGGGAGGTCAGCAAGTTAGTAAAAAGACAATCCCGACCTAATGCTCTCTCTCTCTTTCTCTCTCTCTCTCTCTCTCTCTCTCTCTCTCTCTCTATATATATATATATATATATATATATATATATATATATATATATATATATATATATATATATATATATA
The DNA here is from genome assembly GCF_022747635.1 of Hetaerina americana. Lineage (NCBI taxonomy): Eukaryota > Metazoa > Arthropoda > Insecta > Odonata > Calopterygidae > Hetaerina > Hetaerina americana. Next base: position 3,769,375 of record NW_027287205.1, read on the forward strand.
TATATATATATATATATATATATATAATGTATAACACTTAGCACTAGTGGACACAGACAAAAACACAGAAACACACAAAAAAAGAGACTCACTATTTTTCGAATTTTCGGTGGTCGTTGCCACCTTTATCAAGGAGGAGAGGGACAGAACTGCGTTCTGTCCCTCTCCTCCTTGATAAAGGTGGCAACGACCACCGAAAATTCGAAAAATAGTGAGTCTCTTTTTTTGTGTGTTTCTGTGTTTTTGTCTGTGTCCACTAGTGCTAAGTGTTATACATTATTATTCACGTCCGTGAGTCTTTCAAAAAGTGTTATATATATATATATATATATATATATATATATATATATATATATATATATATAAATTTCTTCGAAAAGGAACGCTTTTCGGTGAAGCGCAAAAAAATAAAAACACAGGTCAAGATTTTTAAAGCATAAAAAAAAAAAGAAAGGACACTCACATATGTATCAGAATCTGATGCCGATGGTCGAGTCGTCAAAACGTCAAAATTACCAAAGTGAGTGTCCTTTCTTAGTGTTTCTATCCTTTAAAAATCTACTCCTGTGTTTATATACATATTATTTTTAAGGTAATCTACCGGTTAAGGTAGCTTTTTGGATGGACACAACTTCCAAACAAACATTTTATTACTCCTAACAAAACACAAAATCCATCATCATACTCTATGTCAGGTCCCTCTTCATCTCTGAGTACTTTCATCCCTCCTTCCTCCCGTCCAACATCCCTATCCTATTCCTTCCCTTTCCTTTTTTGCCCCACATTCTCCCCTCTATCACAGTCTTCAACATCCCACTGCCGGTAAACACCCCCTTTACCCACTTTTCCTGCCTCAATAGGATTTCTCTTAACAAACCCCTCTCTTCGCCCACCATACCAAGTACTTCCTCATTTGTTTTCTTCTCTGTCCATTTCACCTTCTCCATTCTTCTCCACACCCACATTTCAAAAGCCTCCAATCTACGTCCATCCTCCTACTTCAATGACCACGTTTCCGCACCGTACATAGCTACGCTCCATATCAAAGTTTTTACGAGTCTTTTCTTAACATCCTTACTCAAAGTCCCTGTCATCAACTCCCTCCTCCTTGTGAAAGCCTCTTTGCCTAGCGCGATTTTTCTCCTTACGTCCCTACTACTTTGACCGTGTTTGTCCAAAACACTACCGAGATACGTAAACTGTTCTACCTGCTCTAGTTTTGGCCCTCCTATTTTAATGTTAAGCTTAGCCTTTTTCTTTCTAGAAAATCGCATAACCTTTGTTTTATTAATATTGATTTTCATCCCATACCTGTCGCACTGAATTTCCAATTCACTAAGCAATGCTTGCAGCCCCTTGGCTGACTGACAAACTAAAGCTTGGTCATCAGCAAACCTAACTGATTTTACGAATTCCCCACCCACTTTCATTCCCACCTCAAGTTCTTCCCATACCTCTTTGATCATTTCCTCCGCATACAGGTTGCACAGCAACGCTGATAATGAGACACCCTGCCTTATACCTATTCTTAACAATGCCCATTCGGACTCCCCGTTTCCCACCCGCACTTGAGCAATCTGAGACATGTACTGGTTGCGGATTAGCCTCCTTTCCCTCCAATCTATTCCTATTTTCTGCAATATACTCATTAGTTTTTCCCAGTTCACTCAATGAAAGTTTTTTCGAAATCTACGAAACAGGCAAATACCTCCTGTTTGTGTTCTATATTCCTCTCGATTAATAATCTCATTACTGCAATGGCATCTCGCGTACTTCTTCCCTTCCTAAACCCAAACTGATCATCCCCTAAGTAATCATTTGCCCTACTCTCTATCCTTTTGTTTGTCATCCTTAGAAAAACTTTAGCTGCGTGGGATATCAAACTTATCGTCCTGTTGTCCTCACATGACGTGGCCTTTACCTTTTTCGGAATAGGAACTAAAAATTATCTCACAAAGTCTTCTGGCCAGATTCCTTCCTCATAAATACTACGAATCAGCCCATATAGCCTCTTCCTCCCACATTTTCATAGGCATTTTAATAGTTCCGCGGGAATGTTATCCACCCGCACGGCCTTATTTAGTTTTAATCTCCCTTATTACCCTTTCTATCTCTTCGTCTAGTATGCCTGGTACTATGCTATCTTCCCTTACGTTATAATCTTTTTAATTATCCAACTTTGTTGGTAGAAGTTCTTTACTATACAGTGCTTCTAAATACTCCTTTCATTTCTCTTGGATCTTTCCTGCGTCTACCATTACCTTATCCGCCTTATCTCTAACTGTTATCATTGATGTTCCTTTCTTAATTCTCGATAACGATATAACTTTGCTGAACAGCGCACCGATTTTTCTCTTCCTCTGCAGATTTTCCATATCCTTGCACTACGTCTTCCACCATGCTTCTTTTACCTTATTTGTTGCCCGCCTCATTTTATTGTTTAGTTCTTCGTGCTTCATTTTGCTTGACTTTGTATTTAAATTCTTCCAATTTCTTCGCTCATCCATCTTGGTAATCATCTCATCCGTGATCCATGGTTTCCTTGTCATTGTAGTGTTAACGGTTCCAATAGTGTCTTTTGCGGCTTTCGATAACCCCTTCTAGATACTTTCCCATTTTTCTTAGATAGCACTTAGCTCATTACCATCCTCCATGATTTTTTCTAACGCCTATTGGTATTCCTTCCTTTTCAAACCATTTAATGCTTCTACATTCCATTTCTAACTCGCCGCCCTTGCCTTGTCTTTTTGAAACGGACGCTACATTTCATATCAACTAAATTGTGGTCTGAGTCCGCATCCGCTCCCGGGAAGCTGTGGGAATTTATCAAACTGTTCCTAAACCTGTGTCTAACCAGGATATAATCTAGCTGATATCTTCCTGAGTCACCTGGCATTTTCCATGTATACCTGCGTCTCTTGTGGTTTCTAAGCCAAGTGTTGGTGATGCCTAGCCCCTGTCTCTTGCAGAACTCAACTGCTTTCTCCCCGCGGTCATTCCTCGTGCCAAAGACGTAGTCCGCGACCTTTTTACCATCTCTTCCTTCGCCTACCGTCGCATTCCAATCCCCCATCACTATCAAATGTTTCACTGCAGGAACACACGTGATTTTGTCCTCTAATTGATCGTATATTCTATCGACCTCTTCTTCCTTGTGGTTGCTTGATGGCATATATACCTACTAGTAATAATCCATCCGTTACCTGCTCTATGTTGACTACGCTTCTCCCTACCCCTTCATTTAATACTATGGCAACCCCTCGTTGGCTCTCGTCTCCGCCGCTGTATATTATTCTATGCCTATCACTCCAATAATCCCCGCTATCCTCCCATCTCACCTCGCATAGACCTAAAATATAGATATCTCCCCTTTCCATCTCCTGCTCAACATTCTCCAATGTCCCTGTCCTCATCATTGTCCTAACATTCCATTTCCTATTTTAACTAATTCGGTCTTCTTCTCCTGCGTCTCCTGTCCTGCTGCTGCCGGTTTTCCACTGCAAGTGTTTCGTGGGATGTCGACCGTGGAAGCCTTGCCTCTCCCGCTGCCGGGCACGACACACGGCCGATTGGGCTGGGCCCCGTAGTTTCCTGGACTCAAAATATCTCTGCTGTCCATCAAATTTATCTTTGGAATGATAATTGAGGTGGTTTCCCGATGACTTTTTTAATAGCGTTTTAAACGTTACACCATCACTTACTGGCCGCCACACTGGGATCAGACGCTGCGTGGACTACCTTTCGTCTGGCTTTAAAACCACGACCTATCTGGCATGGGTGACCCTACCAGGAGCAATTTTTATTACTCCCGCTAGCACAGCTCTGGGGGTCATCGGAAAGCACAAGCCCTTCCACTACGTCAAGGTTGTATTCAGGAGGTATATATATATATATATATATATATATATATATATATATATATATATATATATATATATATATATATATGTGTGTGTGTGTGTGTGTGTGTGTGTGTGTGTGTGTGTACATACTCATTCACAAGGCAATAGATATAAGGTTAATTTATGAAAGAAAATCACAGGAGATGTGGGGAAGGCGGAATCGAACAGATTACACTTGCAAAAATATTTCCTTGCCCGAGACTTGAACATCGGATCTTTCGACTTGCCAGGTTGATGCGCTAACCACTATTGAGAAATGGTAATTTGTAGTTAATTTTGCTTAAGGGAGCTATCCAACCAGATGACCCAATTCCTTGGCCAGGATATGGGGTTAGGAAGCTGTTTTACCCACCAAAGTCCTAGGACACAAGAGGATACGACTTTAGGGAAAGTAATCATGCAACGTCATATGGGATAGGAACAGTGCATTTCGAAGCACGTAGACGAGCCACATTGGTCAAATAAACATTTAAACATAAAATCCAGCCCTATTGGCGTAATAGGGCTGGATAGGGAATGGTATAATTACGCCCTATTGGCGTAATTATAACTACTCCTTGTAGGGTCACCAATGCCATACAGGTCGAAAGTTAGGGGGCCAGAAGAAAGGTATTCCACGCAGCTTTTGTTCCTCAGTAAGGCGACTGACCCCAGTTGGGTGGCCGTTGACTGATGGTGTCAAGTCAAAAACATTAGTGAAGAAGGCAACGGGAAGCCCCGTTATTACATAATGGTTGCGCTTTCGGAAATAGAATTTACAAGCATTGGAATGACAAGGAATGAATATGAGTAGAGTGTAGAGGAAATCCTTAATGGGAGAGAGCTGAGTACTTTCGAGGAAAAAACGGAAATGTATCAAGAAAGGATGTCGAAAGCCGCAAAAGGCACTCTAAGAACTTTTTGGCAGACAGGACAAGCCAACTATGGATCACGGATGAGATGATTACAAAGATGGATGAGAGAAGAAAATGAAAGCGTGTAAACACATAGTTAGGCAAAAAGTAGTACAAAGAGTTAAATAATAAATTGAGGCAGGCAACAAATAAAATAAAAGAAGCATAGTGGAAAACGCAGTGCGAGGATATGGAAAGTTTGCAGAGGAAAGGTGAAATTGATACGCTGTACAGCAAGTGTAAATCTTTATCGGGAAGTTAGAAGGGATGATCTACTAATGCTAACAGTTAGAGGTAAGGCGGGTAAGATAAAAGTTGACACAGATGAAATCCAAGAGAAATGGAAGGAATATACACGTAGACATAGATTGGAGGCTTTTGAAATGTGGGTGTGGAGAGAATGGAGAAGGTAAAATGGACTGAAAGGAAAACAAACGAGGAAGGGCCAGGTATGACTGGCAAGAAGAGTTGATTGTTGGGAGAAATCATTAGGAGGCAGAAAAAATGAATGAAGGGTGTGTGGTAGGTAGTGGAATGTTAAAGACTATAATAGAGGGGAGATTGTTAGGCAAACGAGAAAAGGGCAGGAATAGGATAGGGGTATAGGACGGTATTAAGGGAGGAAGGAAGTACACAGAGATGATTAGGGTTTTGTTCTATAGCAGGATGATGTATTGTTTTTTGTTAGGGGATATTTATTTGGTTGTTGTGTCCATCGAATATATTTCGTTAACCGGTAGTTTCCATAATAACAATATATACTAGCAGAGGTTGGCTTAATCGGGAGTTTGAGAAACAAGATGTAATTGACAATGGAGAACATTTAATTGGGTGCCTTGGAAGAAATAACTCATATTCAGTGTTTGTGATATTACTTTTCAAGGCTTCCCTCTCCCGGCAATGCTTCAGGAGAACGCATAACATTGGAACTATGCACCCAGATGTATTGAGTATAACTTTCTGGACCCTTTAGTTGCCTTAGTGTCGCTCCTAGTGAGCCCCTCGATAAGAGAAACTTCTCCTTCCAGTTGCGAAAGTAGTTGCTTTGTAGTGAGTGGTAGGCGTGGGTGTTCCACGTCCCAGAGCTCATTGTGCCCTCCTCCTGTCTCTCTTCTCTGCCTCCTCCAACCCCCTTCCTACCCTCCCCCCAACCCCCGTCCTCGCCGCCCTCCCCAAACCCCCCTTCATCCCCTCACAGCCCCAACCCCCTTCCTCCCCTCTCTCCTCCAACCCCCTTCCACCCCTCACTCCCCCGACCCCCTTCCACCCGGCGCGCCATGCCCGACAACTTCATTGCTCTCCCTTTCTCACTCTCCTCTTTCGCTTCCCTCTTTTTCAACACTCCCCAATTTCGCCCGTTTCCCTCTAGATGTTACTGTTTATCTCATTCACACCCGCAGCTCAACCCAACTCATCATGCTCCCACCGCATCGAGATACCGGCGTCATTTGGTGCGGCCCGCTGTCGATAAGCGCGTCCATCTCTCCACCTACCAGCCATCAGCCAGGTGCTGCAAGCTTTCTCAATTCATGCACCGTTCTATCACAATCTATCGCTGCTATTTTGTTGTGTGTTTTTCTGTGGTGCTGTTTTCCTGCCATCTCCGGAATCTTCCTCTTCTCTGCCTCCACGAAATTGCATAATTTCACTAACTAATATGTTGTTTTTCGGTTGATTTGTTTCACCCTTAGGCCATTTGTAAAATGTTGTTCATCTCCATGCCAACGACCAGAAACGGCGATTTTTTCATCAACTATTTATGCTCTTCGGAATGTTAGGAAACATTTTTTTCCGAGATATAAATCAGGTTTGGCACATTTTGAGAGCTAATGACGGGGCGTTACCAAATGCCCATGCTTTGGTCTTCGCAAATGCGTTAGCTAAATCATTTCAGAACTATCGATTTATCCTACTCTAGAGCGTTTCTTTTTGTTTGTATCCTTTTCCAAGGAGACTTAAAATGGTTAATCCTTACTTCCTCGAAATTTCCAGATGTAATGCCGAGTTAACTACATTTTCCTATCACCAAACTCGTACGATTTTTTTGTCTTGTTTGAAAATGAGAAAGTGAATATGTATATGCATGTAATCACGCAGGGAAAGGAACTGGCCCCCCTACCCTGCTGTATGAATTTCGGTCTAAATACTATCTCTACCATCACCGCCAAACAGGCCTTCGGGTTGACTGTTTATATATATATATATATATATATATATATATATATATATATATATATATATATAAATGCATTAAACGTGAAATTCCGCCAAATGGCCAACAAATATTCGTTCACATGGAAATAGATGTAATAAAAAGGGATAGGAACACATATGAAGAACGAGCAGAGGAGAGGTGGGGAAGGCGGAATCGAGCAGATCACAAGCGCAAAAATATTTCCTTGACTGGGACTTGAACACCGGAACTTTCGACTTACCGAGCCGATGCCCTAAATATATGCGAGTATTGGTATGGTGGCGATGGCCATGACCTTGCCCTCCCAATATTGCCCATCCATCACATCGTCTTAAACATCTCACCACTCTCCGCATTTCCTCACGCCACCTTCCCCGCCAACTCCGAATTCCTTACCGAACCAGCAGCATCTCTCTCTTCTCCAGACAAGAAAAGCACTTTGGCTTTTATTTCCCTTCTCGTCTAATTTATTTTATTTGTACGTCCTTCTCCGATCCCACGTCTCGCCAGTTTCCAACCCACATTCATTCCCTCCCTCCCTCGGGCGAATTTCAGAACCACCGGAACACACCACGCTCTAAGCCGAAGTAAGTACTCCGAGACGGAGGGGAAAATGATGGGGGCCACCCCATAAAAATCACCGATGGGTGCCACCGTTTCATTTCACTGCCTGATTGGTTGCACCCCATTGTGCTGCAGTTTATAGAATTATTTTTTTTAAACGGCTTTACTGCAATGAAATACATGGTCCATTGTTAAAGTTATGCGAATGATTTTATTGTGACACGACTATCCATGTCAGCGCGGGGAAACCGGTTGGGGAACGTTTTGAGAGGTCCGCTCTTCTAAAGCAGCCGATTACCAGTTTGCTCCGAGCCGTCTGAGTGGAAAGACGTACCTCCGCGTGAATTGTGTTTTCCCACTTTATAGCACGGAAAAGACACGGCCAAGCTCCAACATTATAATGCCCCTAAAATTAAACTGACCAACACAAATAAATCGTTTCATTGGTGGAATAATGTGGGGGGGGGCGGTAAAAGCAATGAAGAGTCCTCTCCCACCACCGTCACAATTATTTTGTGCATGTAAAATAGTGCAACGATTTAGAAAACTTTTTTATGTTCCTTGTGGCTCATGAAAACCCCTGGATACATTTTCGCACGTCCTTCTATTGACAGCTCGCGGTCAACTGACGATAACGTATCTATCTGCGTGTGGCGGCCAACTGAGTCGATGCCACGATCGTTAGCTTAAGGTGGTGTGCAAATGTAACCAGTGTTTTTTTCTTCTACTCTTTAAAAGGGATATGCATCTATGAACCGCCTGCCGATTTCAATTCCTAATCCTTTTGCCGTTTTTTTCCCTCCGATATTATTTCACCGTTTCGCTCCGCCTCCTTCTTTCTCTCTCTGGATCCGTCTTCTGCTCTCTCGCAATTTGGAATCCCTCCAATTTCCACAATTCATCTCGATTGAGTCCTTCCTTCGGTCGCCACTTCTCCTTTTATCCACTCCTTCTTTGGAGGCATTTCTTGGCTTCTAGGATCCAACTTGTTATTTGCCTTCTTCTCCGCCAAAGGTCTTTGAAGATCTATTTTGTTCACTCATCGCCTTCCGTTCTGTTCCTTCACCCGAAATATATCAACCGTTTTCATATTGTTTCCGTGGCATTTTCTATATGTTGTGCATGGTTTTCATTCATTATAATAATTATCATAGGGTCAATACTAGCTTGAGTTAATAAACATACGCGTGTTTAACTTTTCTCCATGCAATTGCGTATAATACTTGATGCAACCATTGTGCAATCTTGAAAAATACACAAACTTTCCCTATGTTCTATTATCATTAGTATCCTTCCGGTACTCGGTCTGATGTCCTGGAGTGAAAAATCTAGCAAGAGCACAAAACGGAAGCCGTGTAGGATATACCTGTCCGCCACCGGTCTCGTGATCCTCTCTCACTTCCGGCGTTATTCAAATCGTTCCCTTTGGATCCAAATCACCTTCATTGATCCCGTCTCTCCTTCCGATACGCGCCACGCAGCGTCTCGGCCCCTCCACTGTTCATCACTCTCGGCGTTCGAAACTCTCGCGGTCTTTCTTCGTGGGAGGACTAACGGCCCCTTGCCAAGTGACCGTCGGCACCGTCGCCACGACGGCGTGCTTCCATTTGCCAATCGTCCCGCTGCCTTTGACTAGACCGAGCGAATTTACTGTTCGCTCGAGATGGAGACACCGGGACACGAAGGAGGAATACAAAACGAAGACCTGTGGAATAGTGCGACTTTTGCAAAGCGGCTGTTGTTTAATTCCATCTCGAACACGGGGACTGGATATCTTGAATCATACGAATATAAAACCTCAGTTGAATGTTCGTTTACATTTCAAATGGATCGAGACTGGGAATTTCCAAAATCAGTCGAATTGCGAACATAATTGCCTTCGGATGGAGCGTAGGACAGATCAAGTATGATATTGTCGTGTATTTTTGCTATGTCCGCCTCCATTTGAAGAGTTCATCTACCTTAGTGCTTTAACGTCCTCTTTCAGTTGTAGGATTGTATGATCACTTGTTTCGTAATCCGTATTTGATCCGCCGGGAGAACGCCGAATGTTCAATGCCGTTAAGTTCCATTCCATGATTATCACTAGAGGCATTCCTGGAAGCTAATTTGATATTTCCTGTCAATGTGAGTGCTTCTCAAGAGTGGCTACTACGCACCCGTTTTGGAGAGTTATGCATGTGTTTTCGTTTAAGTAATGGAAGAGAATTCACGGCTCTGCTCATGTATGATTAGCAGAATGGACCCTCTAATGTGACGGGTGAATTGTAAAAAAAATAGCCAAGATAATTAAAAAAGGTTTTTATTTCTGAAAATTTGATATAGTGTCTTTTTTCTTCACTAGGTTTTAAATATTATTTCATCCAGGCTACGACCTTGGTGAGCGATGCACGTGTTGAGTTGTTAAAAAAAGTTTCCGAAAACTCGTATCAGCATATATTGCGTTATTCTAGCGATATCTGTAATTGCCTCCTTAAGAACTTCCAAGGCCTTTGTTGAACTTTTTCGAAACCTCAGCTCTGAGATATCCACTAAGACAAAAATCACATGGGCTCGAAATCCGGGGAGAGATAGGGCTATGGAACCGGCCGCCTGGTCTCCTCGTAAGGAGACCAGGCGGCCGGGAAATTGTCCTTGTAGGATTTGGCGTGACCGACGGGTGGTATGAGCCGTGGCACCATCCTATTGAAACCAAAATACTTCTGTATCATATTCCTCACAATACTTATCCATTTTTGGAGTAAAAAGTTCTCCAGCATCTTACAATAGTGCACAGAGTTCACAGTAACATTTAAACCTCGAGATTCAAGAAAGTAAGGCCCAATAATGCCTATGGAGGACACAGCGCTTAGAAACTGCCACTTTGGGACTTTGAAGAGGTCACGGGTGAAGTTCTCGAGGGTCGCCCACGAACGAAAGTGTTGCCGTGTATTTACAAAGCCGGAGAGGTGAAAATGCGCTTGGTTGCTAGAGCACAGAGCCCTCTGGGTCGCCACCCAACCATCATTGCTTTAAAAGAACGTTTCTACGATGAAGCTTCGATGCATACTAGACCACTGCATGGTGACTACTAAAATAGGCGTTGTTTCTCCCAGCTAATGTCTATGCTCCCAATCCGCTAATTTACCTGCGCGCTCTTCGGCTATTTTTTTGAACTAGGGAAGCTATTCCGACTCACCCTGTACATAAAATCGTTAGACTTTCATAGGAACTTTTAATTTTACCTACTTCTGTTCCAAATGTAGTGAATTGTTATGTATGCTGGGGGATATAGGAAGAGTATTCAATCAGCTGCAATCCATAATTATCGTACCGGTGGTATTCACTTCCAAAAGCATAAAGGGGAAGCCTTATGAATTTCCCAGTATTTCCCATAATAGCATGCGCATATAATGGCAAGAAGCAGGCGGTGGGCAAAGGACTACTGTTATTTGATGAAATTCGACCTTGAAGGCCTTGGACCATTGCGGAGGGACGAGCGCGCTCTCCCAGCGGTGCGTTCGCCATCAAACGGCCTACCTCTCGCTGCTGCCGGCCCTGCCTTCGCTCAGCCGGGAGGAGGGCCAGATGTGTTCTGTCTTCCCCCCGCCTGCATGCCCGCCCCCGGGGGCCGTCTTGCCTTCGCCTACCTGTTCACGCCATCCAGCCACCAGACCCGCTACCCCCACCCCCCCGTGGTTTCCTTATCGCCGCCCACCCCTCCATATTTCATCTCATTCTCCGTCTCATCTGCAAGCCTCTCCCCTTCATCCCATTCTCCACCCCCTCTCACCCCCTCCCCTGCACTTCCTCAAACCCAGCTCCCGGGAAGGGTGTACCTGGCTGCCGAAACATCCCTCTCCTCATGGATCATGCAGCATCACGAAGGAGAGGGAGCCCAGTGGTCGCTCTGTCGAGTTGAACATTTATCAACGGCATGCAAAAAAATATCTTAGCTCATCCCCTGTGGGCAATGAGTAATTGGAATGAAGTCGCAGTCAATGATGAAATCAAAATCTATTTAAGAAGCTTAACATTTTCTTTATATCATTTCACGTGGAAATATGAAAAGGAGGTTACCATCGCGCTTCTGAAGAGTTTACCACTCTTCATTTTTTTCCATTTAGCGAATGGATTTCAATCGTAATTTTTGTTTTTTAATTTTTTCTCTCCCTTATTCATTATTTATTTTATTTCTCGTAATCACGCAATTTGTTTTGTTTGATCTGGGGGTTAGGTGGTAGAAGTTGAAGGCATGATCTCAATCTCGTCCCAAAATAAAGACGAATATCTCTCTATCTAGTCCATTACTCCGCTCTTGCTCTTCGTTCCCATGTACCCGCAAGAACTAGAGGCGGAATACGTAAGGCGGGTCGCAGCATTTCGCTGAGATGCCAAAAGATTTTCCATTTGCTAGTAATGTGATTTCTATGGCCATCCGTCCGCACTATTCACCCACATCTATTTCCCTCTTCTCTTAGTTATTGCGGCTGAGCAATTTATTTTCGGGTTGCTTTCGAATGTGAATGTAAGAATTAAGTGTAAGACTTATGGGAACGTGCGAATGAGTTCCGAGGCGCCGAGATTGAGATGGCGCCCGGACGGCAAAGCATTGTTGTAGGTACGAACGAAGAGCGCTGCGGGGATTATGACCGATCGATCACTAAATCTTACAAAGAAACACTATCGGAAAGAAAAAGGCGATATGGACTTTTCATTCTTTTCACTCGAACACTTCAGTGTTGTGGTTTTACTTCTTTTGCATTATTCGTTTCTCTACGAAACTCGAATCACCAACGATGGAAATATTATATCTGCCGACCGAGATTCGTGAGTCAGCCAATTGCATTCTCTCCTACTTCGTAACAGCCTACATAATGATGTAAAACCCTGATATGATAGACTTAGTACCGTATCCAAAATATAAGAGGAGCCAGGCTGGGAATCACTCACGGAGCGAAGGTTAAATTACAGATTGAAGCTCTTGCATCAATTGGAAGGACGTCTCCTAAGCAGTGATGTTGACAATGTCTTAATACCTCAATCGTACTACGGTAGGAGAGATCACGTTAGTAAAATTAGAGATATCAACTGTAGAACAAATAGATTTCAGATATCATTTTTCCCACGAACGTTAAGGGATCAGAATAACAATGTCTGAATCCGGTAGGGTCATGTTCGGGTAAACATTATTCTAGTGTGTATTCACCACCTGTCACACGCCGTAGCAGTGGCTTACATAGTCCTAAAAAGTAAATAAATAAATAATATGTGCCGACAACGTATTGGAAATATTTCATATCCCATGAGAAAATGTATTCTATCAAAATTCAAATTTTGTGAAAAATTGTGTGTGTGCGTGAGCTGTTGCTGAATTGCAGCAGCTTTCATTTCACGACGGCCAGTGGACGTCGAGGCGCATTTTCTGCAGTTAAAAAAGGCAGTGTTATTGGCAATCCCGACGACCTTCCCGGAACCATCTCCCATTTTGCTGCCGTTTGATAACACGTAATACTGTTGCGAGATTTTTTTTATTACTCTTAGCGACGCACTGGTTAACGGATATGGCATCTGGGATTTGCGCGCATTTCCCTGTCATGAACTGCGTTCAGTCTGCCTTAGCTTTCACTTGTTTCCTCATCGTTTGTAAAGAGGCATTCATCTATTCAAAAGGATCGCCGCTATGACATAATCAATCGCGGCGGAGTCCTCGCCTTAACACTCAAAAGAGAGGTCGCCGGGTTTCCTTTAGACCGCATCAGTCAGAAATTTGCATTTGCATATCGGGCAGTACGCTATCACTGTACTCTCCCTCACCGCTCTATTTACCTCCCACGCCTCTACAGCTCGTCCACCCGAAAATGATATAAATAAGGTTGCCAGCAATCACTGAAGTCCCTCTTCCTCCCCTTTGGGCCTCCTCGTACGGCCCGCAGTCTCCCCTCTTCCCTTAATACCCCCCAACCTCCCCGACGCACTAATGTGAGTCATCTTTAGACCACAACGGAGGGGACAACACCTCCAGATGGATCCCCGGCATTCTCCTCCTCCATTCCCGCCGCCTTGATCCGCGCCCCCCCCCCCCCGTCTTTTCATTCGGGGCCCCCCCTTTTGTTTCCACCTCCGCATCTCTCAGAGCCCAAAAGACTCCGGCGGAAGTGTGTTGAACGGCCGCCTTGATGAATTGTCCCGCAGCAAAAAACTTCGCCTTAATTACTCTCCCGCCCCACGCCACTCTCCCTCGCGCTTCACTTCCTCCCCCCACCTCCATCCGGGCCTCCGCCCCGCTCCCGAAACCGCGTGTTCCATCGTGAGGGGCCAATTAGCAGGGGAAGCGCCGTACAGGTTGCCTCTCCGCAAGGGATGAAAAAATTAAAAGGTCGATTACAAACGTTTGTGTTTGGGTCATATCCGGGCATTGATGGTGCGAAGTCATTCGTGGAATACGTTGGGCTTTTCAGGTGAGTTCTATGAAATTTCTTTTTGTGATGCAAAGGTTTCGAGCGAAACACATATTGAGACAGGCAAGAACTAGAGCAAAAGAAGCATTGTGGAAGACGCAGTGCGAGGGTATGGAAAGTTTGCAGAAGAAGGGTGAAATTGGTGCGCTGTACACCAAGGTTAAAAAACACTATCGGGAAGTAAGAGGAGAAGAGAAGAATAGTTAAAGATGAGTCGGGAAAAATACTATTTGAAGAAGAAAAGATCAAAGACTATGTATAGAAGGAAAGTATAGAAGAACTTACCTCAGAGAGGTTGGACATGGAAAGAAAATATGACGAAAATAGTAGAAGATAGCTTAGGTCCAGGCTTACTCGACGATGAGATTGAAAGGGTAATAAAGGAAATGAAATCCAATAAGGCCTCGGGGGTAGACAACATTCCTGCGGAACTGCTAAAAGGTTTAGGAAAGTGTGGGAGAAAGGGACTATATGGACTTCGTCAGATCAGTGTTAGTTCCTATTCCAAAAAAGGTAAATGCTACATCCAGTGAGGACACATTACAAAAATTATGATATCCCACGCAGAAGAAGTGGTTCTCAGGATCATCAACAAAAGGGTTGAGAGCCAGGGTAGAACAAATGATTACTTCGGGGATGATCATTCTGGGTTCAGGAAGGGGAGAGGCACGCCTGATGCCATTGCAGTAATGAGATGACTAATCGAGAGGAATACAGATTGCAATCAGGATGTTATTGCCTGTTTTGCATAGTAAATTGGGAAAAAATAATGAGTATATCGCAGAAAAAGAAATAGAATGGAGGGACAGGAGGCTAATCTGCAACCTGTTCCTCTATGTCATCAGGCTCCTCCTTACCCGGCGAAATTCTTCCGTGCATTTCCAAGATAGGTAAACTCCTCTCCCTGTTCTTGTTTTTGCCCTCCACTTTTAGCGTTCGAAGCCTACCAAACCTCACAACATTTGTGTTGTTTACATTGATATTCGTCCCATACCTACCATACTCATTTTCTAATGCGCTTGGCAGTGTTTGTTTCCGCTTGGCCATTGAGTAAATGTACTTGATCATCTGCGAATTTTATTTTAAATGCTTTCATGATGTGTTTCTTTTTCAATAATTGTCCGTGAATACATAATCCAATTATTTTAGGTTTATCCTTTCAAACTGTGGCATTAGCACTGTGTTCACCCATTTTCCGTGTATCACAGATATTTTTTCGAAATGAAACTTTTATTCCAATTCATCACTTTTAGTCTGAATAGAATTTCTATAACTCTTATAAACATAAACCATCGAGTCATGTAACATTTAAAAAAGTATATTTAAAATCTTTTATGAATATTTGAAATGAATCAGGTCTCAATAATAAAGTTTTTAACCTGTTCAAACTCAAGAATATCTCTGTTTCTGCGAGCAAAAACAAGAAGGAATCCCCAGGGAGCAATTTTAATTGAAGTAATAGGTTGTATCTTAGATGTTGTGGTTAGATGGTGTGTTAGATCTTGCTCTGGTCAGGGACTACGGCCATCGTATCAGATACAGATATCCCGTCCTCCACGAGGCTTTTGGCCGACTGGGCGGCCGTGAGCCCGACCAACGAAATGCTGACCAACGGCCGACCGCAAGTGCCTTGGCACCGGCAGCCGCTGCGATAGCCGTAGACGCCCGGCAAGATGGACAGATATTATCTCCGGGTCGGAAGGGGGGGGGCGGGGCCTTCCTTGTGTTTTTTCATCGCATCCGAGTGGAGAGGGAGTGCGTGCGAAAGAGAGAGAGAGAGAAATGGGGACCGCAGAGACGGGAGGATGTGACAAATGCGCCTTCCCGATGGCCAGGGTCGGACCCTAGGGGTCGAAACCCTCCAAGGGTCAGGAAGGCCTTCCCCCAGCCTTTCCTCCTCTTCCCCATTCACGCGCATTTCTTTCCTTTCTCCCTCTCCCCAACGGCTTCCACCCTCTCGCCCTTCGCTCACTCACGGCGCTTGCTGCCTCGCCCGCACACTTCCAGGCCCCCGAAATTAGCATAACAGAACAAACAAACCGCAGCAGCGGAGAGTCTTCTCTGCAGACGAGGCTGTCCCCCTTGCGCCCCCCCCTCTTCCTAACTCACTCACTCCCCCGCCTTAATTCCTTCCACCCTCCGCCACGGTCGTTGCCTTTTACTTCCCCGCCCTACCGCCATCCTCCCCCGCCCTCTCCCCCCCCCTATGGACCCCTCAATGTCCTTCTCGTCGGCTCTCCCCCACAAACTTCATCCTTTCCGACTGAACTGCCCTCATCCGTATCAACCGATCTTGTCCATCCAAATCAGGAATGAAGCCAAAATTATCACAAGCAAAACAAATTCAATTCCTCCTCGAAAAACATGCCCACAATGCCTCGGTGTGCCTCCAAAATGTATGTGTATATATATATATATATATATATATATATATATATATATATATATATATATATATATATATATATATATATATATAGATATATATATTGGGACGGCACAATAGAACAAAAATAAAATAGTAACACTTAAAAGGACACTCACACGTGTCTTACTTGAAGAAGGCCGAAAGCTTAAAAAACTTACATGTGAGTGTCCTTTCAAGTGTTGCTATTTTATTTGTGATCTATTGTGCCATCCGAACATTATACTGCTCGTGTGTTTCCGTATATTCGATATATGTATATATATGTATATATATATATATATATATATATATATATATATATATATATATATATATATATGAAACACAATATAGAAAAACAAAAAAAGAGAACACTCACACGTAGAAAGAAAATACGTGTGAGTGTTCACGTATTTTCTTTCTACGTGTGAGTGTTCTCTTTTTTTGTGTTTCTATATTATGTGTTACTGTGTATTGTACTACTCGGCACTTCCGTGTTACGTCTATGAAAGCATATATATATATATATATATATATATATATATACATATATATATACACACACATATATATACATATATATATATATGTATATATATATATGTGTGTGTGTATATATATATATATATATATATATATATATATATATATATATATGTGTGTGTGTGTATATATATATATATATATATATATATATATATATATATATATATATATATATCGAAATCTCAGTCAGTTGAAGCTAACAGATGTTTTAGCGTGTGTAATTGGAATAATTCTGATTGTGTTATCTGTAAAGTGGAAAACGTACGATGTGCAGTGCGTGTATTGTTATTGAAGTAACAATGAATGACAAACCGCATTCGATGGCGTGGCTTCCTTCGAAGAGTCTTTAAAGGGGCAGCTCTCCTTTAGCAGAATGCTGAGAACAAACTCTTGGTCATATTCAACAGTGCGCTGGATTCAATTGAATCGGTCGTAAATTCCGTGCTCGCATTTCCTCAGTCTACTAATCTTTTTAATAAGGGCTTCGTGAAACCCTCATTGCGACGGAGACAATTTCAACACGCACGTATGGTTCCCCAAAGGGGTTGTCGTCACCCATGCTCTCGACCTCAATTCTCGACATCTCTCTCCAGTCCTCTCTCTGGTGCTCACCCTACGCCCCCTCGCCCACCCCCATTTGCCCCCCTCCACTCCCTCTCAACAAGGCCTCCCGAGCTTAACTCTCGAGGCTGAGGCAGTAAGGTGGATATTTTAATATTTATCGACCACACTACTAGCTTTCATTATTAATAATCGGTGGATTCGCCCCAAAAAAGCCATTTTCCCTATAAAAAGGACAAATGCCAAGTCAGTTTCTTCGCTCCCTGCGGTGTTTTTTAGTGGTAGCTTTATTCTGCGTACAATTGGGTTTTTATTCTTTTCTTTGTACTTTTAATTATAACTTTTAATTGAATCGAGGTAATATCTGCTTCCTATCAGAATTAATATACGTATTTCTGCTCTAATCGGCGTCAGTAACCGTCCCAAATGTTTTGTACAAAGCGTTAACGAACAAATTTATGTATCACAATATAGTTGTCATAGGCTTTAACATAGTCAAAATTAATTTATTGTCAAACTTATATTACGATAGGAAAATATTTCATGGGTATTTTCGTGTGTATCGGTATCAGTTTTAGAAATTTCACGTTCAGATTAAACGGTTTATCTGGTTCTCGCCCACGCACGCTTCCGTTCAATCACCGTGATAAAATGAGGTTCCTTGCATTTTCTAGGAGGAAGTGAAAGGCCGATCGTCGAGTTGAACATCACTCAATCATTCAAAATGCTTCGTCCACCGCCTTCGCCGCAATCTCCCAATCCGTCACCTCACTCTTCTCTTGTTTTGACTTCGATGCCGTTTCGCAACCGTGCAAACTCTTGGCGGGTCTCTCAATTGGCCGCCACGGGAAAATGACCGGTGTCCCCTGATGTTCGGGCGTATAGGATAACAAGATACTATCCTATTTTTACGGTTGACCTGACGCGGGACGCCTCAGGGCAATCTTGCCAACGGACGTGCCTTTGCGCACGGAGGTCGTCTCCGCCCCGCTGCTGCAAGTGACCCAGCAAGCAGTCGGTCCCTTGGGGAAGGAAGTCGGCCGTGAAAAGCGAGCTCTTACGATGACTGACGCTCGCGCCCACGACGAAGAGAAGAAATTCCGTTTAGATGTCCTACTCTTACTTCCCAACACTTCAGTATCTTAAATATCATTGAAATTATAATTACTGCCATTGTTACACTGACATACATGATCCATTATGAAAGTAATGCGCATGGTTTTATTGTGACTCGACTATCCATGGCAGTGTGGTAAAACTGGTAGGAAAATTTGGTGGAAGGTGTACCCGTACAATGCAGCCGGTTGTCAGATTGCTCCAAGTAGTTTGAGTGGAAATTCGTGCTTCCGCGTGAAGTGTGTTTTCCACTTTGCAATACGGCGCACGACACTGTCAAACTACACAAATACAATACCTGCAGCCACACGTCCTTCATTATTACCAACTTCTTGGCCCGGAGCGCCTGGTCCCCCGGCGACTTCTTTCGTTTACCCGACTGAAAAGAGAGAGCTGAAAGGAAAGCATTGGGAGACCATGGCAAACATCCAAAAGCATGTTACTCAACGTTCCTGAAAGAGACATTCTCGTCGAGGAGTTACAGCTTACTTTCCAGGCGTGACAGACACGTCTCCGCGCAAGTGTATTTTATGCTGGGGGAGAGTATTTTGAAGAATTTTAAGCATTTGTACAAGCATGTTAATCAACAAATCTATTTTCCCTGAGAATGTGCATTACTCTTATAGTGGACCATGTATATTAAGAAGGCCTTAAAAATATCTTGAAAGTCACACGCATTGTCCAGAGCACGATGACTGTTTACTAAGCTTCATTGTGAAAAATTAGTGCCTTTTGATGGCATTATCAAGCAATAACATTTTCACAGGGATGTACGTCAAATTACATGTATTCGATGAGAGTACATGTATTCGTCCACTTTATGATGGTCAGTTTATATTTCGATTAGCATGAAATTATGTGTAATGAAGCATCGTGCATCGTTTCTTCAAAAAGCCCGTATTCCCTCTCAAAAGACGGAAAATATTCAGCGACTCGGAGACAAATGAATATTTCAACTTGGCTGTGAATTCTCACCAGACTACATGGCATTTTACTTTGTTTTGTAATTCGAGTTATAATACTTTTTCACCTAGGTTTACGTGAAAACCCGGAGAGGTTTCAGGATGACTTTGAATAGAAATCAATTGGAATCGCATTTACTTCGTTTGAGTGCCACGTTACCAATTCCCGGGTTCCATTAGTTGCAGTCGAATCATCAATTCGTAATTTCCTAAAAATTAATCTCATCAAGATCATTATATCGACGTTTTTATCGAACATGAAAACTATTTCCTGGAAGTGTGGAAACTTTTTACGAGAAAAGAGGCCATTCTTCACGTTTTAGGTAATTCTCTTTCCTCTCAGAATACTATATTCTTTTGTCTATTTTTCCGTTTGGTCCTTCTTAGATTGTTATAAATGGTTAAAGGATGTAAACAAAATAAATTCATGTGTACTCTCAATTGTATTAATGACCCATCACATCCAGTTAATTTTGCATTGCGCTACAATTCAAAGTTACGCTCCAAAGAACAATTGTGCCCAACTTTTCTTTTCTTGTGGTCTTGCATGCCGGGGCATCTAATCCGAATCCGATTGTACTTTCACGCGTTTAAAATATCAGAATAATGAATAATAAATGGATGAAGAGGGAAGATAGTTACGTTGCTCAGAAAAAATATTGTGGGAAATAATTTTGTTTCAGAATGATTTTACACTCTGATATTTACGCTACGAAATCCACCTTTGCGACATGGCAGTAATAATGTTCCGAGGGATCTGTAACGAAGCATCCTTAGCTATTTTCCTTTTAGTAAATTTGGAAAATGGACCGATGAAAATTCACGTTTAGAGTTCGAGTACTAATATATCATAATTGCCCGATGATTGGGGCATATTTCCTGACACTCATTTTCACTTACCTACATCCGGATCGCATGAGCATACAGTATATAGGAGAGGATTTCATGAGCAGAGGCTGTTCACTCTCTGTCGAAGCAGTTAGTACCATAAAATAATTTCAGGAATTTTAGTTTTCAGGCCATAATAGCAGATTTAGAATAAATGTGGCTTCTAGCTGGACAATTGGAAAACAAAACGACGGGTGGTTAATGGTTGAGAATTTTCCTTCATGATCCCGTGTCATACATATTATGTTGTTCCATTTTCCCAGTTTGAAATATTTTTGTAATTATTGCGAAAACTGCAACCTCTCGCCTTAAAGGTGGAAGCCTTTCCGATAATATTACATAGAAATTTTACCGAATTCATTAGAATCCGATAAAATGTTAAACGCACTGGAATATTTGAACGCAATCAGATCGGCTTAGATTGTAACTTTTTGAGGGAAACTCTATTTTCTCGAGCAGGGTTTGCCTTTTCTTTTTAAAGAGAGGTTTTTCTTTGCTAGCAAAACGGAATTTGTGTTTAAGTTAATTTATTTCGATTGAGTAAAAAATATATAGATATTCGTTTTAAACCTTGCGCATCCTTAATCTCTCCTGTTCCTTCTGGAGAGGAGAGCCTTTCGAGAGAACTCCGTGATACGATTGTGTGATGTAGTTTTGTGTTTGAGCGTGTAATGCACGAGTACGCGAATGAATAAATGTACTTTTTCCACGGAAATAAATAGAATCATGCGCATTACTTTCACAGTGGACCATGTAGTTCTGGCGTGCCCCCTTTTGCAATTTACATTGCAAAGAACCGCAGGATATGCCACGACAGTAACTTTCGCTAATATGCATTAACATGCAGAGAAATATTTTTCAGCTTTGAATTTTTCTGCAATTAACATTTCATCAACAGATGTCTATCACCAGAAACCTGGTTTAGATGACGAGTATGTCGATGAAGGCGAGGAGTCGAACGACAGCTGCTTTTGTCCTAATACGTAATTCGTCGTGGTTACAGAGCTACGTAATTAAAATTGATTTTCGTTCACTTTTACTGTAATACTGCAACTTTTCCCAATGTATACTCAAACGGCATTGATAGTCTTCTCTGCCGTCATCCTTGTGTACACCCCAATTTATGTGGATTTGTTCGTTAAAAAAAGAAGGTACATTCATGGAAATTTTTTTGTCATCTCGGGTGTAATTTTCGATTTCTCATATTTAAATGCTAATATATTTTAAAAGTAGTGTATCGACATTAAACTGAAGTGAAATAAGTTATGTAAGGATGAACGACACTCAAACCATTAGCAAGGCCTTCTTAGAGCTGTTTTGCCATCACGTTCCCTGTCGGTAATTTTGAACTTAATAAACATTAACTAATTAAACTAATTATCAAATTAAAAATAGCTACCAAATGATTAAAGCATATTTTCACCATGTAACGGTGACGTATTGTATTCGACATGACGCTTGGGTTTGTATTGCGTATCAACAAGTACGTAATTACCTCATTCATTCGGATAATTATTCTCCCAAGCCTACCCAAACTGTATTATTTAAAAGATAATGCCTAACTGTGGTTCTCAATGATCTTAATGCTGGAAACTCATTTAAGCGTATCTAGCTCCAGCTTGTTCTATTTCTTATGTAGCGTATTTTTTTCTTTTACAGGTAAGTGCCTCGCTTCAGCTGTGCTGTTTTGTGGGATCTAATTCGTAGAATTGGTAAGTGCTCCAATTAAGAATTATGCGGCGAGGCATAATGAGGGGATGGAATCGAATTCAATGTTAACTTCTGAAGTATATTAGGAGCATCGCTTTCGCTAAAACAGAATTCCCCGCAATTCATGTCAAGAATTATGAAAGAAAGTGGGATCTCTGGTGTCGAGGATATTTTGTATTCGCATCATCGTTCGCGGTGGGGATAGTCGACGGGTGGGTTGGAGCAGTGGAGGGGGTTGGAGGTGCGAGTGTGGAGGGAGGCGGGTGATTGTTGTCATCCACAAATGGATGCCGGAGGGTGGAAAGAGGTCAGCGGCGAAGCCAAGTGGGGCGCTTGGGGGATTTGACCGTCACGCCATGAATGTATGGGCACTCTTCTGGAGCCTTAAAAAATAAACCCTACTTTTTTCATGTGGGTCGCTATCAAGGCATAGTGGAGAAAACAGTTGTGGAGGGCTTCGCGAGATCTTGTGAACCGTAAATGTGTTGTTTCAATAATCTCAGTGAACGACTGCGCCTCCCAAGTGCATCGACGTCCGCTACAACTCGGCGAGATTCGAAGAGGGCTCACGCGAGCGATAGTCGGAAAGAATAGATGAGGGTCCACACCGAATTCCGAAATGTCAATTAACGCAGCAAATTTAGTCTGTATTTCGGTTTAGTACCTATAGATTGTCGGGGACGTTAAGTAAGGATGTTAAGAAAAGACTCGTCTTAACTGTAAAATGGAGCGTAGTTATGTACAGTTCGGAAAAATGGTCACTGAAGGAGGAGGATAGACGTAGATTGAAGGCTTTTGAAATGTGGATTCGGAGATGAATGGAGAAGGTGAAATGGACCAGATGGAAAACAGTCGAGAAAGTTCTAGGTATGGTGGGCAAAGAGAGGAGTTTCTTGGGAGAAATCCTAAGGAGCAGGGAAAATGAATGAAGGACGAATGAATTGATCGGCAGTGGGATGTTGAAGACTGTAATAGAGGGAAGAATGGGAACGAGGAAAGGGCAGGAACAGGATAAGGATGTTGGACGTGATGATGGGAGGAAGGAAATACGCAGATGTGAAGAGGGCCTTGTTGTAGAGTAGGATGTTGGGTTGTCTGATTTTAGGAGTCAAAAATATTTCTTTGATAGTTGTGTCCATCCAAAACCTACCGTAGCCGGTAGATTACCTGATAATAATAATGTATGTTTTGAAGTTCTCGGATAACAGCTTGCAGTAAGAACCGTCCCGTCAGCAACCGTTGATCGTTTAACCCTCTCCGCTTCCCCCTCACCCCCTTTCCTCAACCCCCCTCCATCTTTTCCCCCACCCCACAGACTTCTCCTCTTTCTCTTCCCGTCAATCCTACTCCTGTGCTGTGGTTGAAACCACTGAATTTGCGCGAATGGGTTACCGAAGCCTTGAAAGTGAGCATATTTTTCCCGGGGTTTGTGGAAGTTTCCCAAACAAAAAGGTCTTAGGTAAAGATTTAATCGCGCTCAGGCCTGATTCGTATGTTGGGCGGAGTCTAATCTCTGAATATTTAACCATTCAGTCAGCGTGATAACCACTTGTTTCGACGGGGTTTAAGTTCTCCAATGGCCGAGATTTTTCGGTAAAGAGATGCTTTTGGTGTTTTTTTAACCGATGCCAGTGGAGAAGATGAATGCGAGGACTGCTCAGTGACGGCACTTGATAAGAATTGAGTTTAAAAGATGGCTTAGATGCTTTTAATTAACACAAACAATAGCAGATTGCTTAAATATCTTATTCTTTGTCGTGGACTGTGAGACATTCGGGAGCTGAATCGGTGTCTATACGTTGAAAAAGCTATACATTTACAAAATTGATTGACTGAAATGGCATTTATGAAGTATAGTGATATGATTTTTTATCGTTTCCTGCAATCCCATCTCCTTTTATTCCGCAATCTGCTAGGCCTCTAGGGTATGGTTACTACACCCGATTCGCTCTCCAATTTTAAGGACATGAATTATGGCTTGCATATATCTGTTTTTAGGCGAGGTATATTCAGTGTAATGAGATAGAAAGAAAAATGGAGTCCATTTTCAGTATGTAATAAATAGAAAGCCATCCCTAAGTATTTGATACGGGGTATCTCATCGTGTATAAACTTATCATTCAGGATTTCCGAAAAGAGGAGTTTTTCTGTTTTTCCGATTGAGGACATGACGTACTTTTTAGTGGAATGTCGCTTGATTTTGCTCGGTTCTCAAATTCAGAATTATCACATGAGCGATTTAGATACAGTTGAAGTGTTCGCTTGAATTAAGGTCGACGTAAGTGGAAGCAATCATTTGACGTGCATAGTGAAAGTGGTGCGGAGCTTGCCCCGTGGCTATCTCCTTGGGGGTCGGGCCATTACCTTTGGAATGTAATTCACTTATCGTGATATCAGATTCCTGCTTTCTCTTAAGCGGCCATCATCAATGCTAGCATGGACTTTTTTCATACATTTCCCGAATAGCATTTTGACACAGTCTGGCTGAAGAGAGTATGAACATATTCTTTGGAGCCAGTATCTTTTCTAGTCTCAATAAAAACTGTTGTAGAGTTTGCGTAATGGCTCCGTGGCGTACAATCGAATCACCGCTGCCGAGGTACCTTCTAATCAACCCACGAGGATTCCTCCCGGGCAATTAATTTCGAAGAACGACCGTTTGTGAGTTCGGAGCGGCCCGGGGAGTTTTTCCCCGGGCCACTCCGAGGAAAGCGGGCGACCGGACACACCAGAAAACCTCTTATTCTTCTGTCTCTTCTCCCCCACCCCCCGTCCACACACAAGCGCACACACTGCCGGGGCACGCACGAACAAGCGTGCCCCGCCTCGCTCTTCCGAAGCCAGCGATGGATTCTCATCTCCTCCGTGGTGTGCGGCGAGACGGCCACGGGGTTAAGAGGGTGGAAGTGCGCCCGAGGGTGTGTGTGTATGTGTGTGTGCTGTACCCTTTCCCCCCTTCCACATCCGCACCTCACCCATCCCTCATTAACTCGGGAGGCCTGATTGCCCGGGGAGCGAGGGGCGGTGGAGGGTTTTCGGGCCCTGGCGAGGGCATAAGAGTGTAAGGTAAGTGAATTTTGAGAGAGGGGTCGAGGAAGGGGTGGGCTCCCTTTGAAGAGGCGTGATGGAGCCGAGAGCGGGTATAAACCCTACCCCCCTTGAACCCAGGAGGATCGCGGGGGGGGGGGGAAGAGTTAGTTCGGCAATGGAACCCAGGGGTGGATAAACAAGGGGCAAGTGGGCTGGTGAGTCCTTCTCCACCGTGTGTAGTTATCTTCTGTTCCCTTCATCTGGTGGTCGAGGGGCGTGCGGGCCCAAGGAGAGGAAGTCGGGATTGTTTACGCCTCTGATTCCTGGGGCGTAAACAATTCCCTTCAATATGGCGATGTATCGACCGTTTTGTCGATGTTGGCGAAGACAAACAGTCTCGGCCATAGCTGTGCGAATTCGCCCCTTAATCTTAAATCTGAAACTATTCGCAGTTCAATGAAAAGTGAAACGGAAGTTTTCCCTTCATATTCGAGGTTAGTGATAGAATGAGGCATTTTCCATAAAACCGAATTTATTTGTGTGTAACTTTTCTCATTTCGATTCCATGGCACCAGTGTCACTTTGAATGTTGCTAAAGAGGAGTTGAAACGTAAATCGTGGGCCGGATGGATCTTTGTTCTTTTATATCCAAACTTTCAGCTGGTGGTGTATATGTATGATATGCATCTTTTTCCTTCTCACCTGTAATGTGTGTATTGTACACATCTATCAAAGGTTACTTGGGATATATATATGTGTTGTTGTGGCTGTCTAATATCGTTTTTCTTATTTATCGTGCCCTATCGGTTGTGATAGGTTTTGCGTGGATACTGACTACACAATGGTACACTTTCTTGTCTCTCCTAACAAAACACAATGCAGCAGCCTACTCTACATCAAGCCCCTCTTCATTTCGGTGTACTTCCTCCCTTCATCTCATTCAGCATCCCCATCCTTTTCCTGTCCTTTCCTCGTTTGCCTAACATTCTCCCCTCTATTACAGTCTTGAACATTACGCTGCCGTTCAACACACCCTTCATTCATTTTTTTCTGCATAAATATGATTTCTCCCAGCAATCCCCTCTTCTCGCCCACTATACCTAGCACTTCCTCGTTTATTTTCCTTTCTGTCCACATTTCCCATCCTCCTACACACCCACATTTCAAAAGCCTCATAGCTACGCCTCTCATCCTGCTTCAATGGCGATGTTTTTGCGCCGTATAATACTGTGCTTCTTTTCAAAGTTTTGAAGTATTTTTTTAAGCTCCTTGAACTAACTTTGCTGGCATCAATTCACTAATCCTTTTGAAAGCCTCTTTACCTATCGGAATTCTTCTCCTAATGTTCATCCCTAATACTTTACCTATTTTTCTGCAAAACCCTCCCGAGGCAGTGCTCATATTTTACTTTTTCTAGTTCATGGACTCCTATTTTAATACTTAACTTAGCCTATCTCTTTCTCGAAAAACGCTTAACTTTTTTGTTTTTTATATTTAGCTTATTTCCATACCTATCGCACTGATTTTTCAATGCACTCAAGAATACTTTAAATTCACTTTGCTGACAACCTAAGTTTGATCATTCGAAAACCCAGCCTAATCCGTTTTACTATATATTACACATGCGGGGCATATTCAAAAACTTTAGGGCGTTTCATCGTTTAAAAAATTGTTAAAGTTTTTATTTACAGTTTTAGTTTCCTTAATAACTCAGTTCCCTTTTCTTGTTAATAGGCGTTCTCCTCTGAGCACTTTCCACGACTCTGCGCCGGCATATTAAATTCTTAAGGAATGGAACCAGTGGACAGCGGCGGTCAGAGTGTCGCCTCATCTTCGAACCGTTGCTGTTCCGGTCAACCGCTCTACAGGAGGCAACTATCGCTAGATGCGAGGTCAATGCATTTCCGTCTTGTCGATAGTGCTCCAAAAACACCCGTCCACTCAACATACTTTGCTTTTTACTGTGTTGGTCGCTAAAGACTGTCGGTACCTGCTTTGCACACATTATGTTATATCCCAGTTTTCCCGTAAAAATGCCATGAGCAGTGTTGCGACCAATAAGATGAAATTAATCAGCAAGAGCATTAATCGTCGACCGTCGATCAGATCACAGTTATTGGTCCACGTTTTGAACGATTTCATTCGTCTGGATGCTGAGCTCACCTGCCACTTCATGTCGCACGTTTCTGAAGTATGTGTACCATTGTCTAGCCTTCCATTCACTCATTGCTCTAGTTCCATAAACTAGTGAGCACAACTCCCGATACATATGGCCACCTGACGATCCTTGTGTTCACAAAATTCGAATCGCCCTTTCCATTCGCAACTGGAGCGACGATTTTCGCGGACATTTCTCTCTGCATTCCGAACGAGTACTTAATCAAAATAATCAGTGGCTTCTGAAGCAACTATTTGATGGTCCTTTTTTCGAATAAGCCCCGCACCGAATATTTCACGAAAATATTGCGTGCTTCATATTTTTGAATACATTTATTTTATTACCCTACTACCAACTGCTAGGGTATGTATCAGGGATCGAATACACACTAGAGTAATTTTCACCTGAATATTCTAAGAATGCGATCGGAAAATATTGTTCTGATGTCTTATCATTCGTGGGGAAAAATGGCATCTGAAATCTATGTTCTACACTTTATCCTCCATACCGTAGCATGATGGGGGTAATGATACATTTTCAACATTACTGCTAAAGAGACGTCCTTCCAATACAATTGCAAGAGATTCAATTTGTAATTTAACGTGAAATCCCCAGCGTAGCTGCTCTAATAGTATTGATACGCTACTAAGTTTATCATAACAAGGAATAGGTGTAACCACGTTTTTTGGCAATTTTTTAGTATTTAAGCGCTTTTTGTCACCATGATTCGTCCGATACTATCTGCTCAGTAGAATATTTGCTAGCCTTTGCGCTTCTAAGGTGGTATTTCAATTCTCCCTAGCACGAAGGGGAAGGGGGGATGAGAGTGGCTGACGACTGACGTCCCCGGGATATCCGAAAGGCGAGTTGGAAGAAGCACTTCCCCCCGAATGTCGTCGCTCCTTCAATTTCCTCCTCCTCATTCCGTTCGATCACGACACAACCCCCCCCCCTTTCCCCTTCCCGCAACGCCCCCCCACCCTTAATCTTGAGTCACGTTCGGGTGAAATATCAGGAAATCTCCTCGGAGAAATTGCATCTTAGAGGTATCTCCCCGCTTTCAAACCCGCCCCCCCTCCCCCACAAAATTTGTATTTGCGTCGAGCTGCCTCCGATCAGGTGAACATGTCGTGGAATTTCCATTCCGGGAGCCGTTTCATTTTTCTCTGGATCTAAACTCCTCCAAGTCCTCTGAGTGGCGCGCGGGTGTTTATGACGCGGCAATCACATGCATTCGAATTGCTTGCTTGGAAAGCGTGCATTTGCTACTCCAGCTTACGGAATTTCCACAGTGATCCTCACTCATCTTTGAATTTGGCTTATTTTTGAAACGGGTAACTTATAATGCTATTACATTTACAGCGGGGAAGGATTTGCAATCGGGGAGGGATTTGATGACTTGGTTCCTTGACTAAAATTGAAAAGAAAATATTAATGAAAACTTTGATATAATGGTTTTTCTCGTCTTGGTCTTTGAGTTAAGAGATTAGGCTTTTACTTAGAGCGGAGGCTTCCGATGTTTCTGTGCGTAACAGGGTTTAAATAGTGATATGTACGGACACAGAAAAACGATGCGGTTCTAGGCATGGTGTAGATGGAGAGGATGTTCCTCGGAGAGAGTCAGGAGAAGTGGACCCTGGGCATTTGAAGGGGCAATGGCTCCTTCGATGGAGTGGAGAATGTCAGGTGGGGGGAGGAGTAAGCGAGGGATTTGGAATGGCATTAAGCGAGGATACACGTTAGGAGTTGAAGATTGGTTTATTAGAGCCCGAGGCGCCACGTTAAGCGTAGCTTTGAAGTGTTTCTTTAGTTATTCGGTGTTCTCATAAAAAGTATCGGAACTGGTTGACCGTCTCTAATTTAAAAAATCCTTACCACTATTTTAAGCAATTTCGGCGTGTTATACTAGTGTTGGAACATTCGAATAAAGGCCGGTAAGTTTCATACTCGGCTTCCCAGTAATTAGTTTAATTTCGGAATAGGCAGTTGGCGTTGGGAAATGAATGTCCACCCTCCCTCCTTTGTTTCATTGTAATTCACGACAGGGCTTTACTCGAGGTGACCTCTTCCTCATATGTTTACTCCTCTTCCGTGTTAATTTTGTTGAATGAATTTCAAGTTAGCTTCTAAAAAATTGGTATTTCGTCATAATTAGCATTTCGACCCGAAGATTCCGTTCTGATGCTAATCCTTTGACGGCAATGATGGCCTTCCCCATTGTTATGGGTACGTCTCTGCCCTTTGACCGAGGGGCCCTTGAACGCATCAGTCCTTCTGTTATGCTCCCAAAACAATCATTACATTCCCCGAAATTGGGATTTTAAACCGAGGATTGGGTTTACAGGGTTCGTCCGGAAAATAAGTGTACTGACTCCTGGGCTGGGCTCCAGGCGCGCCCAGCACCGCTCTGACGGGCTGCGATTGGAGGGGGGTATGTTGGCAAGCGACGCTGAAAAAGGCAGTCGGCTCTGAGCTGTGGTGTAGTGAGGAGCTCTGTTAACGCGAACCTCCACGCTCGACCCACGTCACGGAACGCGATGCCGAAGTTTTTGGAGCAGCGTTATTCCATCAAATTTGCGGTAAAGCTTGGGAAATCGTCTACCGAAACTGTCGGTATGATTAACCAGGCTTACGAGTAGTCAGCCATGTCCAGAAACATGATCTTTCGGTGGCACAAGATATTCGTGGAGGGCAGAGAAGAGGTCGACGACGAGTCTTCGAGAGGTTCCCGATGATGCCTTCGCGGGAGCGTTTCAGGAATGGGAACGCCGCTGGAACAAGTGTATCGACTCACAAGGGTCCTATTTTGAGGAATATTAGCTTAAGATATGTAAAAGTGTAATAAATTTTTTTTTCCTGAGCTCAGTACACTTATTTTTCGGACGAACCCTGTATATATGCTCTGTTTCCGATTTTCATTATTATTTTTCTCATTTCAATCCCGCACGGCAAAAGTATTTCATCTTTCAGTAGTGTTTTAAGTATTTCCAAAGAGTAAGGGAAATAAGAGGATCCACTTCTGAGTTCATTCGGTTGCATATCCGGGAGTGCGTTGTGCGAAGAGGAAGAGGGAACGCTTTTAGCCAAAGATTTCGCGATGATCCCATCCTATGGCAGAGTGTACCCCGAGGCGTCATTCCCTAAAAGAGGAAGCGGAGTGTCGTTTCTCGGCTGCAGTAGGATGTCCCGACGTGCCAGAATGCATGGAGGTATGAATATCAGATGCTTCGTTCGTATAGAGCGGACATGTTTCGTTTGGGTGAGTAACGCACGGAAAGGGTCTTCATAATGACTGAGGGATTGCCGGGCTTGGGCTCTGTGACCAGGACTGCAAATCCTTCCAGAAATTAGTCTGAGACTCCCGGAAGCAGAAATTTATCTTGAAATAATTTTTACCAGGTTTATCTTTGCGGCTTTTAATCACAAGAGACAATTTTGTCAGTAAATTACTAACTGTAGATTTGGTAAAGTTCTTGAGCATGAAAACCGCATTGCTAATAGAACGACATAGATGGTTTGCATTCCGTAATTTCCATCAATTAATTTATATTAGTCACGGCAGAATCAATCAATATTCCTTGAATTAAAATAATTCTAAGATTCGGAAACCTTGTTCAATTCCGCACACTCCTCCCTTCATGCTGTTGACCGTGTCTATGAAATTCCCGAGAAGGGGTGGTAGTAGCATTGCCTCTCTTGAGTGACAATCTCCCCTCAATTACAGTCCTCAATCAACTATAACCAAATAAAATGCCTCGCGCCCATATTTCCCACCTTTTTTAGATTCCTCCCAACAATCTCCGCCCCTCCCCCTCCATGACTAGTATTTCTTCGGTATTTTTCTCTTCCGTCCATTTTACCTCCTCCATACTCCTCCAAAACCCGCATTTCAAAATCTACCAATGCTCGCCTGCCATGCTCTTGCTTCAGCGAACATGTTTCCACACCGGAAACATTTGGTTTTAAAAGACCTTGACCTCAGCGTCCCAGTCATCTATTACTTCTTGGTGAAAAGGGCCTTGCTTAAAGCATTTTTATTCTCACGAATGTCCGAACTACTTTGACCTCTTTGGTCCAAAATACTTCCGAGACAGGAAAGTTTACTTCCATTTTCATAATCTTTGAATGCTGGATTTTCTTTCAACTTCATGGTGATAATCGTAATTACATTTCCGTAATTACGGTAAATAATGTTTAAATTCAACTAGTATCTTTTAATGTAAAATAACACTCGGATATAAGGCATTATTTTTTATTAATATCAATGCAAACAGAATGAAGGGAGATACTCGAGAAGACATGGCCGCACTTCTTTAACGACGCCGTCGATAGCTCTTTAAAACCAATCAACATTCCTAGTTTTATTTATTTTTATGTATCTGGACCATCAAAGAATATTTCGCTCTCTGATTGTTAAAATGAATTAACCGATCCGAAAATTAAAATAATATTTTCCTTATTCGAAATATAGATTACTGCTTGCTGATTTATGCAAGACAAGTCTCATTCCGCAGAGTCTAATATATAAAGCGTATTGAGGAGAATTAGGAATACAGTCGTGATCTTCTATTGATATATAATCTTGTCCATTCTAACGAAGTTTTTAAAAACGTTTTTGCAACTGACATCCAGCATATTATTATTTTTTAAATCTGCCATGTGTGTATACGAAATTAGAACATTCATTCCGCAAATATGATTTCCGGGGAATCCCATGGATAGATTTAAACTAATTGGAGGGAGGTTCACGGTGTTGTTTACAAAAGTGAATCCAACGCAAGCATGTAAGTAACTACTCAAATATAGGGAATTAGGTCTCCCGCCGTCCATTCATGGCGTGCGGCGGCATGAGGCACCCGAGAGGATTAATCAAGATCCGAAGGTAACGGAAGTGAGGTTTGGTGGGCGGGTGAAGGATGTGTTCTGTGGCTATCAGAGAGTCAGGAAGGCGAGTTTGAGATCTGATTCCTGTGGCATCGAGGCAAGCCAAAGGGTGCCCGCGAAGGTCACAGCCTCAGGACGTTACTTGGGATTTAATCGAATGAAAAAACATCAGTAACTGAAAAATGATTCTTCTCGGCGGTATCACGAAATTACCTTATTAAAAAAAATGGAAAGAAAATCAACGCTTCACTTTGGATTCCTGTGTTTCAACATTTCCCATCTAATCCAATACCACCGATGTTTTTACTTTCTCCAATCTTGCCTTCAGCCGTCTCTCTGCTTCTCCCTTCACTCCACACTTAAGTAATAATTACCTCTCAATCTTCAATCAATCAATTAGTAAACCGTAGAGAGAAAGTGCATTGTTCTATGTGGAACTGTGATATTTTGAAAAGGTCTCTTGATTTTTTCACATTACTTCGTTTCATTTTCTTTTCGTTTTTCCTTGCTTTCCTTACCTTATTTATTTATACGCTGAAGGCTATCAAACATGCACGAGACCAAGATGTGTTAACGGAGAGAGGATTTTTGAAAAATTATGGAAAAGACAATGGGAAATTAGATTGCAAGTACGGAAATAAAATTTGCATTGTTAAATCGGAGGAAATAAGCATTTATTTAAAGAATGAGAATCAATGGTATTCCTATCAAATTAGAAGAAATTCTAGTTGCTTATCTTCTTGTAGGCATCTATAAACGGTCTTTACTTGTTGCGCAGAGAAAGTTAGACGTTGTGTTGTACCTGTTTTATATTCTCGCTGTAGACTTACGTTTTTGCGCGCATCCCCTACGTTACGTTAAAGAATGCTGCAAGATAATAATTAATTATGATCCTCATTGGCCAAAATTATCAATAGGTTCTTTATCAAAGTGCTGATGGGATGCACACGCCTAGTAAGACGCGCATATTTACTTCATTTACGAGGTATTTACAACTGTCAGTTTATGTCGATTTTATATGACAAGAGTGTTTTACGGGAATATTTTAAGTAATATTTTCATTAACAGTAATGGTATAACAGTTAACGGCGTTTAAAAGCGTGTGACTTTCGGCTGTTTTCATTCGAAAAAAAAATGTTCAAAAAAACTTTAGGAAAAACTAAGGATTTGGCATTAGGCGTTACAATGGAGCTCTTGCATGAGCATGCCCGTAGAAGGAGGAGCCGTGGGAAAAGTTCCGAAACCAGCCGACAGAGAAGATAAAAAGAGTGGATCATCAGGTAATATTTATGTATTTAAAAGTTGAAATAATTTTTGCTTTTAAATACTATGCATATCAAATTCAGTTATCTTGATATTGATAAGATTTATCGAAAATAGTCCAGGGTTGCAGTAGTCCAGGGGCTACCGCAGGGTACCACGGGTTCGATTCCTGGGCTCTCCGGTCTCTGGGCACCTGCAGCTCCACCCAAACTGTATAATTTTTCGTGTACCAGATATCTTCCTAGGAAACCATAACCGGTAGAGGGAAAGGAACTGGCCCCCATAATTACCCTGTAGTGTGAATTCCACACGCCGTATAGGGCTTAGTACTCGTTGAACTCCACCATCACCTACCCACCCGATCTTCGGGTTGATTACTCCTTTCCTATGTTCCTCCTTGTGCTGCACCCCCTGCCACATACCTTTTTGTTGGCTCGCAGGGTATTGATGTAGATGTAGATTGCTATGCGTATATACGTAACATTTGAACGGCAAAGTAGAGCACGAAAATTAAATACACAACAACGTAAAATGACCCTCATATTTTAGAGAGTTTGAGCTGTCGGCCACCTCTTAGGTCTTCTTCAGGTCAGACAGAAAATTGAAAAAAAAAATATATATATATATATATAATGTATAACACTTAGCACTAGTGGACACAGACAAAAATTAAGTGCTAAGTGTTATACATTATTATTCACGTCCGTGAGACTTTCAAAAAGTGTTATATATATATATATATATATATATATATATATATATATATATATATATATATATTTATTTATATTTATATATATATGTGCGTGTAAATATATATATATATATATTTATATATATATATTTTTTTTTAGGGGGGTCCTGGTAAACCCCGGTGGTGCCCTGTTAGATCTCCTGGTTTTGATATGAAGTGCTGTTTTATAATTATCGTCCTAATAAATTTTTTATTTAGAATGGCGGAGGTGACATGTCGTAATGGCACGGATGAGTGAGAATGGTCGGTTAATGTTTATTTAAAAATAGTAATTTTTTAATGAAATTCAGGGGAGACCGTGGATGCGATCCTGAGAATGGAACGGACGGAGGGGGATGGATGTTTCAGAGCACCCGGAAGGGGTCGTGGTGCTCGTTTCGAATTTGGGGTAATGAGATGATGCACAAGGGGGGGATGGGTCGGCTATTGGATTACATTTGCGACTCCGTCCGTCTGAGAGTTAGAATGGATTTTTTCGGAACCCACGGCTCCAATTGCCGAATTGACCGTTTTAATTGGCATCGGTCATAAAACTCAGTGAAGGGGGGAGAAGTCAGCGTGCGTCAGCTGGAGAGTGCACGAACCGTGCATGTTTGCGGCGAAGAGGCAGAGATGTGCCGGGAGGGAGGGGGCGGGGTCAACTTTGGCGGGAGGGAGGCGAGAAAGGTCTCTCTCACTCACACACAGAGAGACAGACGGCTGCGCGCGGCCGTACAGCCACAAACTGGATCCCCCAGCGGCGGCATTGTCTCCCCCCACCCTCCACATCTCCCACCCTCCTTCCCTCCCCGTCAAAGTCGTCTCTTTGAGTTGGAATTGCCCGCTTGGGTTTTCGGAGACAAAACCGTGGCTATTACTCCCATTACGACGGCTCGGGAAGAGGTAATTAACGTAGGGGTTGTCCGTGTGTGTGTGTGTATGGGAGAGGGTGGATGGCTCTCCCTGGGTTGGGTCTGGAATTCGTGGGTCGCTGTGGAAGTGAAGCGGGCTTCTTTTTTTTATATTTTTTTCGGAGGGAAGGGGGGTGGGGGTGGAATCGCGAAATTCAGTTCGGGCACCATTTGTGTCTGTTTGCGAGAGTGAGTGTGGGGCGGAACGGCAAACCGTATGGTGACTGGGTTGAGAGTGAGTTCGCGGAGGCGAAAGGAGATTGAGGGGGGGGGGAGGGGAGTCGGATCCCGGTGCGATGCGCGCCGTTGTCTGGGAAACGCACTCGTGCAAATTCATTCATCATCCAAAGGGGCATGAATTACGAGTGATAAAAAACTGATTTCGGGAGAGCATGATATGATGGTGCGGGTGAGTGCGTATCCCTCTGCCGGCATTCATTCCGCCCGTCCATGACGACTCAGGGAGAGGGATGGATGAATATTGGATTATTTCTTTGGATTGCAGTTTGAGGGCGGGTTTGGGCCCTTGACATTAATCGCACGGGCGCCCCTCACCGCCGGACATCCTGCAAACGATATTCTCCGTTTGAGAACAAGGATAAATCAAGTGGTCATCCACAATCGTTAGGGTGGGCGGATTTTATTTCAGAAAAAGTGTTCGGTCAATTTAAAGCATATCATTTAGAAATGCTATTATGGTATATAGAAATCAATTAGGACGTATTTGCCTCTTTCGTGGATATGAAAAAGACGTTTGATTAAGGAAGTTGGAAAAAACTAATGAGTATATTGCAGAATATCAAAATAAATTGGAGGGACAGGAGGCTAATCCTTAACCTGTACATGTCTCAGACTTCTCAGATGCGAGTGGGGAACGGGGAGTCCGGATGGGCAGTGTTAGGAAAGGTGTAAGGCAGGGTTGCCCATTATCACCGTTGCTTTTCAACCTGTATGCAAAGGAAATGATTAAAGAGGCATTGGAAGAACTGGAGGTAGGAATGAAAGTGGGCGCGGAATTCGTAAAAACAGTTGTTTGCTGATGACCAAGCTTTAGTTTGTCAGTCAGCCAAGGGGCTGCAAGCATTGCTGAGTGAATTGGAAATTCAGTGCGACAGTTATGGGATGAGAATCAATATTAATAAAACAAAGGTTATGCGATTTTCTAGAAAGAAAAAGGCTAAGCTAAACATTAAAATAGGAGGGCAAAAACTAGTGCAGGTAGAACAGTTTACGTATCTAGGAAGTGTTTTGGATCAACGCGGTCAAAGTAGTGGGGACGTAAGGAGAAGAATTGCGCTAGGCAAAGAGGCTTTCCACAAGGAGGAGGGTGTTGATGACAGAGACTTCGGGTAAGGATATTAAGAAAATTTGATATGAAGAGACGCTATGCACGGCGCGGAAACGTGGTCTTTGAAGCAGGAGGATAGACGTAGACTGGAGGCTTTTGAAATTTGGGTGTGGAGAAGGTTGGAGAAGGTGAAATGGACAGAGAAGAAAACAAATGAGGAAGTACTTGGTATGTGTGGGCGAAGAGAGGGGTTTGTTTGGGGAAATCCTTTGGAGGCAGGAAAAGTGGATGAAGGGGGTATTGACCGGCAGTGGGATGTTGAAGACTGTAATAGAGGGGAGAATGTTAGGCAAACGAGGAAAGGGCAGGAACAGGATAGGGATATTGGACGAGATGTAGGGAGAAAGGAAGTACTCAGAGATGAAGAGGGAGCTGATGTAGAGCAGGATGCTGGATTGTTTTTTGTTAGGAGATATTTCTTATGTAGTTGTATCCATCCAAAACGTAGCTTCCTCTGAAGATTACCAAAAAATTATTTGAAGAAAACACCGGGGAGATTCATAAACGGATTAAAGTACAGGTTTGCTTCAGTTTGAGTCGTACTTGCATTTCAGGATGTGGAAGGGAATTTCACTGAGGGTTAAATGAATTTGAAACTCAGATCTCTGAAAGGAATAAGAGTTGGAATGCTTGGGCATTTTGAAGCATAATCATTTTTTGCGTATATACCCAATGAAATGTATTCACACCTCTGATGCTCTCCAAATATGCTCCCCGTTCGTAGTGGATGCTATCACGCGCCAGCACATCACCAAGAAGATGAGCGAACTGAATTCGTCAATTCCTTCATCCCCCACCCTTTCCTCCGGTTGTCATGTCACTCACCCCTCTGTCCCCCGTAGACGTGTGTCGCGGCTGCGTCAGGCTATTCAATTTTCAAATGGACGTGAGAGAAATACGTCCTCGAAGCGAAAACTTCAAATGGTTAAGCATTTGGCAATGAATACCCCTTGGCATGCGGGTTTTGCTTGAAGGTCATGAAGGCTTTTCTGTCAGTCGAGGTGGCCACGTCCTCTGCCTGTGACCCTGAGAGGCGAGGAGCCCGTGGTAAAAAATATCCCGACCGAGGATTGAGATATCCTGGTCGGATTAGTTTCGGCGACCCTTTTTATCACTTTTCTAATGCAGCGAGATCAATTCGGCGCCGGGGAGTAATCACCATGGAAGGGCTGTCGGGAATCTCGTTCGGGGGTTGTTATGAGCGGGGCTGGATGATGGGGGTTGGGGGGGTGGGGGGTGAAAAAGGGTGCGGAGTGCCTTGCGACCGCCGTTCCTAATGTGTCGCACGAAAAAAAAAGTTGATTAGGGGAGGTAATGAGATGGGAAGAAGGAATGAGGGGTCGTCGAGGAAGAGGGCCAACGGGGAAAAAAATCCCCCATGTTCCAATTAATCGGTGAATTGGGGATGGATGTTGAAGCGGGTGGGGTTAGGGGGTGGGTGGGTGAGGGGAGGAGAACCCCATGGGGGGAGGGAGGGTTGGAGTGCAAAGAATTGTGCAGGGTAGTAAAGTGGCGAGTGAGGTTTATGTAGGGGGGCAATGTCGGAGCAGTATTCGGAATTCAATCAAAGAAACTTTGTCCCGGCTGGCTCTTCTTTTGAGTGCTCCCGGGAAGTGGTGATGTGGTCGGAGGCGGAAGGAGAAGGAAAGCGGTGCTGGGGTGGAAATGGTGTGTGTGAAGAATGCACGGCGCGGGAGCGGAGAAAGGGGAGGGTGGAATTTACGGCCCTGGCCGCCGCTATGAGAGGTTGAGCCCTTTAAAGCGCTTCCATTGTCGAGTGGGGAGGAATGCGTGCGCGGACAATCCTACCGCGCACTTTCTCCAATATTACTATCGCATTGAATTTTTCGCACGGATGGTGACTTAACACCCCCCGCCACACGCCCCAGCGGCGGCTTGCGGGGTATTGTGTAGGTGTAGTTCACTGGTATAACGAGTGGACCTTTTTAATACTCCGGTTATGCCAATTTATGACTCTAATGTGCAAGAAATATCAGGCGTGCAAAATATCAAGGGAGAGATTCACATTCGGTTGTTCTCGTGTAGGAGCCGTCATTTGAGAACACAGTATCGTTGATGCAGCCTTTAGAAAGGATATAAGGATACACGTCCTTTTTTGGCATTAAGGCTTGCTGTAACAGTTGTTCGATATCGAGGCTATCTGAGATTAGATTTTGGCTCAGTGCAAAAAAATCATATTTGTGACAATCCACGGTGGAAATTAAGACAGCTTCCGATTGGGTTTCGAGCCGTATCCTTTAGTCCGATTAAAGCAAAGAACTCGTGTGAATTTTGAAGTTAGCGCTTTTGGGGTTATCGTGGGTTTGGATCGATAGATACCAGTGAATCATGAGCACAGTAATCAAACCGAAGGTCGGTTTTATAGGTGACAGTAGAGTTCATCCAGCACGGCGTGTGAAATTCATACATCAGGGTAGGAGGGCCAGTTCCTTTTCCTGTGCCGGTTATGATTTCCCAGGAAGACCTGGTACCCGAAAAATCACATAGCATGGGTGGAGCTCCAGGTGCCCAGAGAATTGCCCGGGAAGCGAACCCGGGACCCTCCGGTCAGCAGTCCAACGCTCTACCCCCTGGACTACCGCAACTCACGATAGATACCAGTATATCATCAGTATTTTAATCCTAGGATTGGTCTACTGCAGCTCTCCATTCTACACTATTTAATGCCAATTCCCTCAATCTCTGATACCTTCTCTGTTTTACGTCCTTCTTAATTTGTCCTATGCACTTGCTTTTGGGTCTTTCTCGTGGAATCCTCTCTTTTATTTTTCCTTCAATTATATTCCACGTTTTTCTCGTTGCAGTATTCTATCACACACTTCCGCTGTGTTTCGTTTTCCCAATCCGAGGTATCCCACGCTACTTCCCTTCCCTCTCGCCCCTCGTTGACCACAGCTTCCGAACATCACCCTGTAGCCGTCGCTCCAGAAGTCGTTCGCCCCCGCCCACTTACATTTACTCAATCTCATGATTCCATCCCCAGCCGATCCATCTCCATCTTTGCATTTTATATCAGTATAGTGATCCGTTTTTCGCATTAGTTTGCGGTTACTTCAGCTCTCTTAAATCTCATTGATGTAAATTAATCTAGTTTTTTTTAAAATGCAGAATGGATGCTTATGGATATAATTTGACGTGCATTTGAGACATGCGAATACAATAAAGCAGGAACTTGGAAGTAGTCAATTCCTCATTTTTATGAATCACATTGTGTGTGTTCAGCACCCGGAGAAACACCCCAGGGAAATACCTGAAATCCAAGAATCAACCAAATGCTGAGGATAATTCACCCAGGAAGGCTACAGGACAGGAAGACTACATGCTAGATTGTAATTATGTCGTCGGAATCAATCGTGTAATCATCGTGAACACGGCATTGAGGTGATAAATCATTTTTCCACAAATCCAATTGCAATTTCGGATAGTAATGACCAAAATACTGTGAGGTGCTTCTCAACAAATCTACATTTTAACCCGAAAACCTAAAGGGAAGTTTATGGTAGAGGTCGTTTTAAATGCACCATCCAGTGACATCATAGGTGATGATTAGTATTTGGTGTCATTTAATACTCTGGTAATGTTTTGAAATTGCCCTGAGGGATGCTCATTTCTTGTGTTCCCAAATTGTCGTAAGTGCGAAGAACTCCTTAATTCGCTCTCAATCCCGTGGTCCATTCGCATCCTCTCTGTAGTGTTGCCCAAAGCTGTGGGCCAGCGTCCAGGTCGGATGAATTCTGAAGCATAACGAAGATGAAAACACGCACAAGGTCTCCTGTGCCCTTTATTGCACAATTGTGGTCTCAGCACAAATATTAGTTTTCCGATCAATCATTGTCAACCTCCTTCGCCGAGTTTTCCACGCTATGCTTTCACGGCTGCTTTTCTCAGATATCCCGTTTCCGGCCCTAACGGTGCCGCCCCTGGCCACGGTGGCGATACGAGGCGAGGCTTCTTCCTCAAGGAGCCGCCATTCAAGTCTCGAGCGAGCAAAGAGGGTGAGGATGAGGCGGGCGTCTTATATGTTTTCCCCGGCTCCTAGCAGTCTGCCGCCCCGCCAACTGTGGGGCGTCCTCGCGGTAGGGCAAAGGGAATCGGAGAGGGGTTCAGTGCGATGGGAAGAGGGGTGGCAATTGCGCAATTAATCACGTGGTGGAAGGAGAGGATGGGAGGTGTGGCGTTCCTCTCATGTTCAACAAAGGTCTCCCAAATCGGAAGCGCGGAGAAGGGGGGGCACGGCCCTAGTTTCCTGCGACACTCTCACATCCCGTCGGCGGCGCGAGGTTTCTTAAGATGCAAACCCCATCTTACGCACGGTTGAACCTTTGAGCCGTCGCCCCCTCCGAAGCAGAGCTTTGAAAAGGATAATGGCGCGCGGCGAATTTTGGTTTCCGTTGCTGGTGTTTCCGATTTTAATATATGTGTGTATTTATATAGATATGTGGAAACGTAATAACATGCGTTCCTATCCCTTTTCCATGTATAAATATTCGTGTGAATGAATATTCGTCCGTCATGTGGAGGGTTTTCTTGTTTGAATGCGTACTTGGCCAATGTGGCTCGTCTAATTCTTCTAGCTATGCGTGCTACGAAACGCACTGTTCTTATCCTTTATGAAAATGCATGATTGCTTTACGCACTATCATTTCCTCTTGTCGTTGTATAAGGAAATGGGATAGGAACACATATCAATGAATACAATATTTGCTACTCTTTCTTTTTGTCGTTGTCCATTTCTCCTTTGGTGGGCGAATCAGCTCCCTAACGCCATCTCTTGGCCAAAGGATCGGGGCCCTCGGTTGCATAAACCCCTCTATGCAGATTTCAGTGTAATTTAAATTTACTCGATATCTCAAGTGATTAGGGCATCGGCCCGGAAAGTCGAAAGATCCGTTGTTCAAGTCCCGGTCGAGGAAATATTTTTGCACTTGTAAGCTGCCTGATTCCACCTTTATTGTCTCTCCTATGTTCGTCCTTTTTATGTGTTCCTATCCCTTGCTTGCGTACACAGGGTAATGATGAATTGTTGCGTTGAATTGTTTGAACGAATTTGATGATTGAATTGTTGGGTTCAACGAAATACAGTAGCATTGCTGTTGCATTGTGAAACATGAATCAGTTTTGTCTCATACTTGGTGTGTTTGCGTATATAGTATTCAGTTAAGACAACCAATTCGGTTTTATTAGTGCTTAACATTCTTTAGTTTTGTACCTGAGGTCATTATTTTGATAAGAATGCATCCACTGCTTTTCGTTCTACTCCTTTGTTCCGGTTTATATATATATATATATATATATATATATATATATATATATATATATATATATATATATATATATATATATATAACGATTGTACGGAAAAACTCACACGAGCGGCACAATAATGGGCTGACACAATATAACACAAATAGAAAAGAATAGACACATTTAAAAGAACACTCACACGGTAAATTGTTCGAGCTTTCGGCCCTCTCAGAGGCCTTCTTCAAGAGAGTCTCTCTTGAAGAAGGCCTCTGAGAGGGCCGAAAGCTCGAACAATTTACCGTGTGAGTGTTCTTTTAAATGTGTCTATTCTTTTCTATTTGTGTTATATTGTGTCAGCCCATTATATATATATATATATATATATATATATATATATATATATATATATATATATATATATATATATGTATATATATATAAATATATATATATATATATATATATATATATATATATATAACAGATTAGTTTGTACGACTCAGTTAAACTTCCACTACATCATCTGTCTCTTTGACTTTAAATTAAATATTGTTGAATCCTATTTTCCTTTTGAATTTCCAAACGCGGAATCGAAACCCCATCTCTCTCCTCTTGATGTGGTGTTAAATTAATATAGAATTGCATTCCTCTTTTCATTTCATTTAAAAAAAACTGCTTATATTTGAGCCAAGGGAAAAGATGTAAAAATAAGCCAAAGTTAAACGTAGATGTAGCTGTTACTCGAAGCTTGCTCTGCAACTTTTTTGGTTTTTAAATTTAAATTTTGTATTGAATCAATACACGAAATGATTGCTGCTTTAAATACGGTTGTTGACATTAAGAAAGTGGACTTCTGTACTCCCTTGATTTCTCCATTAGCCCAATTGAAATTTCTCCATGTCAGATTTTAATTTTAGCGCTCGCATATTTGCGTCAAGTTTTCAAAATAAACATGGGAGGACCAAATAGCCCAAAGAATCGAAATGGTGCGTTAAATTTAAAAAATCAGTAAAGTATTAGACTCCAAATAAGATGACATTTATGCTTCAAGGATAATCATTATTTTTTTTATTTACGCATAAGAGGAAAAATCGTATGTTTACCGACATAGTCTATCTTTTTCACCATTTCTCACGACTTCAAAAAAAAGCTATTCATCAGTATTTCCGTAATGGGAATTATCCAGCGACATTGAGTATCATAGACTTAGTCATACTGTGAATATAAATTCAATTGAATAGAATAGTAATTACGCCAAACTCAATTCATGCACTCGCGTCCGTGTCTATTGTGCGTGAGTCATTGCCAGTAATAAACTCTATGATGCTCCTCTTAAAGGAGCGAACTTTGTCCTATATTCAATCTAACCTTGAACAGCAGCCATGGGCACAACAAAAAATAAAATTATTGAGTGATGCACACAACTATTCTCTAACTCTGATTTTGTGCGTCATAGCCTGCATGACAGCCTCCCATAGTACAATCGCGAATAATTTGATTGTCCAGGGTTTTAGATCCTAATTAGCACTGCTGTGGAGTTATGCATTTTTAATTTCAAGAATATTTCAATGATATGCTGAGGTCTATTTTTCTATTTTGATTTTGTGAGAGATTATTATATCTCTAAGAAATTCATTCGCGGGAAATTAAATTAAGTTTGACGTTGGTCGAATGTAGCACACTTGGGTAAAATCCCTCGGAGCCCTTATTTATTAATTTCATATGAGAAAAACAAAATTTGCACTTTTCCACAGGTTTATTTGTAACGTGCAACGCGTTTCAGTTAATCGAACCATCTTCAGGTACAAGGCTGTGCTCGTACTTGTCTTGTACCTGAAGATGGTTCGATGAACTGAAACACGGTGTACCTTACAAAAAAATCTGTGGAAAAGTGCAAATTTTGTTTTACTCATAATCACGAACTTCCACTGCTTCTTGCCTGAATCTGTTGACTGTATACTTTTCTTATATATTTATGTTCACTTACGCAGCATCTTTGCCGTGGTTATTAAGTGTATACGACATTTGATAAATGAAATGACACACGTTTTAGATTCGTGAGTCATAAGTATCGCAATCTTCTCAAGAAATGATCCGAATGGAATAAAATCGGCATACGAGTGTTTCGCAAGGGGAGCCTTATCCATTCAGACATGATAATGCGGTGATTGCTCATTAGATCTTCACTTTGAATTTTCACGTCTGAACCCAACTAGTTTGTTGTTATGCATTCCAATTCACGCATTCCAAACGCTATATGAATGTCCAATTGGATGTTGCACACTCCCAGTTTAAAACGTCAACCATGCAATAATTTCAGAGTAAAAAAATCATTCGCATTGACTGGGATTCGAACCCAGATCATTTGACGTCCTTCAGCCAGTTATGCTATCGACGTATCCTCTTATAGTACACTCGATAGCTTAACCGGCTAAAGT
The DNA here is from genome assembly GCF_022747635.1 of Hetaerina americana. NCBI lineage: Eukaryota > Metazoa > Arthropoda > Insecta > Odonata > Calopterygidae > Hetaerina > Hetaerina americana. Next base: position 3,813,588 of record NW_027287205.1, read on the forward strand.
ACTTGGCCGGACATTAAGGTACCCGAGTTCGAATCCCAGCCAAGATGAATGTTTTTTATACTCTGTAATTTTTGCATTGTAATACATATTAGCGAATGATCCGTCCAAAAGTTACAGTCGCGGCATCTCTCGTAATTTCTTTGAATTTTTAAAAGTTAATTTAAAATTACCAAATAAAATACTTCTTCAGTCATCATTACTTGTCTGTGAATTCCAATTAGTTTTTCACAAAACCTATTAAGTATCTCCGCGACCATAATAATAAGAATCCGGACCATCGAGTGGTGCCAGTGAATGATGAAGTGACTCCATCGATGCTTCCTCCGAGGGAAGAGTGTCTCCGTAAATCGGAAGGGTCTTTCTTTGCCGGGTATTTCAATAAAAATAGTTTTTGAGGTATTTGAATGCGACAGTATCACTCCAATTATTTTTTGTGGTACGGAATTATTGTTTTAGAAGAAATTGCAGTAGTTATAAAATTAAAAGTGCAGTTTTTTTCTGACTCTCAAACAGCAGTCACACCACGGCGCAAGCATCGATGTTTCCATTGCCATTACGTCTCCGACACAGCTTAAACACGTCCGGAATGTCTTCATTCCGAGTCCACTGCCTTAATTCGATTCCCAAACGGTCGTCTTTTCTCAAGCAACGAGAAGTTCGGTCATTGATGCATGTGTGGACTGACTTCTTATCCTTGGTCGTATTCTTTCATTATTGGCGTCGTTGGCTTCCAACCCTCGGTCCTCTCTGATTCCATCTCGATCGAAATTCATCGGAGGGAGCACTTCCCAGGGCGGCAGATATCCATTCTCATTTCGTGTTCGACCTTCGCGGGAGATGAGAGGCGAAGTTTTTTTATTCGACACCCCTCCACACCCCATTCCTCCCACCCCGCTCTTTGCTCTTCGCTAAGTAATTTTCCGCAGGCAGGTTGCCAATGTGGCGCCGATTCCTTGAACCGGGTCTTCTCGGCTAAATTAATTAACGTAAGTATTTCTCGGGGGTAGGGGTGGGCGAGGAAGCGAAGCACCAATCCCTGTGGTCCAGGCCGCCAGATTTCGAATACGCGAGCCGAGTGTTCCTATCGGGTGTTTTTCTCATGGCTTGGGTGACTCGCTCCTCGGGTCCACCTGCCGGAAGTCGTCCACTCGTGTCATTTCAAATCCTGTAAGCATAAGTGGTTAATTTATTTCAAAGTGCGCCCCAAGTGTCGCATTTAACTCGCTGTGGGAATTGCAGTGGCTGTGCGTGGGAGACTGTGTAATTTTCGCAATCGGGGTTCTTTTTTTTTAATTTAATTTTTTTTCGAGAAGGGCTCCTCGAGGTGGATGGTGAGAGTGGAGTAATATGGGCTCGAGGAATCTCGGTCCCGTCAATAGTTTTGGCCCTCGACGAGAGGTGGCACGCAGATGGATGCTGTCCCTGCTCTTGAAACGTCCCCGACGGCGCAATTAAGTCCCTGCCCCGGAGTAAAAAAGGCCCAGCGTTTCCTAAAATTAGGAAAAAAGTTGAGAATTGCGGCAGCCTCCGAGGATGCTGAGTGCAGGGCAGGTTCGCCGTCTCCCAACGGCCCTCCGGATTGCTGTCGAGGCCTCAAGGGGATGAGGAAGGGTAGCCTCCACTCAGGGATTATTTGCGTGCGTTTTTCGGGAAAAAATTCCACAAGATTTCGGAGGACCCGACAATAGACGTAAGTTATAATCTTTTACTCCCCTCGTCTATCTAATAACCCTCTCTCGTCTAGTGGACCTTTTTATTCCATTTTGTAATTAATTTTATGGGCACGTTTCTTCCGGTAATTCATAGTTACTTTTACAAGAATGTATTTGTACGTGCTTCATTTCACTTATTTTTCCTTAGTAAGCATGACTGTGAATAGGATGGGCCGGGAACTGCCAGATGAGAACAGCGAAAACATATTACCTCGTATTTAAGTCGAATACGCATACTCCATTAACTCAAGTCAATAAAGTATTTGTTCTTGCCATTTTGTCTCTGCATCGTCATCTTACAAAAGTTTCATACTTACTTACGTACCTATAACAGTCACCTAGGTTAACTGGAAAAAGCTTTGATTCAACATTCAAAAAGGTTCTGTAAAATATGATTAATTTTTAACTTTTTGGTCGGCTTTAAACTAAATTCAGTTTGCATTGAGGAACCAAGTAAACGTTATTCATGCATTTTTTTAAGAATACGTTCATCTCACGACATGGATCTCACGAAGACGTATGGCAAATTTGTCGTTCAAAATCCGTATTACTCCGCAGCCAAAAGTTCGAAGGAGATCTTTTTCACTCATAGGATACCTCAACAGTGCAAAATCCGTGTTTTATCAAAGATTTCCTAATCCTTTAAAAATTATTAATAAATTTTGGTCTTTCTTTAAAATATTTTAAAATACTTTAAAAAATATTTGCATAGATTTCTGTGAAATAAAATCGTTAGGATAGTTTTATTATTTAAATAAGTGTGCGTGGGCAGTTAAAACGTTATCCATCCACTAGTTGGCAGGGACGGAGTTAGTTCGGTAATGTTGGAAGGTAACGTTTAAACATTTCCCGACAAAACGATAATGGGGGAAAGAAGAGAAGGTTTTATAAACGAGAGTTAGTGAACGCAATGAATACCTTGTCGCGAAAATCGTGGCCGCCGTGTTCCGCGCGGTTATTCTCGGTTGAGGGAATTCTTCCTTCGCTGGTGGGGTCGATAAATTATCCCAAAAGCCTGCAATAATCTGGAAAAGTGTGCACTCTGGACGCGTTTCACGGCGCCGCTGGCCCTTGGAGAGCGAAGGGCCCTCCAGCCGGAGCGATAACTTTCTAATTGCTTGCAGCAAGCGTAATCGCATTACCCCCCCGAGCACATTTCCGCGTTACGCGTCCGTGGATTCTGTCAGTCGGAGAGGGTGGGGCAAGTCCGGGTCCTTATTCCTCCGTTCCAAGGGCCCTTCCGCAACCCCTTCCCTCATCCCCCGGCGGCGGTACCGACCAACTTCGCTCACCCCTACCCATTCAACGGCGTATCCCCCGTCCCTTGGGATTACCCTTCCTCCCTTTTCCCGGGCCATCCCAACCTTATTTCCGCCCAACCGAACCTTTCCCACCGACCTCCGTCTCCTAGTTTCATAGCGCGAAAGACGTCATTACTTGAGCGTACATTTCTAGTCACGCCCGCATGAGATACTTGATACTTCATCGTGGCGGGTCATCAATCCCATTAGTTTATCGCCGCTTTTTACGCTTTCTCGAAACTTATTCGTTTCTTCACGGATCCATCCGCTGACCTGCCTATTTATCCCGTCAGCTCCTCTGAATTCAACGTATATCCTCATCTTTGGTTCACCCTCTCCGTAGTTCCTTTGGTGTGAGCGACTCATCGTCTCGTTGCATGATGCGTCCAATTACTCGTACCTTATTTTGACACTCAACTAAAATTTCAACTTTACCCTCTCCTCATTTTTAATCTATATATCCGATTCATTTTCAGCATACAACCGTATTAGATAATCCATATTTATCCGATGGCGGACATACCTATTTTGATACCCGGGTCAAGAATATATCTTGAATTCTCTTACGATGTGGAAACAGCACCTAGGGAAAGGTACCAATGATTATTGCCCTCAAAAAGCCAGAAGAGTCATCAGTCTAGTTTCCTCTTTTTCTAGCTTCATTTCTGGTTTACATTTAATTATATAATCATCTTTTTGATTAATCATCACTTTCTAATAGCGGTGCCTGGTCGTTGGTCTCTCTCCATTGCCGTACTTTTCAGATCATTGTATATTGTTACTCTCATGGTACTTTCTATGTCATCTATACATTTCTTTCTCGGCCTGTTCCTTCCTTCTTTTCCTATTATTTTCCCAGCCATTGCATTTTTCAGGAAGTTTTTATGTCTGAGAATATGTCAAACAAATTTAATTTTCCTATTCTCCATTTCTTCTATTAGATTCGTTTCCCTTCTTGAATTTATCTCAATACTTCTATGTTACCTATCTTGTCCGTCCATCTTGTTCTGTCTAACCTTCTCCAAATCCACATTTTTCCATCGGTTCCAACCGAGCGAGCCTTTTCCCTCTTTCTCTAAGTCCAAATTTCGCATCCATATAATAATGTACTCAAAATAAATGTTTTTGCAAAGGATTTTCTGATTTCCAATATCACCGGAAACGTTGATATTCTTGCTCGTATATTTTAATGAAGACATCAAAGGAACACCCTTAATTAGATCGTGGCTCCTGCAGGGTGTTTTATTCGTCAGTGCACTCCAGGATGGGAGTGGTTTGGTAGGGAGAGGTTTGGTGAAGTTGGTTTCCTCAACCACGGGCGGGGGATGCTCAGGAGATCGCCGAAGTTGGTGAGGGAAACCTGGCTAAACCCCGCGCGCGTGTCATATGATGGTGTTTAGATACCTCCGCTCCATTCCCGCGTGCGTATCTGAGAAGGTCAGTCAGGGACACGCCTGCTCTCCCGCACATGGTGACGAGGATGGTGCCCTTAGGTCCAGCTCGCTCGCTCGCCCTCCCGTTATGGCTCGTGGGATGATGCTCGCTCGCTTGCCCTCGGGAGCACCTCATCCGTCGGCGGTCGCGTTTCGTTGCAGGGGTAACGGCGGGTGGCACCAGAGATTTCCTAGAGAGAGGCTGAGTTCCACTTCCCATTTTCAAATTGTTTTCCGCGCGGGGGATGCTTCGTGCAGCGGTCGCGGTGCGGCGCCTCTAGTGGTCCGCGGGAGAGGTGTTCGATTCTTGTCCTGTGTTCATTGGCACTTCGGCTCTTGGCTTCTGCTTCGAGGGCGTGGGAAGGGGGTGGGATGGGGGGGGGAGCTGGGAGGGAGAGGAGGAAGACGCAATGATTCGCGACAGCTGCTATGGATTCGAAAAACCGTTAAGGAATCCTAATGTTGTGCTGAAAGTGGTACTTGGTGCCTCCACCCCCACCTGGGCCTTTCATCACTGGAGCTCTAATTAGTTAGGCACGACGATTGGATTGAAAAGATTTAATTAAGGGAGGACATAACCCATCGCTGTAGAGCCTGGTGAAAAAACTGATTCTTATGATTGCGTGAAATTCATTTTTAAAAAGCAGTATTAGTCGATAAGTGGCGGAAAAATTGAGCTGATATCACATTTATACTCTTAAGGTCATAATAGACTCAATATTTCCAAAAGTGCATGAGGTTCCTCAGGCGATATTGGTGGATCTTTTTTGATGGGTATTTTTACGTACGAATGTATAGGCACGACAGGGGGTATAGTTTCTTATTTTTGGAAAGAAAATCTGTTGAAAAAATAATATACACTGAATAAATGCAGCCTCCTTGACGGTGGTTAATTTCTACTGACTGCCATTCTTTCGCTCATTTCCGTTTCTGTGTCCGTAGTGAGAAGCTCACTTGGGAGGGAAACACTGCAAAGGATAAGGGATGTTGTCTTTTACATGTACTTATATCTTGCATCAACCATTTCATGCAATACGCAATTTTGTGGTACCAGAAATATCAATATTTTATTAAAACTGTGAGACTGGTGGATGTCAGATCCACATAGCATCGCACAAGCGGAATACTTTAAACATTTTTGCAATTCTCAGAGTTTTCTTCTGGAAATTTTACAATGAAGAATGAGATCAGTGTTGTTTTAAATTTTTTTCAAAGCTCTAAACATCTAATGATGAAAGACGACACTTTGCTTTTCCACATATAATTTTTTTATTACGACCTAAGTTTCGTTACACCGTAAAATCTTCAGGTTGTAAAATTTCTAAACTAAAAATGCATTTGCTATTTTCAAAATAGTACAATATTCATTACCTTCAATTTCTTAATTATTCTGTCCCCAACTTTGCTACGTAAGATTTGCTAATATTAATGCTAAACAAACTAATATTTTTCGAGGCTTCACAAGTTAAAGCTAATAATTAAATAAGTTTTCCCTCGAAGCCCCCTCCCGTGTTCCCCTTCCGTTTCTTTTTTACCAATGGAATTACCATAGAAATATTTATTATAAGCATTGTTTTCGTTCATTTGCTCCGCTATCAAAGTCGCGGTTACCACGCACGCGTGGTTTGATGGCGCCGAATCGTCCTCTTACCTTTTTCTGGACGCTCGCGTGAGCCATCGGTGCCACGTCAACTCCCTCGTGTGCCAACGTTGCGACAATGGGCCGCCATTTTGGAGACCGCAGTGGTCAGTCCGGCATTACCATCAACTTGGTGGTCCGCATGGTGGAGTATGCGTAAACGGTCGCAACGGACGTAAACTCCGAAAGGGAGAGGGGTCTGTTGTTGGGGGCGTCCCGCGGGAGAGACCGTTGCCGGCGGGGGAGGAGGATGAGGAGGCGGAAGGGTCGCGGCCGACGCGGGCGAATCCGAGGGAAGGAGAAAGGGGTGAACTCCTAGATACACGCATTGATTATTCATGCGATTCGTGTTTGAGTTTCGTGATCCGTTGCCACCTCTGAGGAGAGCGAAAATCACTAAATTATTTGAAATAAATAAAGAGTCCACTGTGCAAATAATGCGCATTCTCTGGGAAAAATAGATTTATTGATTTACGTACTTGTACAAATGCTTAAAATTCTTCAAAATGCTATCTCCCCCAGCATCAATAATACATTTGCGTGGTAACGTGTCTGCCACGCCTGGAAGATAAACTGAAACTCATCGACGGGAATGTCTGCCAGGAACGTTGAGTAACATGCTTTTGGATGTGTTCCACGGTCTGCCAATGCTTTCCTTTGAGCTCTCTCTCTGCGACCGAAGTAGCAATCAAGTTGCGTGGTGCCAAGTCGGGACCTTAAATGGGTTGGGGCAACACCGGGGAGGTGCTCCGGGCCAGATCGTCGGTAAAGATGGAAGACGCGGGGCTTGGGGTATGTGGCGTGTGGCTGGTCGCTCCATTGCGCTGTTACAAAGTCGAGTAGTTTTGAGGGGAGGCGACCGACAGCTAAGGTCATTTGCGCCATAGGGGATGGACAGGAAAGGATGAAGGGTGGAGAGAAACCCGGCGTCGGCATTAGCCTACTCTTTACGAAAGGCGCCAAGGGGTCAGCAGTTTAACGTCCCATCCGACGGACGGCGTACTCCCTCAAAGTGCCCTCCACAAAGCACCTCAAGTAGGGATCGAGATACCTCTGAAAAATATTCAACACCGCCGGGATTTGAACCCGCGCCCTCAGGGTGGGAAGCCAGTACGTTAGCCCCCGCACCATCTCGATCCCCTACAAAGTCGAAAAACACCCATACTAAAAAGAAAGACTCGTACTTTTCCACAGATTTTATTATACGGTACAACGCGTTTCACCGACTTGCGGCATCATCAGGTACAAATTTGCAAAACAGACAGAGCAAGCATATATACCCTCAGGACAGAGTGGGGGCGGGGAGGGTTGGAAGGGCCTGAGAGGGGTGGGGGCTCTCAGGTGCGTTGATGGGTTGTTTTGACCATTTCCAGGCTAGTTTCTCTGTCCTGAGGGTATATATTCTTGCTCTGTCTGTTTTGCAAATTTGTACCTGATGATGCCGCAAGTCGGTGAAACGCGTTGTACCGTATAATAAAATCTGTGGAAAAGTACCAGTCTTTCTTTTTAGTATGGATATTAAATAATTCCACGAAGTGAAGCCTGAAACAATATAATATATTCGAAAAACACCCTTCACGCGGAGGCAGGTCCTTCCGCTCATACTACTCGGAGCAAACTGGCTACCAGCTGCGTTGAAGGGACAGATCCCCCACCACATTTCCCGACCAGTTTCACAGCGCTGTCATTTATAGTGGCGTCACAATAAAATTATGCGTATTACTTTCATAATTGACCGTATAAATACGTGCGTGTTCGTATTGCAATAATATTAGATATCAACAGAGGTGATGGAGGACGTGGGAAATTAGGTGAAACGGTACAGCATTCAAATGATAGGATCTTATCAACTATGGGCTGGATCATTATTATTGTGTACTAGCCTATGGGGTTGATAACTGTGATAGGATGATTAAAATTCAGGGAATTATGCGAATCTCCGTTGATTAAATTGTCTATTCAATCGTGTTACAGAATTTGTTCTCTATTTTTGGGCGTCATAGGCATGCTACCGACTGTCACGCAAACACGCTATAATTTTTCGTATTACCAACTCCTTGGCGTAAATAATCTCTTACCCACGCAAACTTCACTTTTTTAACAACCTTAAACGTGAGATACTGCGCTAGAAAAAATTTGATGCCGGACGTGAATTGTAGGAAAGGTCTTGGATGGTTTGAGTAAGGAAGCTTTTTTTTCAGAAAAAAGATTAGACCTTGAAATGCAACGCGATATCAAAATTATTTTTTTTGCATGATGTATGTATTTTTTCAAATTTTGATGAGAAGGCGGAGACGATGATGATGATTGAATGGATGTACCGGATTGTAGATGAAGAGGATCTTTTTATAAAAGTAAAAATGCTCGAGCATTTCGATATGCGTGAGCCTAATTCAGTAAAAGGGACCGAAGTAAGTGCGCGGAAAGAACTGAAAATAAAAAAACCACGAGATAAGAAACAAATAAGTAAGAACTGCCCTTAAAGGGAAGATACAAACAGGAATGAAGATCTTCATACCACAGGAGAATTGAGCAGGGAGCTTCATCTGAATGCGCTTAGGCCTGACAATATGGATATTATTCGGATTTGCAGAGTTCTGAAATAATATTCAAATAAATTTTTAGTGGCCAAATAAACTTGATGCGGTTTGGAGCCATAATCTCTTCCCTAGAAATGAAATGGCTCCCATTGAGACATAAACCAGTATCTAATGTCCACAAAGTTGGGCCGGGAACAATTGAATATGCGGTATTATGCAACATTAAATTTCGAGGAAAATAAAATAGATGTAACGTAAAAGGGCTCACATTTTACAGTCTGACTTAAAGAAGACCTATGAGAAGGCCGACACCTTCAGCTTTCTGAAATGTGTCCTTCTACGTGTGACCCATTTTATTTTTGTGGTCATGCCGTCCAAATGTTATATGCATATATTATTATTAGGTAATCTACCGGTTCAGTTAGGATTTTGGATGGACACAACCTCCTAAATAAATATTTCGACTCCCAAAAAACACAAAATCCAACAACCTAGTCTACATTCTAGGTACCTCTTCATCTATGAGTACTTTCTTCTTCCCTTCATCCCCTCCAGCATCCCTATGCTGTTCCTTCCCTTTCCTCATTTGCCCAACATTCTCCCCTCTATCACAGTCTTCAACATCCCACTGCCGGTCAACACCCCCTTCATCCACTTTTCCTGCCTCTATAGGATTTCTCCCAACAAACCCCTCTCTTCGCCCACCATACCAAGTACTTCCTCATTTGTTTTCTTCTCTGTCCATTTCACCTTCTCCATTATTCTCCAGACCCACATTTCAAAAGCCTCCAATATACGTCTATCCTCCTCCTTAAATGACCACGTTTCCGCGTCGTACATACATATGCTGCATATGAAAGTTTTGAGTTGTTGAGAAAGTTGTTTGAGAGTTCAGTTTGAGAAAGTTGACGAGTATTTTCTTAACATCCTTACCCGAAGTCCCTGTCATCAACTCCCTCCTCCTTGTGAAAGCCTCTTTGCCTAGCGCAATTCTTCTCCTTACGTCCTTACTACTTTGACCGTGTTGGTCCAAAACACTACTGAGATACGTAAACTGTTCTACCTGCTCTAGATTTTGTCCTGCTATTTTAATGTTTAGCTTAGCTTTTTTCTTTCTAGAAAATCGCATAACCTTTGTTTTATTAATATTGATTCTCATCCCATACCTGTCGCACTGACTTTCCAATTCACTAAGCAATGCTTGCAGCCCCTTGGCTGACTGACAAAATAAAGCTTGGTCATTAGCAAACCTAACTGATTTTACGAATTCCCCGCCCACTTTCATTCCTACCTCCAATTCTTCCCATTCCTCTTTAATCATTTCCTCTACATACAGGTTGAATAGCAGCGTTATATTTTCATCCCCCTTCCACCCCCATCACCTTCTACATTTTCCCCACCCTTCTAACGCTGCCCCTCCAAACCCGTCCCTTCGGAATTCTCTCCCCACCTTCCCCTTCCATCCATCGCTCCAGCCCTCGTATTCCCTTCAGTTCTGTCCCTCTCTTCCTTGATAAAGGTGGCAACGACCACCGAAAATTCGAAAAATAGCGAGTCTCTTTTTTGTGTGTTTCTGTGTTTTTGTCTGTGTCCACTAGTGCTAAGTGTTATACATTATTATTCACGTCCGTGAGACTTTCAAAAAGTGTTATATATATATATATATATATATATATACTACCTTGATCAAAAAGTTCCCGGAATAACCACCGTGTGGCGCTCCCATCGTTCCGATTTGAGTTCTGTTTTTTTTGTTAAATTGGTACATCTGTTGTTGATATTCCCTTTAAATCTTAGTGTCATAACTTGACATTTGCAAAAGTTACGGTCGGTTTTCGGTATGTCCATCAGTGCTTCCTGCGATTTTTCCATTACTTCCTCTCGGCTGCTAAAACGCGTTCCCCGTAATGGTTTTTTAACTCGATTGAACTCGCTGCAACATTTCATGAGTAATTCTGACAAAGAAGTGATGGGGTTACGGAAAGAGCAATGAATGTCAGTGTGTCACATTCGAAGGCATTCTCCTGGTCACAAAAACCTTAATGATGTCGTTTATCTTCCCACGGAAAGTTGTCTCGAGTGTGTAAATAAATTATTTGAAGCACTGGATTTCTGCTGAATGAAATTTCTGCAAAGGCGAAACTCCGACCTTTGCGACCGTCCTTCGCCCTCGGGTCCCCCATGGCAATTCGACGCCACTCTCAGGGTCGCTCGGGGAATGCTAAAGGGCGGAAGAGGAGGAGCTGGATTATGTGATTGGTAAGATGGAGGGGCGGGTTGCTCGCGCGGTCGGCGAGTGGTGCGGAAAGCGACAAAGAGAAGAGGAGTCTCCCTCGCCGGGGGAGGACCTATCGATGGTCGGGGAGATGACGGGGAGATAAGCGGCCGGAGGAGGCGGTGTATCCAGGATGAGGTTGCGTGGCAGCAGCACGGCGGGAACCAACTGCAGATTTGGACCGCGAGCCGGGGGGGGGGGGGGGGGGCGAGAGAGACGGTGAGGGAATGATGGTGCTTACTCGATGCAACGCGTGAACGGGGGCAAGCTAGCGCTCATTGGTCACACTGCCCCTTCCACAGAGTGTCCACGTTCTATGCAATCCGTGGATTCACGGCTGCACGTCCATTCGCATTAGCCATTCCTGATCTTCTTCAACGTGGAATTTAGTGCAGCCAGCATACGATCCCTTACACATATTTCAACGCTAGAGCCCTCGTACGTACTTACTCATGTGCGAATTGTGAGAGATGGTGTCCGAAACTCCGTGTCTCCCTCGTACTTACGCTAAGACAGCTCAGCCTCCGTAATCAAAATCATCCGCGGTCGGTGAGGACGAGCCCTGCCGCGTACGCCCCTCTCTTTGGGTCGCGTGAATTTTAGGCATCGGGGAAGCGGGGTACGGTTTGCTTTCCCCGCGCCATCCGTGGTTTGCCACGGTGATCTGCCATTGGAAAAACCACGCTACATGCCTACAGCTCTGAGTGTGCTCAAATTCGCCTGGAATTGAACCCAGGTCCTCCGGTCCGCAGCCGAACACTCTAGACACTTTCATCAATAATGGTCGGCCAAACGCTAATATATGCTAATATTTCTTATTATTTATGTACTCGTTGTGTTTTAATTTTGATAGTTCAAATGAGGATGCTCTTGGAAAATAATTGCGGGAGTGGTAGTTCAGAGAGTGTTGCGCACCCACTGAAGTGGACGCCCTCCACTACTGAGGCGAAGTCGCGCGAAGCATAGGCGCCACCGGGGGGGGGAATGGGACGACCTCACCTGGAAATATAAATTTCGCACACCATTGGCCATGGTAAGGGGAGCGAACCCAAGTCTCTCACCTATCAATTGAATCTTTCGGGGGATTCACTATTGTTTCTTTTATGAAGTAGTCGGCTCGTTGCAATTCCTTCATCAGAATAATTTTTAAACGGATAATTGACTTTTTTCTTCTTCAAAGTTCGTCCCTCTTTTCCATCAGTTCACTTTCCGATGGACTTCTGATATTTCAAGTCAGGAAGGAGGATCCACCGACAGCAGACATTTTCAGTGCAATGTAATCGCAAATTTGACTTTGTTTCACTCAAGCTCTCTTCACTTAGTGATACCCTTTACCCTGACGAATTGAGTGTGCTCCATTAGCTTGAGGATTCTAAGAAAATTCATCCTTTAGGCTGAATCTATATCTCGAGAAGTAATAGTTTTTAGGGGAGGCGACCGACAGCTGAGGTCATATGCGCCATTAGCGATGGATGGGAAAGGATGAAGGGTGGAAAGAGAAACCCGGCGTCGGCGTTAGCTCACTCTTAATAAGGAAATACGCCTCACTCTTAATAAGGAACAGTTTAACGTCCCATCCGACGGACGGTGTAATCACTCTAATTGCACTACACAAAGCAACTCATGTAGGGATACCACTGAAAAATATCTGCCACCTCCGGGATTCGAAACCGGGCTCTCTGGGTGAGAGCCAGCGCGTTAGCCAACATACCATCCCGATCCCCGAAGGATATATCTCGAGGCAGTATGGAAGTCTGCAAGCATTCCGTTTCTTCCCCATGGGTAACAATATTGTACTGAATGCTTCCTTGCCATCCTCTGTGCCATAGAATAATCGGCCTGAGCTATGGGTTCAGAGACGTCGCGTCACGTCGCTCCATTGTGAGACTTCAATTTATTAAAGTCGTAAAAATACTTAACCTGCATGTAATATCAATAACTCCGTAAAACATAATCCGAGAATTGGCTGCTATCAGCTATCTTCCTCTTTTCTCGCAGTTTTTCCATTTTCTATTTCCGTTTTCCATTATAGTTCTTTGATTCTCAGTTTATGCAATTCTCGCAGAATTATTTGTCTTTTTCTGTTATTTTTTCTCGCCGTTTTTCTCCTTATTAATGACGTTTAGTTTAGTGCACATATTTCGCCGATATCCTCCATGTCAGTCTTTTTATTAAGTGGAACCATCTTTTTAACAGTTCTTCCAACATGATTTGAATGTACGTATCCTATTTTTTAATATTGCGGCATGCAAGTACTTTTTTCCATACGATTTACGCATGTATGGTGCATGGTCTAACTAGTATTTGTGTAACTATTTGTGTAGAGGTGTCATGATTGGGATTGGGCATGCATGGTTGGCGACCTATCACCCCCCGCCACACGCCCTTGTGGCCTTTTGCGGGGCATTGCGTGGATGCAGAAAGGTGTAGATGTTCAGTGAAATGGTGTCTTAGGATGTGGATGCGATTTTCTTCTTTCGACTGGTGCAAGTCTCCTCCATTGAGTCTCCCTTGATACGCATCCGCGACGTTTCCCATTTGTCGGTCTCTCCATCCACTCTACATAATTATTCTTCTGCAATTAGTTCCTTCGTCGCTTAGAACTTCGGTTTCTCTGCTATCATCTGCGTCCATGTGTCGTTGTCGTAAGAAGTTACCTTCATCGACTCTTGATTGACTCTTCTATATAATGACCTGGTTAATTGGTCACGAGTTAATTCATTTGATAGAAAGCCTTTCTTTCCGTCCCTATTCAAAACACTACATTTCTCTTGTTTATTCATTCCTAAAAGGAAGATAAAAAAAGCCACGATTTTCATTCTCTTAAAACGAATTTGACATTATGCAATGAATATGCTCTGTAACTGGAAAGATATACTTTAAATCTGGTCTGGTGACAAAATTAGAAAATTATTCGGTTAAAATGTTTTACTTTGATTAACACATTGGATTTCTCCTCATAAAAATGTTGAAATCCAGTTTAATTAAATTATAAAAAAACGATATTGTTTTTTACATTCGTTTTTGAGTGGATATCGTTCTTGTGGTTAATTTTATCTGCTGACGATACCTCTTTCGCCAATGTCTTTTTATTTCATAAATAGACCTTAAAGTGTACGCAAAGATTTTTTTGTGTGCGTTACTTTGAAAGTTAGAGTGTTAAGGTGGAATTAAATAAATATTATTCCACCAGTACGCGAGACATGTTGCTCCCCAATGGCTTAACTTACGCTCGCTTCCGTATGTCTTTCCCGGGTCTTATTTGGAGGTTACCTTCCCTGCTTCTGCAACTGCGTAAGGAAGAGAAGAAGGAAGGCCAACGCAAGCGGTGTACCTTTGGGCCAACGAGGGGCCCCAGGGGGGTCAGGGGAGGGGCGGTCGGCTAGTCGTGCCCACGCCCCAGTGACCCTCCTCCCATGTTTCTCCCGGAGATGAAAAGAGGAGAGATAAGCGCGTCGGCGAAGAAGGAAGACAAAAGGGAAGAGGGGGCTGCAGGTCCTCCGCGGAGAGGGAGGGCCCTTTTGTGCCGCCAGGGCCATTATCCCTCCCGGGTGTTTGCTTGCGCTCCCAGTGAGCGTGGGGCGTGAAGGGGTCGCGTGCGTACCACCAGCGGGTCTCATTCGAGGGTCAACCAGGAAAGGAATGTGTCGCCTCACTTGGGGGCGTTTTTTGTGGAACGAGGCTCGTTTTTTTTACGTCGCCGATTCCATGTTCCGTGCTGCAAAAATGAACGAAGGCCGTTGTGGTGCCGGGAGGGGCGACGGTTGACTAGGGATGGGGTTTTCCAGGGTGGGGTCCCCGGATCAGTTAATTACGAAATGGGTCATGAAATGGAAATCTCGGAGAGGGGAGGAAGCGGACAAGTAAGGACTGGTGTTGGCCGTGTAATGACGAAACGGGATTCGCTAGGTTTTTTTTTGTTTCTTCGACACGATCCCAAATTTGCAGTTAGTGAGAATGGTGAGTGAGCGCAGGTGAACAGCAGGAGCAGTAAAAAATGTGCCGCTCTGGGTGTAGCGCGATCATACAAAATGCGTTTCTGCGGCGGCTGTCAAATGATTAATGCTCATGAATTCCTCAGACCGATGTATTAAAATAATCCAAAGACTTTCGGAATTTAATTTTTAAAGACATCTACGTCATCTGCCTTGCGGTCCTCTACGAAGGGAAATTAAATTCATGTGTCATTGAAAGACTATATATATATATATATATATATATATATATATATATATATATATATATATATATATATATATATATATATATATATATATATATATATATATATATATATGTATATATATGTATGTATATGTATATATATATATATGTATATATATATATATATATATGTATATATATATATATATATATATACATAGGTAGGTAGGTATGTTTTCGATGGACACAACTACTAAAATACTTTTTTGTGACTCATCGCAACAGACAACCCACCATCCTTCCCTATAATGGTTCCATCTTCCTCTCTGTGCACTTCCTTCATCCCGTCCAACATCTTTATCCTATTCCTGCCCTTTCCTAGTTTGCGTAACATTCTCCCCTCTATTACAGTCTTCAACATCCCACTACCAGTCAATACGCCCTTCATCCATTTATCCTGCCTCCTTAGGATTTCTACCAACAAACTACTCTCTACGCCCACAATAAATAGCACTTTCTCGATGGTTTTCCTATCGGTCCATTTCACCTTCCTCATTCTCATCCACACCCACATTTCAAAAGCCTCCAATCTACGTCTATCCTCCTGTTTCAATGACCACGTTTCCGCACCGTACATATAGCTACGCTCCATAACAAAGTTTTTACGAGTCTTTTCTTAATATCCTTACCCGAAGTCCCTGTCATCAACACCCTCCTCCTTGTGGAAAGCCTCTTTTCCTAGTGCATTCCTTGTCCTTACGCCACTACTACTTCGACCGTGTTGGTCCAAAACACTACTGAGATACGTAAACTGTTCTTCCTGCTCTAGTTTTTGCCCTCCTATTTTTATGTTTAGCTTAGCCTTTTTTTTCTAGAAAATCGCATTACCTTTATTTTATTAATATTGTCTCTCATCCCATACCTGTCGCACTGAATTTCCGATTTACTCAGCAATGCTTGCAGCCCCTTGGCTGACTAACAAACTAAAGCTTGGTCATCAGCAAACCTAACTGATTTTACGAATTCCCCGCCCACTTTCATCCCTACCTCCAGTTCTTCCCATGCCTCTTTAATCATTTCCTCTGCATACAGGTTGAGCAGCAACGGTGATAATGGGCAACCCTGCCTTACACCTCTTCCTAACACTGCCTATCCGGACTCCCCGTTCCCCACCCGCACCTGAGCAGTCAGAGAGGTGGATTTGAATGCTTTCTATAATTAAATATCTCATCTTTAACGAATAACTGATCGTAGCACTTTTCCACTTGATAAAAATACTTATATTTACGACCGGGTTTCGATGATGATGTAATACATCGAAACCCGGTCTTAAATAAAAAAAAATATTTTTATCTAGTGGAAAAGTGCCACGATCAGTTATTCATTATGTTCCACTTCCACCACATCACGCCTGAAGCTACTTAATTTACTCATCTTTAACCCTGGCTTCTAGTCGTACCTTGCTTCTACAGATCAATGTATTTATATAATAAATCTAACATTCCTTAAAATCTAATTGCCCTTAGTTCCTGTGAAATAAGTTCATAAAGGCTTGATTCCCGGTGCTGATTATCTGCTCGAAGTTTGTTCCATTTATAAAAATATTTTTAGATACTACCAGCATTGCAAGTTTTTATCAGCACGATTTAATGGGTCATTTTTTGTGTTTTTGTACCTTTCTCATCCCATGAACGTTAAGCACGATTTTCTGTGAAATAAAGCTTCTGCAAGTAAAATTTCTGCAAGATAAAAAATGAAGTAACATTTATGAGGAGCGTGTTTTCTGTTTCAATTATAATTAAATGTTACAGGGTACAAAGTGCAGATACAAAACTGACAAAAAACACATCGCGTGCAGTTTAAAACACATACCTGATTTAATCGGTATTGATGAAAAATGTGTGCATCACCGGCGATTTGACGCCTTGGAAAAATTTCATATTTTAATAAACACTCGTAGTTAGGCCTCGCTTGACTTGGTGATATATAATCGCTAAGCACTGTCCCTAACCCGTGAAGGTGGAATACCTCGATAGAGTTGAGAAGCGAAAATTGCTTATCCCTGCGAATAGCATTGTTGTTACAAGATTTTCCATATGCTGTGCATTGTGAGGGATATATATTAATTCTGCGCCCACGAAACATTTCCTTCCTCAAGCGAAGGGATTGAAAATCAATTGAGCCGAATCGTTTCCCGCAAATTAATCTAGTTGCTCCGACGAGAAATAAGACGCGTTTACCACTTGTATTTCCGGGAACGACTCCGCTGGATTTCCGCCGCGCGAACAAAAGGAGGGCGCACCCCAAATGTCATAGCCGGACATTGACTTCCTGCCTTTCGCGCGTCGTGAGGAGTGATTAAAGAAGACGCGATGAGATGGAATTATTCGAGATTTTCAAAGGGGTGAGGGAGGTAGGAGTCCGTCCCGTGGGCGGCGGTTGGAGGTGCAGGTGGGCAAGCGGGGGCGGGTTGCCCGCTCCGAGGGAAGGTTAGACTCCCCCGGGGGCGGCGGCGATTATGATTAGGACGGGGGAAGCGGAGACGCCTCGCCGGAGGAGATAGGAGTATGCGATGGGGTTGTTAAGGCGAGCGGAGGGAGGGGGGCGGGAGATAAGAGAGCGGACCCCTCTCCGCTTTTGTAATCCGGGCCAGAGTCGAAGTGGTGGGTTACATTCGTGGGGGGGGTCTAGATAAAGTTATTACGAGGCGAGAAGTGATAGCTGGGGGTATCCTAGGCGTGAAGTGGGTGGGGGTGAGGGTTATGCCTCTGGGCGAGGAGAGCGATGGAGCGAGAGGGTTGGGGGGAATAGGGGGTTGGGAAGGAAGAGGGTGGGGTGGGAAAGGGGGCGGGGGAGAGAGAGGGTGGGAGGTTTGCCCATAGTTGTTGAGAGTTGCCGCTCGGGACACAACGCCGTTGCACAGCGAACATCAAAAAATAGTGTTGGCGCTGTTTGCTATTGTGCCGACCAATGCTAAGAAAAACAAAGAATAATTTTAGACTGAATCGCTCGAGTTAATCATTCATTGCCAATCGACTTTCAGTAATCGAAAAAAGAGGACGTTTATCACATTTGGAAACAAACCCTAATCACCCCAGAAGACACGAACATTCATTCAAAATTACAGACTGTAAGAGCGATAGGTTTAAGATTTCATTTTTGCGGAAACAAATTAAAAATGCTACTCACATCTGCTAGGAGTTAAATAAGAGTCATCCAAACGTGTAAATGCATAGGTATGTGAATAGACACGTATGTGTGGGTATGTACAAATATATATTATTGTTAGGTAATCTACCGGTTAAGGCAGCTTTTGGATGGACACAGCTACTTAATAAAATATTTTGTGACTCCTGACAAAGTATAAAATCCAGCATCCCACTCTATATCAGGTCCCTCTTCATCTCCAAGTACATACTTCCTCCCTTCATCCCGCCAAACATCCCTATCCTGTTCCTTTCCTTTCCTCGTTTATCTACATCTACATCTACATAATACCCCGCAAGCCGCCGCAAGGGCGTGTGGCGGGGGGTGTTAGGTCACCAACCGTAAAAAGGAAAAATACCACATGCAAAAAAACAACACGGAAAATTACACCCACTGCAGCGCACACACTCATGCAAAAAGTATTTAAAAGTTTATCTAACATTCT
This sequence comes from Hetaerina americana, assembly GCF_022747635.1. Classification (NCBI taxonomy): domain Eukaryota; kingdom Metazoa; phylum Arthropoda; class Insecta; order Odonata; family Calopterygidae; genus Hetaerina; species Hetaerina americana. The sequence continues at coordinate 3,832,304 of NW_027287205.1, forward strand.
CCCATCTATCACAGTCTTCAACATCTCACTCCCGGTCAATACCCCCTTCATCCCCCTTTCCGGCCTCCGCAAGATTTCTCCCAACAAACCCCTTTTCGCCCACCATACCAAGTACTTCCTCATTTGTTTTCTTCTCGGTCCATGTCAACTTCTCCATTCCACATTTCAAAAGCCTCCAGTCGACGTCTATCCTCCTGCTTCAATGACCATGTATCCGCGCCGTACATAGCTACACTTCATATCAAAGTTTTGACGAATCTTTTCCTTTAATACTTACCAAACGTCCTTGCCATTAACTCCTTCCTTCTCGTGATAGCCTCTTTGCCTAGCGCAATTCTTCGCCTTACGTCCCTCCTACTTTGACCGTGTTGGTCCAAAACACTTCCGAGATACGTAAACTGTTCTACCTGCTCTAGTTTTTGCCCTCCTATTTTAATGCAACAATTTCAGAGTGTAAAAAGTATTCGCCATAACTGGGATTCGAACCCAGATCCCTCAATATCCGGTGGAGTGCTTTAGCCACTGAAGCTACCGAGGCGTCCTGTTAAACTCTGAAATTTTGGGGCTATTAAAGGAACGACATGTTGTGACGAAAATGGCGAATGATTTTACACTCTGAAATTGTTGCATTGAAATGCACATTAGCGGATGAATCCGTTAAAAATTACTGTTGCGGCATCTCCCGCAGTTTCTTTGGAATTTGTCAAAGTATAAACACCATTAGTGTTTAAAGTTGGCTTTAACCTCGTGGACTGTGGCGCGTCGCGCACGACTACGAATGCATGTGACATTGTATGTACGGCATTTCGTCACAACATCTAGTTCCTTTAAAAGCCCCAAAATTTCAGAGTATAAGAGGACGCCTCGGTAGCTTAAGTGACTAAAGCACTCGACCGGATATTGAGGGATCTGGGTTCGAATCCCAGTCAAGGCGAATGATTTTTACACTCTGAAACTGTTGCATTGAAATGCACATTAGCGGATGACTCCGTTAAAAGTTACTGTTGCGGCATCTCCCGCAGTTTCTTTGGAATTTCCTATTTTAATGTTTACCTTTGCCTTTTTCTTTTTAGAAAATTGCATAACTTTGTTTATTAATATTGATTCCCATCTCATACTTGTCGCACTGAATTTCCAATTCACTCAGTAATGCTTGCAAGATAATGCGCACCCTACCTCACACATCTTCCTAGCACTGCCCATCCGGACTCCCTGTTCCCGACCTGAACAGTCTGAGACATGTACAGATTGCGGGATAGCCTCCTATCCCTCAAATCTATTCCTTTTTTATTCAATATACTCATTAGGTTTTCCAACTAACACTATCAAACGCTTTTTCGACATCTACGAAACAGGCAATTACCTCCTGGTTGTATTCTATATTCCTCTAAATTAATAATCTCATTACTGCAATGGCATCACGCGTACCTCTCCCCTTCCTAAACCCAAAGTTATCATCCCCTAAGTAATCATTTGCCCTACTCTCTATCCTTTTGTTTATGATCCTGAGAACAACTTTAGCTGCGTGGGATATCAAACCTGCTGTATGTTGACTACGATTCTTCCCACCTCTTCATTTAATACTGTGGCAACCCCTCGTTGGCTCTCGTCCCTTCCGCTGTATATTATTCTATAATTATCACTCCAGTAATCCCCGCTATCCTTCCATCTCACCTCGCATACACCTAAAATATCTATTTTTCCCCTTTCCATCTCTCGCTTAACATTCATCATTTTCCCTGTCCTCATCATCGTCCTAACATTCCACGTTCCTATTCTAACCAATTTGGTGTTCTTTTCCTGCGTCTTCTGTCCCGCTGCTTCTGGTTTTCCCTTGCAAGGGTTTCGTGGGATGACGACCGCGGAAACCATGCCTCCCCCGCTGCCGGGCACGACACATGACCGATTGGGCCGAGCCCCGTGGTTGCCAGGTCTCAAAATCTCTTTAGTGACCATCATATTTATCTTGGGAATGATAATTGAGGTGGTTTTCCGTTGCCTTCCTCAATAGTGTTTTTAACGCGACACCATCACTTATTGGCAGCCCCTTTGGGGTCAGACGCCATTGCAGCCGCCTCACTGAGGAATAGACGCTGCTTGGACTACCTTTCATCTGGCTCCAAACCTTCGGCCTATCTGGCATGGGTGACCCAACCAGGAGCAATTATTATTTCTTACGCCGGCACAGCGCTCCCACAAGGGGTGGGGTATTCGCAAGGGTATTCCCTTCTTGAAGTGAGAGTCTGGAATTCTGTGAAAATATCCATCTACTGCCCTGTCAACTTCTTCGTTGGACGCGAAGCGCTTGTGGGGTGATAGCCGGGCAAATCGTAACCAAAATCCCGTAGTTATCCCATCGCCAACGCATCTTTGTGAGCAGGTGAGTTGTCCGGGTGAAAGGTCATTTTTATTTCATCTTCAAGCCAGGCCTCTTCTCGCTAGTTTTGGATTCCAGCTAGTCAAGAAGGTTGGGATAATATTCGCCAGTAATTGTCCTGCCTTTTTCTGGCTAATCACTAGGATCCCTTTCGCATTTCAAAGCGCATGGAGATCAGGTTTGTTCGGTGGCTAACGTACAGTGCTTCCTACTGTGAGGTTCCGGAATCGAACACGGCGGTAGATTTTCTTCAGTGGTATCCCGTTCCCTACTTGAGGTGCTTTGTGGAGAGCAATTTGTGTGAGTACGACGTCCGGTGATAGGATGTTAATTTGCGGACCCGTTGGCGCCTTTCCTTTTTCAGATTTGGCTGATTCCGACGCCGGGTTTCTCTCTCAACCCTTTCTTTCCCATCCGTACCTAATTGAACAAACGACCTTAGCTGCCGATCGCTTCTCCTTAAATTACTACTACTACCAAAACACCGTAGGGAAAAACAAAAACTACTAAAGACGTCCCCTGCAACAATACGTGTGAGCAAACTACTCGAGATAAAAAGTTGAAACTTGCCTGAAGAACTATTGACACGTGCACCCGGGCAGGAATCACAAATTTTTTGCTGATTGGAATGCCATCTAGGTGTCAGGTCGAGAACGTTTCTCCTCACCCTCGTATGTTGTGATTCCGTGGTGCGAGATCAATTTCTGCTAGGGGCAGCCGTGCTTAATAAAGCCCTAGTTTGGCGCATGAATTCGGTGGGAGAATAGATAGATAGATAGTGGTCTTTATTTGGGCGAAATTGAGACCAAATGGTCCCTTCTTCCATTTAACCCATAGGAGAATAGGGATTCGGTGGGAGGCATGGATTATTAATAATTTATAAATCATTTTTGTGGAGGCAATATGCCAGTATTATACGTTATGACTTTCAACACCTTTATGTTTTATGCTATTATGTCAACTTTCCAAATTTACTCATATCCGTGTATTTTTTTACTATCCGTATTATTGATAGAAATGAGCTCTTACGGCTAGTAATATATAATAAATGTGAAACTCCAATAGCCGTAAACAGTTTACGGCTATTGGAGTTTCACATTTATTATATACTATCCGTATTGCTGATGATAATGGTAGCGTAAACATGGCTTATTTCGGGAATAAGTTGCAGTTAATTAGTAAAATCAAAAAAATAGTTTCGTTACGGTGAAATATGTTGGAAGATCTCCTTAAGGAAGAGCAATGCATACTTTCGATAATTTCAGTTGATAAGAGAAGCATACCAACTATAGATTCCATGAGTTCGCAAAATAATATCTGCCATAATATAATTAAATTATCGTTATTTTGTCGCTTCAATTTAACTTACTAGAAATTATTGCTAATAGACAATTAGAGCCGATTATAAGAAAACATTTGTTTTGCAGTCGATTGCAGAATCGTAATTGAAGGTAGTATATTAAAACTCTTGTTTCCTACCATTAACAAACTCGATCCGTGCTGACTACATTTATTTAAGAAAGTGCGTTTGTTCATGTTGGATATTTTCAAGACGCCCTCTTCGCTAAATGTAAGGTAATTTAAAATGTCCCATTGGAGCTGTGTGTTAAACGTGCCACATAATGACCTCTCCAAATCACCATTCCCCATGGACCTCGACTGAGTCTTGGTGGGACTGTGAATTCAAACTCCGCTCGCAATTTGGAGCATGGCGGAGTGGCACCTGCTCATACAATTGGTTTATTAAATCCGGGCGAATAAGTTAGTCCGTTATGGGGTGATGCACGTACCTCGCCAATTTCGCTCATTTTCTACGTACTTGACGGCCGTAAAAAACTTTACCAACTTTATTCCCGCTATGATCCGATTCGGAGGTGAAATCATCATTAAAAACCTTACGCATGTTTATGACATGCTCTCATTAGCAAGACAATTGATATTACAGGTATCCATAGGTGTAATCCATACTTTTAATTGATGCGAGATAAGTTTGGAAAAATCTAGCCACAATTAAGATTTGTATGTGTTTGTTCTCGTTTTCGTCTGGATGATTAAATGAAATGGTGCATTTTCAGATACTCTCCTCTCACAGTGTAAAAAATAGTAAATCGAATACTCTTCGAGAATTGGCGTCTCATTCAGAATTCATCGGGAGCATGTGACGGTATTCAGGAATGGTAAATATTCATGCGAGTCCACCAAGCCATACATTAATTAAGCCACCTACGTAAATAATTTCACGCGGGAAGGATGCTCGCAATGCGGATGGCAAGTGTTCCATTGAACCTCCGCCTGAAATATTGAACGCGATCGAAATATGCTCTCGCTGCAGATGAATTTCATTCATCGGAATAAGATGTGGTGTTTCTGGGATTAGTAATTGAGTGGGCCATCAGGGATTCACGAAGACTGAATTGCGACCCCTGATTCGTGGTCGCCCTTGCAGAATTCAGGCGAACGATTGCAATTCTCATTTACTTGACACCTATCAATATTGTCGAAGTGTAAAAAATAATGTAAAATAAATTTTATTTCAATTATTCGAGCTACTTCTCGTGAAAAATGTTGTGCGCATTCATTCAAAGAGGTATTAAATGCATATAATTAAGAATATTTTCACCAAAAGCTGTACATTGTGAATTAAAACACGTGGCATACAATCCATGCTTATTTTAGTCGCTACTTACTACCATTAAACTACGCCCTTCATCATTTGCTCTCTTTAAAAAGCCGAATACTGCGAATTTCACTCATAGACTTTTCAAAATCCTCCATCACGCTTATCCTTTCTTTTGGACCAACTAGCCGCAGGACCATGCAACAACAAATTTCCCGCGAAATGTACGATTCCTTAGCATTTTTTTCAATAGAATATTTTTATAACACGTGGATGCTTGGCTTTTTGTGTGCGTAGCCCTCTCTCTTTTTTTCTTTTGGTTCACCTCAAAGCTGAGGTGCACTAAGTTCGACCAAGGACCTTGGAAGCTTTTAAGGAGGCAATTACAGATGCCATCGCTTTGGAATAACGCAAGATATGCCGAGAAGAGTTTTGGAAAACTTTCTTAAACGACTCAACATGTGCATCGCTCATCGATTGTCGGCACCTGGATGAAATAATTTTCAAAAAATCAAATGAAAAAAATGACATTGGATGTAGTAGTTTTCAGAAAGAAATCATTTTGTAGTTACCTAGGTTGTTTTTTTCAATTCACCCATCAAATCAAGAAGTCCATTCTTGCTCCGTCCTGTACATGTGGGAAACATCCAAAAGTATGCTACTCAACTTTCCTGAGAGAAATTCCCATAGAGGGGAGTTTCAGGGTGCCTTCTTAGACGTGGCATACACGTCTGCGCAAGTGTCATGATGTAGGATGAGAGTATTTTGAAGAATTTTAAGCATTTTTACAAGTACTTAAATCAATATATCTGTTTTTCCTAGAGAAATAAATAATATAATGCACATAACTTTCATAAAGGACCATGTACATTAGTAACTCACCAATCCCTCATTGTTTAACCTGCTGATCTTGTTTCCTCTTCTCTTTTTTTGTTCATGTTCCTTAGTCTTCTTCCTCGCGGGATCCAGCCTTCAATTTTCCCTTCTATTATGCTTATAACTAATCCATTGTGCATCCGAATATGTCCAGTCCGTCATTTCCCTCTATGGTGCCCTTTCCTCCTCTCCTCGTCAATATTTCTTCTCGCGGGATTGGCATGGTGTGGTGGCTCACGTACTGGCTTCCCACTGAGAGAGAGACATGCTCGCGTGCGAATCCTCGAGACGTCGGATATTTTTCAGTGGTATCCCTACTTGAGGTGCTTTGCGGTGGAGAGCACTTTTGGTGAGTACGCCGTCCGTCAGATGGGACGTTAAACTCTTTGACACCCTGGCGCCTTTGCTTATTAAGATTAGACTAATGCCGACGCCGGGTTTCTCTCCACCCTTTATCTTTTCCCATCCATTCCTAATCGCGCAAATGACAAAAGCTGTCGATCACCTCTTTTTAAAACCACTTCAATTCCTGCTCTCTTCTCACTTTGTTTCTCCGTTTAGTCTTCAGCACCGTATTTCAAAGGCCACTTCGGTTCTTCGCTGGTGCACTTTTCCATGCCTCCATACTCTCCAGGTCTGGAATGTTCCATGTCTCTGGTGCGTACCTACCTGGCATATACTCCTTGCGAACGTCTTGCCGAACTGTTTCCCTGTTTGTCTTTCTCATTAAAAGTGAAATCCGTTTTTCCGAGACTTCCTTTCAGTGGCTTCCATTGGCAACACCGCATCCTCGGAGTTTGGTTTCAGAGCGATTGGGAGAGACGAGTGCTCGATTTGGGCGACGATCGGAAAGGGAACGGGTGGCAAGGGGAGGGTGAGGGCCCTTCGCACTCATTCCTTCGGGTCCTCGCCACGGACGTATCCGTCCCTTCGTGCAGACCCCTGACGTTGACCTCTTGTGGGGGTCACCACCATCGAAAGAGGACATCAGGAAAACTGTGAGGGCCGCTTCGTCTTAGGGATTGGGGCGGACGGAGCGGTGGATGTACGGTCGCAATTAACGCGTTCGCTTTGTGGCGGAAGTCGTATCATAATGTCGAATCGAATCGCGCCGTGGGAAGCCACGGCCCTGTCTCGGGCGAAAAAGTGTGCTCGCGGGAATGTGCTCGTTCCCAATGGAAAGTGAATGACTTTTCAATGCACGCATTGACGAGTAGTCACGCAGGTCACATGCCGATGGAAGCATGAAGCTCTAAAATAGAATAAATCCCATTGATTTTTCAAATGAGAATGGGCGGGTGGCACTTCCGTGAAATCTAAACTCAAATGCACGCTCGCGAGTTTGTTTAGACTTATTCCAAACTAATTGAAGGTGGTCGTTTTTCTTTATTTACTTGTTTAAATTTTTTTTAGTTTTTTTTATGTTATTTATTTACTTATTTATATGCCCTGCACTGTGGCAGGGGGTGAGCACACACCAAAATAATTTTAACTGAAAATATTATTCTGATCCCCTATCGTTCGCGTAAAAAAGGACATCTTAAAACTACCTGTTCAACCCTTGATCTCTCTAATTACTATTAGCAGATCTCTCCTACCGTAGTACGATGGGCTAATAATATATTTTCATCATCATAACTGCAAAAGAGACATCATTCCACTGCATGCAAGAGATTTCATCGGTAGTTTAACCTTGGCTCCATTGAGTGATTCCCAGCCTAGCTGCTCTAATATTTTGGATACGGTACGAAGTCTATCATAACAACGTTTTACATATCTAATGCTTCTCTACGCTGAACGCGATCCAATTCGGTAATCAATTCAATTTCTTGAATATCCCTTAAACTTGCAGCACATTTTAAATAAGGCCTAAGTGGGCATGAAGGAAACTGAATAAGTGCTAGACATGATATGGGAGGAATTGCTGGGGGAAATCATAAGGAGGCGGGAAAAGTGGATGGGAAGTATTTTGGTTGACAAAGGAATGTTGAAGGCTGGCCAAAGGGAGAACGTTAGGATGAGGATGAAAAAATATGTTGGTCAGAATAAAGGGAGGAAGGAAGTGCACAAAATTGAAGAACAGTTAAACGTAATGTTGGTTTTCTGGTTGTATATATTTGAACGAAACCATTAAATGTAGCGATTTTCGGTCCTTTTATAAATAGCTTAATTAGATTCAAGTTGAAAGTATCCAGTATAGCCTTTTGTTGTAATATAATTATCAAGACGAGACTTGGATCGTGCCTTGACTTTTTTGCTCGGTTCCTTGCGTATTAGAAAGTAACACGAGACTGAATTAGAGATTTTTTCATGAATCCTATTATTTTTGTTAAATATTGAGTTGCAGGTTAAATATACGGTGTTTTAATTAAATTGTCATTACGTGGAAATCACACTGGTCTCCTTTGGCTACCAAAGTTCTGTTTAAGTATCGCAAATCTCAATTAAAGTAGTATGAATCTTGGTGTAGAGTAATTTTTTTTATTCATTCGCAAGGCGTGCAAGTCACGTCTCCTTTCATGTTGCATACCCAAAATTCCAGTAAATATTTCGATGAAATTCAAGGATAATTGTAAATGGAACAGTATGGTATTACCTGTAGTTTCCATTCCATGGATTTTCCATTCAATTTCTTTCAATTCCATTCGAGTTCTTAACACTGAAAACCCAAGGAGCGGAGTTCAAAGTGTCTTGGGCCTCACAATTATTTCCCCGAATTCGATGGAATTACGTACATGCTATACTTATACCAAAACGCGTAATATATTTCTGATTGTCATTAAACCTTATTAGTATTGGTCCGAAAGTAAATAATCCGGCATAGCAATCAGCAATAGTTGTCGGAATGTGAGTATGATATAAGGTAATTCGAATTTGAGAACTCTTTATGATAATATTTCGTTATAAATCACAAAATCTAGGCAAACCAGTTCGTTCTCTGAGATTAACCTAAACCATCTAAATTCTCTTCCCTTTGGAAGCTTAGACTATATTGAGGTTACATCGTTAATCCGTTGAATTATGTTTTTCAACTTGTTTCGAGGAGTTATCTCCAATTCATGCCTTCAACTACTATTTCTGTCTGTAGGGTCTTAAAAACTGGAACAAATAATTTTTGCCGTCGAAAAAATAATGAATCCTAGAAGAGTGTACAAATAAAGACAGTTGCATTCTGCCGTATGAAGAAATATTTTATTGAAACAGCTCTCGTCAAATTGAAGCTGCTTTAACTGTTTCCCGAATACTTAATGGATCGCTGAACATTTTATTAAAAACAGCTTTATGACACAAAATATAATGTAAAAATTACAATTATAAAACTATATCTCTAACCCTTGTGATTTAGACGTCAAGTTTAGAGGGCGTTATCCTAATTCAGTGCCACAGAAATATCATGGTATGGGGAATCGGTTGCAGCTTAACATGGTATTAGTGCGCGTGTTAAATAGATTCAAATATATTTTTTACGATCTCGCCCATTCTTTGTAAAAGTGACTTGGTTTGCAATTAACTGGCTGAGGGTGTTGTAGGCGGGTTGGTCGGAGCCTGAGGGAGGAAGGGAGGGAGGAGGGTGCCTCTTGCGTTAACAGAGCCCGCATCTTGGCTGGAAGTGGAGGAGGGAACGCGAGGGAACCGGGAGCTCCTCCTCCTGAATACTTACCCGCGAAGAGTTGCGAAACTCTTCTTCCACCGCTCCCATTCCCTCCGTTGAAGTTCCTCAAAAACCATGCCTCCTCCTCCACCGCGAAAGTGCAGTGGGACCCGAAAGGAATCCTTCAGGCAAATTGCAACCCGATGAGTGCTCGAAAGTTTTTGAGAGCGGCTGACCTTTTTTGCGAGCAATAGCGAGAGAAGGGCTTGCTCGTCCGGGAGAGGCGAGCGCGGGAGTCGGGGCGTTGCCGGGAGGAAGGCGGGGGCGCGGGATCTGATTCGATCGTGTCGCCATCTCACAGTGAGCCGCGCAACCGATTTTCCGCACCCGTCATTCGGGAGCGAGTTGGTCAAAGGCGGAAGCATCTCGCCTTCAGATCAGGGTAATGATGCTGGAGATACAAGCGCACCTCTTCGATTGACACGCATCTCTCATTAAATAGCTCAAGTATTCTCGGAAACATCATCATCATTGGCCGTTCAATCCTAAGATTGATAGGCAGCGGCCCTCCATCCTACCCTATCTGATGCCTATTGACTTACTTCCTGGTATTTTTTATTGTAATGTACCTTCTTCTTTATTTATACCTTAGCTTTTCCCTCTAGTTTTCCCTCTTTATTCTTCGCGTATCCATTGAGTCTCAGGATGTGGTGCCAATCCATCTGGTTCTTCTTTTCTCTGTGGTGTTCCATAAGATCCGTTCTTCGTCTATTCTTCTGTATACTTTTTCATTTCTTATTTTATCCGTCCATTTGATCTTAAGCATCCTCCTCCAGCACCGGGTTTCGAAGGCTTCTAGTTTTTCCTGGCCTTCTTTCTCGATGGTCCATGCTTCTGATCCATAGAAAGCCACGTTCCATACAAATGTTCTCACGTATTTTTTCCTCGTCTGTAGTATTAGTTTTTTGAGCACATCAGTGTTCTTTCCATACACGGATACACAGAGTACTGAAACGTTCCACAACTCTAGACCTTCCTAGAATACCGAAGGGGAGCAAACTAGCTCCACTTGCAGCAATGCATGAATTCACACACGATAGGATGCGATATTAATCTCTCGAGCCAAGAACTCGGATCTCCTGGTTGTGATCAGTCATGTTTTCACTATAAATATATACCAGTACAAGTGGGTTTGACAATTAATGTTAATGGATTATTTATCTTTTGGTGTGGTGTACTTTTCCAGGTTTATTTCCAAGGGCAGGAAAGGCTAGAACTGATATTCAGGACAAGGCCCCTAGTTACTGATGCCTTGGCTCCTTGATTGGAATTATTTTCAGAATGAAGATTGACAACTGCTCGGTAATTACATTGCCGTCTACAGTTCACTTATGCGGGCGTTGGTCCCTGGCATCACACCGTAGGTATGGAATGAAAATGGTTTCCGCTTCCCTTTCTATTTTCTCTGCCGATTCCATTTTCTTAGCCCTCAATATCTGCAACAAGTCCCTCTTCTTCTCCTCATACATTCTTCCCACGTCCAATATTCCTATCTTGTTCCTGCCCTTTCCTCGTTTGCCTAACATTCTCCCCTCTATTACAGTCTTCAACATGCCACTACCGATCAATACGCCCTTCATCCATTTCTCCTGCCTCTTTAGTATTTCTCCCAACTCTCCCCCTCTCCTCCACCACCATTAAATGGCTGTTATGTTCGCGAATATTCTCATGGCAGTAACATACGAGTATTTTACAGCCGTTACTGTAAAACATGCTTCTCAGTATTGCCTTCCGGTTTATTCATAATTCTCAAGCGGGATATTGTACCATTTCCTTGCCACGCTAAAATTATTAATTTCTTCCCTTGCAGGTAATCTTCGAGTTGAGATCCGGAGTGTGGCATGAGCATCGGATGCATCCAAGATTGATTGCATCTCCTCTCCTCAAGTGTTCAACCTCTTGGAACGCGCGTGAGTTTGAATTAGTCATATCGAAACTTTGGACAGACCTGCAAACGGTTCAGGCAAATATTCCGCAACTTTTTATTAGCATGCTTCATACTCGTCCTGAGATTTATCAATTACGCAATGACTGGAGGCATCTGTTACAACTTTGATTTGGGAAATGTTAATTCACGGCCTCTTCTACGTAAAGCACCAAACATTAGACACCTTATGTCGCGTGATAATTTCCTCCAGATTCTACACTAAAGTAATTTCAATGTCACATCATGGGATCTCATCTATTTTGCAATTCAGGTGTGAGATTCAACTCCACGGAGAGAGATGAATCACGTAGCTAGCGATTCCATGGCCATCTCATTTGCTAAATCAAATATTCACGTATATTTTTAGCTCTGAATATTATTTTACAACTCGCTGGAATAACTGAGCAGTGCTGATTGATGCGCTTTAATATACAGAGATTATACCAATAAGCACTCCTTCGCCAGAGTATAAATGGTATATGTTTTATGGGATCGTAGATTTTCGCGGCGTTCAGACTCTCCATTCTCGGGATGTCACTGCGTAGGTTGTTTTTCTGACAGCAGTTTTGCCCGTGTTTCAACGAGCGTCTTCAGGTACTTCGACCTGAAGACGCTCGTCGAAACACGGGCGAAACTGTTGTCAGAAAAACAACCTACGCGGTGACATCCCGAGAATGGAGAGTCTTTCATGGTATATGTTTGTTGGTTGTTTCATATGATGAAGACAAGTGATGTTAAGGGATGAAATACGATGATTCAACTATCTTTTTAGCCGTTTATGGCAGTGGATAATTATATTGTATATTTTGGTGTTGAAAATTATATTCATGAATTTATTTAGATTAGTCAAAATGCTCGCGCATAAAGTGAAAAAGCATCCCCCAAACGTATATTTCTTATAAATATCAGCCACCTCGGTTCCCCAGTAAAGTGCGATGTATTTCGAATCTGCGAAATAGCCAAGGATTGCTTACCCTTTTCAGGTGCGTCGTATATCAAATTGTCAGTCAAATGAAAATTTCACGAGTTGTAACTATGCAACTTAAAGTTATAGAATTTCCGAAACAACAGTGCCGAAGGTATCTGCATTTATGAGGTGATGAATGAAATATCTAAATTTAAGACCGGCAAAGATAGAAAAACTTATTAGAAAATGAGGAGTAGTGTACAGAATATTTTAATAAATAAGTTTGAGAATGCGAAATGTGCAGTTACTCTTCCTGCGCTGTAATGACAGTAATAAAATGTCCGTTTTAGGATGATTATTATAAGTAAGTGCCTGAAAATATTTAAACGATGCCATAAAACTTCTATAAATTGTGCATCTAAATCAGTTTTTGTATATTTTATTGTCTTTAAGTAGTTAGCATTGAATGCCCAATATTAAATAGTAGAGATCCAAGTTTGAAAATACTTAAAAGCGTATCAGTTGTCACACACCATTGATTGAATCCATATAAGTGATGCTGCTAAGAGTAAACGTGGACGCTGAGCGATTATTTGTCGGCTTTGCAAGGAACAATCCGCCGAACTTAAAAGAAATGTATCTCTTCAAAATATCTTAGTTATCCCTAGAAAACGTCCATCGCCAAGCAGAAGTCATGGAGTAGCTATGAAAAGAGGCAAAAATTGTCTCTAGTTTATCCGTGAATATAATTATTGGCGATATCTGCATATATTCTATCGCTTGAAATAGGGATTCCTTTGGGTTTATCATGACCGTGTGTTTCAAAAAACATTAAGTATATCATCGATAACGGTACTGTATGTACATTCTATATTCCGACCAATTTAGTTTCCAACCTACGCAGGTAACCGCGGAGTTATGAGAAAATGGATGCCAAATTTGAATACAACCCCTTCCACGTCTGGGTGCTCTGGCTTGGTCATACGTTTCGAGGGTCCATAGAATCGGACGTGTGAAATTGATGGTTCTCTGGTGGTGAGTGAGGCCGCAGCCGCTAGCTCTGATCAGCTGCCGGCGTATCCCTCGCGAGTCTCTCGCACTCGCTGTAGCTTCCCCGTCGTCTCCCGCCGCCACCGAGGCAACGAACGCCCCCGAGAGACTAACGCCTCCCCCAACCCAAACCCGACGGGAGACCGAGGGCGCGCAATTCGCCGTCGTTTGTTTCCTCCTCGTGGAGAGGACCAACCAAGTCTTCTTTCGCTCGGACATCTTTCCCCGCACACGACCCCTGGAGGGGGGGGGGAGGCGCGAGGGGAAGAGAGACACCCCTGGGGAAAGGGATGAGGGTGCACGTTGCAATTATCCTCCGCGTGCCTCACCAGGGGACCCTCCTCCCCTTACCGAGTCTCCCGCACCACACCCTCCTTTGTTCCCCCGACGCCCCTTTTACATAAAAGCAAACGAAACGGAGAATGCTCTCGTACGCGTGAGTGGCTCTGCCCTCATCTGCCCCCAGTATCAAGGTGACTACGGCAGTAAGTGTGGGGCACATGCGCGTCTGCTTATATATATATATATATATATATATATATATATATATATATATATATATATATATATATGTGTGTGTGTGTGTTACGTCGACGAAATCATATATATATATATATATATATATATATATATATATATATATATATATATATATATGATTTCGACGACGTAACACGAAAGTGCCGAATAATAAATTGGACAGACAAAAACAATATAGAAACACATAAAAAGAACACTCACTCGTTATTTCTTGATCATTTCGACGGAACACTGCTCCGTCATCATCGGAAGATAGAGAACTAATGAATTTTGAATGAATGTAAAACTCCAATAGCCGTAAACAGTTTACCTTTCTAAACATGGTACAAATGAAATTAGTTGGCTAGCGCCACAAGTCAAGAAGGGGTAAAAGGTAAAAAAGGAGAGGATAAGAAAGGTGAATACGAATACGCGTAATTCGGCCACGAAGTAGCCCTCTTCAGCGTACTGAAGGGTAATCGTCACTACAACACAAGTCGAACTCACTTCATCTCTGAGTACTTTCTTCCTCCCTTCATCCCGTCCAACATCCCTATCCTGTTCCTTCCCTTTCCTTATTTGCTTAACATTCTCCCCTCAATTACAGTCTTCAACATCCCACTGCCGGCCTAAACACCCTTCATCCACTTTTCCTGCCTCCAAAGGATTTTTCCCAACAAAACCCTCTCTTCGCCCACCATACCAAGTACTTCCTCATTTGTTTTCTTCTCTGTCTATTTAACCTTCTCCATTCTTCTCCACACCCACATTTCAAAAGTCTCCAGTCTACGTCTATCCTCCCGCTCCAAAGACCACATTTCCGCGCCGTAAATAGCTACTATCCCTATCAAAGTTTTTACGAGTCTTTTCTTAACATCCTTACTCAACGTCCCCGTCATCAACTCCCTCCTCCTTGTGAAAGCCTCTTTACCTAGCGCAATTCTTCTCCTTACATCCCTACTACTTTGATCGTGCTGTTCCAAAACACTACCGAGATACGTAAACTGTTCTACCTGCTCTAGTTTTTGCCCTCCTATTTTAATGTTAAGCTTCGCCTTTTTCTTTCTAGAAAATCGCATAACCTTTGTTTAATTAATATTGATTCTCATCCAATACCTGTCGCATTGAATTTCCATTTCACTCAGCAAAGCTTGCAACCCCTTGGCTGACTGACAAACTAAAGCTTGGTCATTAGTGAATGAACCTCTTCTTAATACTGCCCATTGGGACTCCCCGTTCCTGACTTGCATCTGAGCAGTCTGAGACATGCACAGGTTGCGGATTAGCCTCCTTTCCCTCCAATCAATTACTATTTTCTTCCGTATAGTCATTAGTTTTTCCCAATTCACTCTATCAAACGTTTTTTTGAAATCTACGAAACAGGTGAATGCCTCCTGGTTGTGTTCTATATTCCTCTCGATTAGTAATCTCATTATTGCAATGGCATTACGCGTACCCCTCCCCTTCTAAACCCAAATTGATTATCCCCTAAGTAATCATGTGCCATACCCTCTATCCCTTTGTTGATGATCCTGAGAACAACGTTAGCTGCGTTGGGTATCAAAGTTGTAGTCCTCACATGATGTAGTTTTCACCTTGTTTAGGAATAAGAACCGAAACTGATCTCACAAAGGCTTTCGGTCAGAATCTTACTCATATATACTAGGAATGAATCGATATAGCCTCTTCCTTCAAAATTTTATTGAACATTTCAGTAGTTCTTTGGGAATGTTATCCACCCCCACAGCCTTATTTAGCTTCATCTTCCTTAATGCCCCTTCTATCTCATCGTCGAATATGCGTGGGCCTAAGCTATCATTCTCTACGTCATGTTCCTTTTCTCTGTCTAACTTTGTTGGTCTAAATTCTGTACAAAATAGTTCCTCTGTATATACCTTCTGTCTCTTTTGGCTCTTTCATGTGTCAAATATTATCTTACCCGCCTTATCTCTAACTATTAGCATAGATCTCCCTTTCTTACTTCCCGATAATGATTTAACTTTGCTGTTCAGCGCACCCATTTCACCCTTCCTTTGCAGATTTTCCATATCCTCACGCACGCACGTAACCCCGACGTGCACATGAGCGCCAAGGCACCCCCTCACGCCACTCCCATGTCTGACCGAGTGCTTTCTCCTCCCTTCCGGCTCTTCCTTTCCTTATGGAGGGGAACTTGTTGGAGCCCTCGCTCCCCTCTACATCTACATCTACATCTACATAATACCCCGCAAGCCGCCGCAAGGGCGTGTGGCGGGGGGTGTTAGGTCACCAACCGTAAAAAGGAAAAATACCACATGCAAAAAAACAACACGGAAAATTACACCCACAGCAGCGCACACCCCCATGCAAAAATCCATTAATCAATACTCATGCAAACACATATACCGCAAAACAACTAAAAACTGCACCCCATGATGCAGCACGAAAGACATTCTACAACACGGAAGCCAGGACACAACAAGCAAGAAATTGAAACATTACTACCACGTGAAAATGCACCACGAATCACTCTACCCCCAAAGAGTCTTAAAAGGCAGGGAATGCGACCCAACGTTGCAGGTCGCAGGAATTTCCCCCCGCGGAGAGGTACGAGGGACTGAAAAGGAACAGATGAAGAGAACACGAATGAGGTCATTCGGAAAGAATAGGTTTTTATAACAAAACACATAAGGTTAGTGGAAGAGCATGCATTTAAATAGAACTAATTATTTTGTAGACGCTGAGGGTGGCAAGTGGAATTTTTGCTATCTATAACCCTGCAGTTGCTATGCCGTATTGTCCGTGGGAAGAAGGAGTCCTTGAGTCGGCTAGTTCTGGCATCTATTTCCCGAATTTTATATGCATGATCCAAGCAACTAATGTATGTAGGAGTACGAATAATTGGCGAGACCTCGGTGCTGAAACATGCGGATCTGAATTTATTTAATAATTTCAATCTTGCATTGAATCGTCTCTCAGCCAATGATTCCCACCCCAAATCCATGAGCATTTTGGTGACGCTTTGCGTTTTATCGTAGGAATTTTTTACAAAACTGGGTGCCCGGCGTTGAACCTTCTCAGTTTCCCGAATGAGACCTTTTTCACTCGGATCCCACACGCTGCATGCGTATTCTAAATGAGGCCTTACAAGAGCGTGGTAACAACGTTCCTTGACCTTCGAGTCACTTTTGCCGACAATGCGTCAAATAAATCCCAATTTTTTATATGCTTGACCGCAGACTTTACGTATGTGAGTCCCCCAAGTTAAGTCTTTTGTGAATGTGACACCTAGGTATTTTACCGTATCAACTACTGCTAGGTCACCTCCAGCTAATTTGTAAGCAAATCCCGTTGATCTTTTAAAGAAATTTACCACCGAACATTTATTATAATTTAGTGTCAATCCCCAGTTAGAACACCATTTAGTAATGCAATCTAAATCCTGCGCTAGAATAAAACGATCCTCATCCCCAGATATCTCCCGATAGATCACCGTGTCATCCGCGAACATCCTAATTTTACTTTTCACTTCGCGGTTCAAATCGTTAGCAAAAATCAAGAAAAGCAACGGCCCGATTACAACCGTACAGGTACACCCGACGTGACTCGAACGCTGTCGGAACTAGCGCCATCAAGGACTACCCTTTGTTCCCGCTCTGAAAGAAAATCTTTAACCCAACTTATGGCGCCCTTGTTTATACCCGCGACCTTTAATTTATGAATGAGTGTACCATGTGGGACCTTATCAAATGCCTTTTGAAAATCTAAGAAGATGGCATCCACTTGCCTACCTCTCTCACCGGATAAAAGTAAATCATGTGTAAATAATCCTAATTGGGTTTCGCAGGAGCGGGTTTTCCTGAATCCGTGTTGATTGTCACTTAAAAAGTTAATATTGTCAAGGTGTCTCATTATTGAACTGACAATTATGTGCTCTAAGATTTTGCAACGGATAGAAGTGAGAGATATAGGTCTGTAATTACTGGGATCCTCCCTGTCACCACTTTGAAAAATAGGCGTTATTTGCGCGGTTTTCCAAATCTTAGGTACTTTGCACTCTGTGAGGGATTTGTTACATATAAATTCAAGGTACGGGGCAATGTTTGGAGCTAATTGTTTCATCACCCTAGCTGGTATATTTTCGGGACCCGGGGATTTCTTGGGTTTAATCACATTAAGCAATATTAGAATTCCTTGTTGGTCCACTGTTATTTTTTCCATGCGTGGAGTATGTATTGTTTCTTGGAAATATGCGGTGGCAACATCATTCGAGAAAACGCTTTGGAAGAATGAATTTAGGATGTTAGCTTTGCCCACACTGTCTGTATGAATTACATTGGTACAATCCCTTAAGCAAGCCACGGTTTGTTTACTCCCATTTACTTCCCCCACCCTCTCCCTTCCGCCACCGCTGCTGTTGAAGCGGGAAGTTGTTGTGCCGGTCTGGGGGGAGTTCTTATTTCGCGACTTGGGGGGGAGGGGTAGAGATTGGGAAGGGGGGAAGGGGTTCTTCGAAGTAGGAAGGAAAAATTGAGTCATGATGAAACGCCGCGGTTTGTGGCCTTCACTGTGGTGAAGTTTCGGCGGAGTTTCTTCCTCGTTCCTCGCATCTGGAGGTAAATCAGGTGTCGTTATAATTTTGCAGAAAACCTTCGTTTTTATTTAATTGGCAAAATGCTCGCTATATACAATCTTGTTTTGCCGCAAGAAAATTTCTCGAGCATTTCTTGGTTCAAGGCTGTTCGAGTAGTGCGTCATTTTGGAAATCCGAGGCGAAACAAATATCCCGAATCGGTTCTAAGCGCTGCCATGAATTCGGAAAACGCTAAGCTATGTGTTCTGAGGAATAATCATGGAAAATGCGACATCGCATTGGTTTTAAAAATATCGAAATGTAGCTCCTCAGAGAGGTCGTTCCTAAATATGAAACCGCTCAAGGGAGGAACAATTCCATGCATCTTATACACTGACCGTTGTCAATGCACGTATTAATTCAATAGTGCCATAAATTGACAAAATTATGCCTCAAAAAGTACCTCAAAAAGAATTGATTGTAACTTCATATAAAACGGTGTGGTGCCAAAAATAACTATTACATTCAACGATTTATAGCTAATTAAAAAAAAATCCTAACGAATTGAGTTTTTGAAACGTGACCAAAAAAGCTGAGATCTTGTATTAATTTGGAAAAACTCTTGCTGAAGGTTTTTCTGAAGAGATCTTAAATGGTCGAATTTATTTTTTATAGGCTTTCATTTTCTAATACGTTTACCCAGAAATGTTTTCCATTTTTGGTATCGTTTAAATTGTCGACTACCAATACCGTTCCCTCAATTCTAAAAATGTTTATTTGAGCAATTTAAAAATGTAGTCCTGGGAAAATAACCAACTTATTTAGCATGGACCTAAGAAACTGTCGCCCATACTCAATGGAAGTATGCAATAAATTATATTGGTATTTACGGCACTAAATCAGGGAGAGCATTTGATATATAATTTACTTTTTATATAATATAGTTCAACGTGTGGTTACACTCTTTTATTCAAATGTCTTGGAAAGCAGCCTGCTATGTAACATTTTGGTGACACTTGAAAATTGATTTGAGGATCGTGGAGATCCATCTACATCTACATAATACCCCGCAAACCGCCGCAAGGGCGGGAGGCGTTAGGTTAACATCCGTAAAAGAGAATAAAATCACTTGCAAAATCTACACATCCATGCAAACCTACAACCATAGTGGCGTATTCATTCATGCAAAAACCCCTTTAACTTGTACGCATGCAAATACATAAACTATTAACTAATAAACACATGCACCTTAGGGTATTGTAAAAATGTATCTAATTACGTGCAAGCTAGAATTTGTAAAGTAAGAAGGCGGAATACCACCACCGCATGGACGCGTAACATGCAACGGTCTCCTTCCCCAAGGACACAGGTAGGGAATGTGACCCAACGCTGCAGGTGGCGGGAGGGTCCCCCCCACGGAGAGAGACACGAGGGATGGAAGGGGAAACTTACAAATAGACAAAATAGAGAACGCAATGCTGTAGAGAGCACTACATTGTTTAATGGCGTTCTAATGCGGTCATGCGGGAAGAAAGGGTTTTGGCAAACACACACGAGGTTAGTGAGAGTGTATGCTATTAAGTAGATCTATTAATCATTCCCTAGACGCTGATGGTGGCCAGTCTGCTATCTACAGCCCTGCAGTTACTATTCTGTGTTGTCTGTGGGAAGGAGTCCTTAAGCCTGCTAGTTTTGGCATCTATTTCCCGAATTTATCTATAGATGTTCCAAACCACCAATTTATGTTGGAGTGCGAATTGTTTGCTAGACCTCGGTGCTGAAACATTCGGATCTGAATTTATTTAGTAAGTTACACCTAGAATTGAAACGTCTCTCTTCTAATGATTGCCACCCCAATTCCAGAGACATTTCAGTGACGCGGTTTTATCGTAAGAGTTTTTTAACGAAAAGTTCAAAAGGTTGGAGTCGACTTCAAGCTGCAGAGAAAACAATTGGCTCCGTAACAGTATTGCTAACTCTAAAATAGCTTACCTTTCTTCACTAATTCTAGGATTAATTAAATGTGAAACCACGCATATCCGTGTGGTTGGCCCACTTCGCAGTGATCGCGGTCCCAATGACTCAAACCGTCGCAGGTACTCTCCCGTATCGGGTTTCATCCCCCATTCCACTTGAAATGACGAATGAAGTCAACCGCAGGGGTGCTTTGCGTCCCGGTATGCAGCGTCTACCCGCCCCAACAGCACCCCCGAAGTTTCGCCGGGGGTTGGCACGTTAGAGCGACCATATTTCCTGGTTCACTCGGATAATAAAATAGCGAGATGGTTTATTTATTCTCGTGATGAACTCATTAAGGAACTTGGAAGTTCAGGAGCGTGAAAGTTTAGAAATGTGAGTGAGAGATAGAGAGATGAGCGAATAAAATGAATGTGGGAGTTGTGAAGGAGGGTGGAAGGGGGGCAAGGGGGGTGGGCAAGGGAGCGTGGCGTGGGCGTGGAGGAGGGGGAAAGACTCGGGGGGGGGGGGGGGGCTGAAGGAGATTTCGTTTTCGGAGTCGGAGGGACAGGGCGGAATTCCCTTGACGGAAATTCGTTAGAACTGCGTGGACCACGATCCCCCCCCCTTCCTTCCCCGCGTTCCTCCCTTCGCCCCCCGTCCGGCCGCCCCTACGCTCGCTCGATGGTTCCATTCCACGACACCTTGATACTGCGGGTGCGGGAGGCGGGCGCGGCAGGGTTTTGGGGAAAATGGATGGTCGGGATTCGGTGAATATTCGCCGCTCCCTCCCCACACCCCGCGTTGTCCCCGCGAAAACGAATTGCCCCATTCCTCCTCTCCTGAATCGGGCGCGCCCTTTCAACGGGAGCCGCCCCGTGAACCAGGAATTGACCCAGCGGGGCAAAAAAATATCTCACCGAATGCTTTACCTTTTTCCCTTTCCCTCCCTGCTCCTGGTTTTCCCACCTTTACCTGACAGGTGTCATCGGTTTCAGGTATTTGAGGTCAGTCGCTAGGCAATCATTTTTTCCAAGCATACTAGAGTGAGATGAAGTCTTTCTCACAAAGTCTCCAATGAATGAATACAATCGCTCATGTCGACTTCATGCGTAAGCGTGTTAGACATCTCCATTATACTAAGGAAGCCGATTTTAATGGAGATTGGGACATATTTCTACATCTACATCTACATAATACCCCGCAAGCCGCCGCAAGGGCGTGTGGCGGGGGGTGTTAGGTCACCAACCGTAAAAAGGAAAAATACCACATGCAAAAAAACAACACGGAAAATCACACCCAAAGCAGCGCACACACTCATGCAAAAATCCCTTCATCCAATACTCATGCAAACACATATACCGCAAAGCATCTAAAAAACTGCACCCCATGATGCAGCACGAAAGCCATCCTACAACACGGAAGCCAGGACACAACAAGCAAGAAATTGAAACATCACTACCACATGAAAATGCACCACGAAACACTCTACCCCCAAAGAGTCTGTAAAAGGCAGGGAATGCGACCCAACGTTGCAGGTAGCAGGAATTTTCCCCCGCGGAGAGGGACGAGGGATTGAAAGGGATATTTCGTAATTCCCCATCCATAATTCCTCTTAATGTAACATCAGAATAGTATTGAAAGTTTCATGCATTAGGCATCTCAGTTTAATAAATGATGGATCCATATCAAAGAATCGCTAAGGAAGCAGTTCTTTCCGCGACTTCGGATGCAGTCATTCCACCTTCGTGTCGGCGGGGTTGAAGTTTCAATCCTCGGCTTTTAGCATGATCATATATTACGTTTCATTTGTGATTCTCATCGGATTTTTGGCGTGGGAATATTCTCCCGTGGCCTGGCATCATCCCTAAAGCGAATGCACAATGAAATAAAAGTCGCTGCCCATTTGCGCAGGAAAGTGGGAACCAAAGTTGTCCAACAACCAAGGTCGGATTATTCAGGGTCCACTTCAAAACGAATGCGCATTCTTTGGGAAAAATAGATTTATTAATAAACGTCATTGTACAAATGCTTAAAAATCTTCAAAACACTCTCCCCCTGCATCAATAATACACTTTCGGAGACGTATCTGTACGCCTGGAAGGTACTCTGAAACTCCTTGCTGGGAATGTCTCTCAGGAACGTTGTAACATTCTGTTCAGCACTCTCTTCAGTCGGAGAAACAAAAATAATGTCACACGGAGCCAAGTCAGGACTTAAGGGGGCTGGGGGACCAGGCGCTCCGGGCCAGGAAGTTGGTAACGATGAAGGTCGTGTGACTGGGGGCATGGCCATGGTGGAGCTTGACCGTGTATTTTCCGTGTTACAAAGTCAAAGAACACATTTCATGCGGGCGCACGTATTTCCACTCAAACTGCTCGGAGCAAACTGGCGACCGGATGCGTTGGAAATAAAGACCCCTCACCACATTCTTGACCGCTTTCACCATGCTGCCATGGATGGTCGCGTCACAATAAAATCATGAGCATTACTTTCATAATGAACATGTATGCTCAGTGGTGGAAGTGAGCGTCGTCTCTAGTTTTCCTGTTATGCGTTTATTGGTGTGAGAAGGAGGGTATAGCGGTAGGGGCAGAACCACAGTGCCATAGTGAGACACACAGCAGCGGCGATTGCTTAAGACTTAGCCCGCGATCGTCCGCGCTGCATTTATCCCCTTAGTGTTTATGAGTCCCGCACCACATGGGCACCATGCGGCGATGCTAGTTGCCCAGGGGCTAACTATCTGAAGACGCACCGCGCAGGTCATTCATTCATTGGCCCACTTCGGAGGACTCGATGCCGGTGGACAGTTCCTTCATGAGCTGGGGATTACGCCATTTCCACTGAGTTATGATAAAAAGCAAAATTGGCTGCGGGCTATTGAACCGCGAAACGGATATGTTTTGCCTAAATTGAGTAAATCTTTATAGTTATACCCACCTGATTCACCTAGAGCGTTCGACTGCTGACCTAAGGTTCCAGGTTCAAATCCGGGCAATGACTTAGGGTATCCAAGCTTCATGCAAGCCATTTTTCAATGCACACGATTCCGCAAAACGCTTTCCAAATTCACGGTAAGTGGCTCAGTTATTGAATTCTCAGAAATTGGATACGAGGGAGAGGAGGAATACACTTCAGAGTGAAACATTCTATTTTATGGATAATTTTATTTTTCCTGTTTTATTGAGGCTTCTGGAGATTCACTGATTTTCAATCTAAATACATGCGACGATTCCTTATTGAGATATTGATTAAAAACTTGTTGTGGGAATTAGAAGTTAATAGACGAAATTCTGGAGTGGAAGATGTAGTAGTTATGAATGAGGCTTGAATCTGTAAGATGCTATATTCTGAGTGGTAAATATATAAAATTTTACGTCAATCGAGAAGGGATAGAAGAGTACATCGAGGGTAATGAGAGCAGGACCTTCATGAGGTCTTGAGTCTTGCCATGGAAACACCTTTTTTTAGGATGATGGATTGAGGAATGAATTTATCAAAAGATTTTGGTTTAAAATTTTTCTTTCAAAATTGAATGTCTTATTTTTTATCACTTTATAAATCATTAAAATCGCCTCTGGCAATAAACAGGAGTGAATGGAAAATAACCTTGAGAAGGCGGTAAGCATGCCTCGGGCTTACGATTTAAATGTTTGGCGGCTGTAGCGGATGCATCATTTGGAGACTGATGTGTTGGAAAAAGTTCAATTTTTCCTAACTCTATTTGGAGAGGAAATGTTCTTTTGCTCCCTTTCATACTTCAGGTGTTTATTGAAGTTTGCAGGTCAAGTGTGACTTCATCTTATTGGATTCCATTCGATGATGAGTACGGGTGCGTGTGTAATACGTGTGTAATTTTTGTCCGTCATAGTATACTTCTTTTATGTTTTTTTAAATCGGTGAAAAGTCTTTATATCATCTCTAGGTAAGTGCGTCGCACGTATTGAACAACAATTGATTTTTCTATTAAAGTTAGTGCTTAATGTGCAAAATTGGGCGTTATATAAGGTGGTTATGTAGAATTTGTTCGCAATAGTGATAAATTTTCATTTTAAGATATCAATATTGGGTTGAATATTGAGCGTATATTTTTCAAAACTCGGGAGATAATAGGTCTACATTTTATTTTTTGCATTCGCAAGTTGGTTGTCGCTGTTGATCAAGATCTCTATTTTAAGTTATTGAATCGTAAGATAAGGGTGATTGATGGCGCCCTACTAATTTTTTTTAAATTAAACATTTTACCATAACCTCGGAAATTGCGCACGGAGACATGTAAATTGTAAAACCAAGATGATAATCGCCACTGTTACGAATTGTTTCAGTGTTTCATTATTTCCCCAAACTACGGGCATTTTAATCCGTGGGCGAATACGTATGAATGCGGTACTGAGGTACCTCTGGTGGGCCTACAGTTGTCACGGGAAATTATGAAGGCCGACATAGCATTAAAGCTACAATGCCCTTTCTTTAAACCAGAGAGAGATAAGATGGACTTTTTCACATTGTGGGACTTAGCCGTGAATTGCTTTTCCTTCAAATTCTTTGGCAAACTACATCTACATAGTACCCCACAAGCCGCCACAAGGGCATGTAGTGGAGGGTGTTTGACCATTACCCGTAATTAAGAATAAAACCGCATGCAAAACCCACAAATTAATGCCCAACTACACACACAGTAAAATCGTGTATATTCATGCAACAACCTTTACAACTCGCACACGTGCGGACACATATTCTATCAACTAACACCCTCATGCACCTAAAAATATACTTTGTCTATATAACTTTATCTCTTGCCCTGACTTGTAAATGTAATGTACTTAATATTTATACGCTTAATTTGGTATCTAACCATTTTAATTCTTGCTATTTTGGAGAAAGAATGAGCATTTTCATTTATCTGTGCAGGAATCTATTTCCCGCATCATATCTTTATGGTCTGATCTACCCAAGTAGTGTGGGGCCATAATAATCCCTTTAGTGCCACTGTTCAGCTTGTTTGTTCTGAATTTTCCTAAAAGTCTCTCTCGCTTGTTCTCTTCGTATCATCCCAAGTTGCACCCTGCCAAAATCTCCTAAGGTACCTGTCACACTATTCTTCTTATTATAACCATTTTTAACGAATCTGGCGGGTTTTCTCTGGGCTTCATCTAACTCTTTCGGTCAAACTTCCTCCCAAGGATCCCGAATACTCGGGGCATATTCCAAATAAAGTTTAATCTGAGCGAAGTAAAACCTCTCTTTTGCTTTCTCATTATGTTTCCCCATGGACCCCGTTTAAGAAGCCAAGACACTTTAAAGCGGATCCCCTAGATTGTCCTGAGTTTATATCCCCACGGACATACATCTCGTTGAGATCGCAGAAACTTGGCTATAGCCATTAATTCATAAAAATATTTTCCCCTTTACTTAGCGGAATACAAGTGATACCCATTTTATTCATGTATTGTGTTCATCAGCACCATTGGAAGGAAGTGACTTGAGACTTGGGAGTCTTCGGTTTTCGTGACTTGAATCGGAGATGTGAAGAAGTCGCCTCCCTCCCCGCCAATCCCTCCGCCCCGCCCCGACCTCGCACCGGCGGGGGGACTCCTCCCGTCCCCACAATCGCTCTTTCAATGGGATTCTCAAATGGTAGAGAGGGCGCGGGGTGACGAACGCGCGGCTACAGCGTCTCTCTCTCTGCACTCCACTCGCACTTCTCCTCACCTACCCCTATCCCATCTCTTTCTCCCGGGAAGGGCCTTTTTGCGTGCGAAAGAAGGGGGAAGAGAGTCCTCTCGGTAGAGGAAAGGACGAAGGGTTTCCGGGGGGAGGAGGGGGTTTGGGAAGTGGGTGCGGGGGGGTTGACGGTGGTGGAATGAATGAAAGAGGAAGCGAGGGATAGTGAGATTGCAATCAGGGAAACAAAAGAGAAAGGCTTGGAGAGACACGCATATTACGCATCCGTCCCAATGTTACGAATAAAACCATTCGGACTAATTGTAAATTTAAACTGGTGACGCCGAATTTAAAACATGAAATGTTCCTTTAACTTATATTCAGGGTGGCTACTCAGTTGAGGGGAATCCCCCACCACTTGGTCAATTTCTCTAAATTTTCGGTAAGGATTGGAAAAAGGGCGCAATTTAAGGAAATAATTTTGTAATTCAGAATGCGACGCGTTAATTCTCGGCGAGGGTGAGGTGGTCCTTCTTTGGTGAAATCAGTCCACCTTTACCACAGGTACGCAATCAGGTTCCGATCACCCGGAAGAAGAAAAACAATGTAAGGGGGGTGGTATCGCTTTCGGAAAAATATTCCAATTATAGCATATGAAACGAGAGCCTACCCTATTAGATTAGGTTGAAATATGCGTACAAATGTATACTATATGGGCTTTTCACTGTCCTTATGTAAAAAGGGAAGCAACGGAATCCTTGAGAACATGGAAGACTGCGTTAAATATAATGATAAATACATAAAAAAAACCAAAAAACACAGTAATCAACCCGAAGGTCGGTTTAGTAGGTGATGGTAGAGATCACCCAGTACTAAACCCTAGGCGGCGTGTGAAAATTCACACATCAGGGTAGGGGGGGCCAGTTCCTTTCCCTGTGCCGGTTATGGTTTCCCAGGAAGATCTGGTACCCGAAAAGTCACATAGCTTGGGTGAAGCTGGTGGTGCCCGAAATAAGAAATATAAATAAAAAAATAAAAATTAAAATAATATAATAAATAATAAATACTGCGTACGGTGATGTAAATTAGAGCGCGCGGATGTGTTAACTTATTAAAGCGTGCTTTTGACAGTGATGGGAAGTGGAATATAAAAATATTGATGTAGCTGATTGGTAAATATCCGGGACGTTTGGCAAAGGACCAAGGTAAGGAGGACGAGGACTTTCTCCCCTTTGAAGAGAAAATGAGCGAAGATTAGAGTCTTTGCCGTGTGGATTCGGAGGAAGATAGATAAGGTGGGCTCATCAGAGAGGAAGACGATGTGTTGGATATCATAGGGGATAAAAGGAGGTCGGTGGAGGAAATTCAAAGAAGGCAGGAGAAATTGACGGAAACGATATTGAAGGGGTAAGGAGGCCGTGTTTAGAGGAAGCAGGCAAGGTTGCAAAGAGAAAAACGGGAATATGTAGAGACTAGGACGAAAAAACGGTATATATGTATATGTGTGCGTTTTTATACATACATTCAAACAACAAAACCCACCATACGGTGAACAAATTTTCATTAACAGGGAAATAGATATAATTAAAACGGATGCGAACAAACCTAACGGACGAATCAGGGAAGGTGAGTAGGGCAGAATCGAGCAGATCTCAAAAGTAAAAATATTTTCTAGACCAGGACTTGAACCGGATCTTTCCACTTGCCATCTATTTTGAGCATCCACCTAGCAAGGCATAAGATCCCGTGTTCAGGTCACGTTCAAGGAAATATTTTTACGCTCGTTATCTCTTTGATTCTGCCATCCCTTACTTGAACCGGATTACCTAATAATAATAATATATAGGATAGGGATTCCAAAGAGGAATATGTGTGTATATATGTATATATATATATATATACATATATATACATATGTATATATATATATATATATATAGGTCGCGGTAGTCCAGTGGGTAGAGCGTTGGACAGCTGACTGGAGGTTCCCGGGTTCGATTCCCGGGCAAGACACTCTGGGAACCTGGAGCTCCACCCAAGCTATGTGATTTTTCTGGTACCAGATCTTCCTGGGAATCCATAACCAGCACAGGGAAAAAAACTGGCCCCCTACCCTGATGTGTGAATTTCACATGCCATTGGGCTTAGTACTGGGTGAACTCTACCATCACCTACTAATCCGACCTTTGGGTTGATTACTGTGTTTATGGTTTATATATATATATATATATAATATATATACATACACACACACACACACACACACACACACATATATATATATATATATATATATATATGTGTGTGTAAACCATAAACACAGTAATCAACCCGAAGTTCGGTTTAGTAGGTAATGGTCGAGTTCACCCAGTACTAAACCCCATATATATATATATATATATATATATATATATATATATATATATATATATATATATATATATATATATATATATATAGATGATTTCGCCGACGTAACACGGAAGTGCCGAATAATAAATTGGACAGCAACAAACAAACAATATATAAACGCATAAAAAGAATACTCATATGTTATTTCTTGATAATTTTCGACGGAATTCTGCTCCGTCTTCATCGGAAGATAGAGAAGTAATGAGACATCACTACTTCTCTATCTTGCGATGAAGACGAAGCAGAATTCCGGCGAAATTAGCAAGAAATACTTTGTGAGTGTACTTTTTATGTGTTTATATATTGTTTTATTGTTGCTGTCCAATTTATTTTATGTATATATATGTATATATTGATGTATATATATATATATATATATATATATATGTGTGTGTATATATATATATGTATGTATATATATGTATGTATATATATGTATGTATATATATGATTATGTATATAAATATTTTTTTAACCTATCAGATCCAAGTCTTGCGATTATTCATTTCTATTAGCTCTCCTTTCCTGTTCTCTTATCAAAGCAGCACGCGCCTTATAAGCGTCAGTAGTGCTTTAAAATTTGACTGTTAATAGCTGAGTGAGTATGATATTTAAGTGAGGACACAATTATATTCATTCGTACGCAATGCTATGGTAAAATCAGGCTGATACACACGAGCGTGATTAATTAACTTCGGGTTCGCTGTTTGATATACTTCTCTAGGTTAATGAGCTAGTTACTGGGAATAATTAAAAAGTGGAGAGGCTAATAAATCTTACTAAATCTTGTCCGGAAGCATTTTAAGATCGATGCCCTCTTCCTGCGAGGGATTGTCGTGGTGGGGGACGAGAGAGACAGACACACAGACTTGCTCGGAGGAAGGCGGGTCTAGGGGGTGGAGAAATTATGAATGGGTGAGGGGAGGGGGTGCAGGGCCCTCTCCTTCCCCTCCCTCCCTCCAACCCACCCCACCCCACGACTCGATCCCGGGGATAAGCAGTGAGAAAGGCTTCCTCATGAATTTATACGAGAGGATGATGGAGCACGTAGTCTCCTCTCGTCACACGCTATCCAAACCGCCCCCTCACTCACTGGCGTCTCTGCCCCCCTTCCTCCCCCGAAGTCCTATTCCGTCCCCCCCACACTCGCATTCAAATCCCCCTCTTCTCTCATCCTCCGTCCTCGCGGCCCTGAAATTTTAATAACGAAATTCTCGTCCTCCCTTCACCAAGAGCGTCTGAGTGTCACCCGTCGTCATGGCTTGCCTTCCCGCGCCCCTTCCGCCTAAATTCCGCACCCCCCGTCCCTCCCTCCCCTGCCTCGGACAGCCCTGTCTCGGTCTTCCCCCGCGCCAACGAGTGCATTTCTTTTCGGATGTCGGGAGGGAGACGTGATCATTATCCGCTTCCCTCTGCTTATTGCCGCGTCTCGGAACCAGTCGCCCCTCGCGGTTCGTCACTCGGGTGCCCGCAGTTCCAATTTGCTGGAAACGAGGGCCCCTTGGGAGCACAGCGGACGGCTGGCTTTCCCGGGAGTGCCGCTGGATGGCGGTCGGGCCCCAGAGGGACACCGGCGACCGGTCACGTTTGGTCCATTGACGACTCTATTTCAACACGCCTCTGTATTTCTCCTCGAACCACGTGTCTTAATTCCACGATTCATTTTGAAATTCCTATGGAAACAATTAAAGAAACCAACGGGATTAATTTTCATATGGATATTCGTTGAAATTTGTGAGCAATAGTATTGTTTTCCATAAGACTTCGAGTCACCGGAAAGCAGTGGATGAGCACTCTACAAACATATAAATTTGTGCGTTTATGTAATGGTGAAGTGATCGCCTTTTAGATCAAGAAGTGTGTGGAGGACGATTCATTACCTCTCTGAAATGCTTAAGTTTTTGGAGGGCATACTCCGAATCCCTTCGTTGATTCATTTTAGCATTAACTCAATGTTAGACACGTGTTTTATTAGAGCTCGAGCAGTCCGTTGATGAGTTGTGCCTGATATTTCTGGTTGTTGTAACACCAATATTGTAAGTTTACTTTAGCGTATGTAATGTGAGACCTAGCTTATTTTTGAGGCAGTGCAATTAAGTTCGACATCATTTTGATACGTTTCGTCTAGCGTTGAGTCGTCATGCCTCAAGGACCCCACATTCCAGATTGCGAACTCATTTTGTAATGCTTTGATTTTGCTCCGAATAGTCTTTCAAGGTTTCGGTCGCTTTGTCCTTATTTATTCTAGTTATCGAATCAGTCCTCTCTGAAATGGATACACAAATGGTTGGAGAGAGTTATAATGAGAAATTTAACCAATCATAAGTGCCCTTTCCATTCATTCCTTCACTTCTTATATCAATGATTCAATTGTATTTGCTGTACTAATGTTTTTGACTGGTAACAATTCGGCCGATAGCTTCCTTCTAATGCAATGTGACTCGTCTCTTTCTTCTGGCTATGCGATTTGACTAATATTATGAAAATATGGTTCATTTTACGTAAACCTTTTCAGCACTGACGAGGGGTGAGTTAAGCTTCAAAATATCGATATTCCGCAATGTCGTACGATATTTCTCCCGAGAATTCTTGTGCATGATGCATAGCTTTGGGAAATAATTACGTGTGTTAAGAGAATCCAGATTTGGCCTCTCGCTGATTTCCTCCCTTAAGTCCACTCATAGGGGTGTGTTATATTTTTTTATGTACTTGATAGTATTTCTGTCATTCGAAGAATAGTTTACCATTCGGCAAATTCCGTCGCGGAAGTCTTCTGGTTGATCTGAATTTGGATGGAGACCTGCGGATGGCGGACTATTGTCATCTGGAGTTCTCGTGGACGGGAGGCCCTCTTAGAGTCGACCGACAACCAATTCCCCGAGGTCGCTCACCTTTCCGACATCACACTTCATTTCCAACCTCACGCCTTGGACAATTGCGGCCGTGCCCCTCAGCGGGTGCCTCCGCCCCTGTCCCCTCGCCCCCTCCGCCTGTTGCTGTTGATTCGCCACTTTCTATTTCGCCCACTTCATCCCAGTCCGTCGTCCCGTGCAGATAGTTGCTGCCGGAGAGCATCTCCCCAATTGTCCGCGCCAATTTCGGAGCGCCTACCCGCACAGGTGTGATGAGTGGCCTTTGGTAATTTTCATGCTAAATTATTTTGTAGATGTTCCATTTTTAATTTGAGGAGCTAATTGAAGACTGAGTCGACCAGAATAAGTTTCCTTTTCATTTTATCCTCTATCCCACATTCTGCCCTATTCCATGAGAATTAAGCCGTTCTCTGTCTAATTCCTCGCCTACTAAGAAAGACATTTTGGCAGCAAAACATTTGTCATGAGGAACTTGGTGTTGTTCCTTAATTATGAAGTGCCAAGTGGATGTTAACCGCCACAAATTTTTATCTGTAATCTAGACGCGTGTTTCGATGCCGCACGCGACATTAGCAAGCGCACGACGGACGCCTTAAATAAGAAGGGTTTTAGAGTGGGGAGGTTGTATGGGGATGATGTGGGGTTTTATTTGTTCAAGAAATGGAAATAGGCAAAGAAAATCTCTTCCTCTGCGAGGGCGGAGCCAGTTTCGGCTCGTGTCTCACAAAGTTTTTGAGTGATTAATCCCAGGAGTCATGTCGAAGTCATTTTGGGGCTCTTGATAGAAAAATGGCTTGGTAACAGTACTTGCCCAGTGATTTCAATTTTTTTTATGTACTCGCCTTGTTCCCTGTTGTTGTAGTATGTGCACCTACTTCGCACATTAAATTCAGCTCCAAGATAATATTTTTTTATTAGGTAGCCTACCAGTTAAGGTAGGTAGTGATTGGACACAACTACCTGATAAATATCTACAGAATACGACCCACCATCCTTCCCTATAATGGTTCCATCTTCCTCTCTGTGCACTTCCTTCATCCCGTCCAACATCCCTATCCTGTTCCTTCCCTTTCCTCTTTTGCCCAACATTCTCCCCCCTATTACAGTCTTCAACATCCCACTGCCGATCAATACGCCCTTCATTCATTTTTCCTGCCTCCTTACGATTCCTCCCAGCATCCCCTCTTCTTTGCTTTCACCATACCACTTCCTCGTTTGTTTTCCTTTCGGTCCATTTCACCTTCTTCGTCCTTCTCTACACCCACATTTCAAAATCCTTCAATTTACGTCTATCCTCCTGCTTCAGTGACCACGTTTCCGCGCAGTACATAACTACACTCCATATCAAAGTTATGACGAGTCTTTTCTTAATATCCTTACTCAACGTCCCGGTCATCAACTCCCTCCTACTTGTGAAAGCCTCTTTGCCTAGCGCAATCCTTTCAAGATGGTATTCCTTGCATTATTTTCAAGTTTCCAAACCAGTTCCTACGTTACGTGATGAGTTCCGAGTCGAAGCGCCATCCAGCACTGATCTCTCATGTAATTCGCGACCCCTGTGCGCAGCCCGCAAATCTTGTCTTGTGTTACCCGAGGCTTAGAGTTCCGAGGGATTGTCTCAAGGTCCACGCTCAGTTAAGCCGTCGCCCGCCCACCAGCCTCTCCCTCCCCCGTCCCTTCACCATGAGCTCCCAACGCCGGCGCCGGGCCGTGACTCGCTACCCACGCCCTCCGCCCCATTATTGTTTTCCCATTCCCCAGCAACCCTCCCACATTTCAATTGAAATGAAGGCAAATGCATAGAATGTCGGCGCTGGAAACGAAATGTGCGCGGAAAATGCTAAGATGCATTGAATTCTGTGGATTTAAAGACTTTTTACGTTTCTTAAAGCTGAAATTTGGAATGGTATTGTTTTCAGAATTGCTGAAGAGGAGGTGAAAAAATCATGTATGTTCTCAGATATATTCTGATGGAAACTAAGGAATAGAATTGAATATTTCTCTTCGGGTATAATGGAATATCAGTTCTTGTATTGTGCCTCGAAAAATTGTTTCGTGCGCATTAACACTAAACACATTCCACTAACAATAAATAATTCTATGTAAATGATTCAAAGGTAATGGAAATTCATCGATAGGAGCGGCTTTATTTGCAGTATTGAAAGAGACGAAACATGGAAGTGTTCTTTTTCCGTCTAACTAGTCTGTTTGCTGTACTCTGCCGTTGCGTATGGTAAGATTTTAACCGGCTTACCTGTTTGTTGGTCAATCCGCGAAATGATTCAGTAGACTGGATACATATCCTGTTTCTGCTCTGTTATGGACAAGTGAAGTTACTTGCGTACGGAATGGTTGTGCCATAGTTGATATTTTGTTTTTCCTTATCCAATTACTCATAACCAACATACAGGCATAACTAGATGTTACTTTCAAAGGATGGCGACGTAAGAGAGAAGCAAAGAACTTGTTACCCCAGAAAAGAGTAATGCGATTACTTTATCAACTTCGCTCGATCCCCTGACAAGCTCCTGTATTTTTTATTTGGTTCTCTTTCTGGCCCTGGAGTATCGAACGCAAGGAGTCACTCTGAGCCTCTTTTGGGGAGAATTCCACGAATAAAAATCATCTAAATTCGGATTGAAATAATAAATACATTAAAAAAAATAAACCTTAGCATCGCACGAAAAACATGGAGACAGGGTGGAAAAATTATTCAAAAAATGATAATCTCCTTTAGCTATCTTCTCTCTCCCAGGGTCACAACGCACACGGCGACCTCTCAAATCCCCTGCTACCCCAAATCACCCCCTCTCCCCTCGGCAACCTTAGGGTATCCCCTTCCGGCGGAAGAGGGAATGGGGGGGGGAGGATCCCGACTCGTCGTCGTTAAAGCAGCCTCTTCCATTCCCACAGTGATTACGCCGCTGCGTCGAGGAAGGGGTCGGCGGGTTGGGACGGTGGGAAGGGGTAGACTCCCCTCCCGTCTGCCCCGGCGTATCCCCTGCCAGACGCCCTTCTATCCTATCCCACACCCCCCCCACGTTGTCGCATAGGAGATGGGAGGACGCGTTGGAGGGTGAGTCGAAATGTTTGCCCCTCTTTTCCATTTGGGGCGTGTCTCCGATGCGCCGCTTGCTAATCCTGTATCCCTTCTGGCGAGAGGCCATCGCCAGCGGCGAAATGATGAAAATGCATTTCATTTCGGGGCCCTGGGTGGTTTAAGGACGTCACGACGGTTTCATATCCTTGCGCCGCGAGTTGGAAATATCCTTCCTTGGCACGCTTGGAGAACTTTTTTTTCAGGTTGCGATTTTCCTTGACTAAAGCATGTGGAAAGATGATTTCGTCAATTTCATTTCGTGAATATCCCCGCCTGTCGTATCCTAGATATAGGGAGGAGCTGGAATAACACTTTAAGTATGGTGATGCGAGGATTTAGATGAAATGTCCCCTTAAATTTCAATAAAATGTTGTTGGGTTTTCGCACTTTCGTATTAAATTAGTCGGTGAACATTCACTGGAAGGGCATATAAATGGAAGTGTTAAGAACCCAATATTTTCAATTTTAAACCGTACTTGGAAAAACGCTCTACAACACCTTCTCTTAACCCACGTATCACCATGGTGTCCTCACGTTGATATTATATTGCTTAATAATGTCCCTAATTCAATAGAAGTGTATTATAAACGTATAATTCCTGAAATATCGGGATCGGAAGGTTTGTTTTACTTCCCTAAGCCATACGGCAATCAAAAATTTTCTGAAATAAAAAACACGCTGAATATTTTCACAAATATTTACAGTGCAACTTTTGAAATGGTGAAATGCACTTCAGTCAAGCATCTGTAGATTCTTCCAACTTTAGTTTCGGGGAAGAAGGTTCTTGGGGATTTATAGAAGATGGAATCAACGCCCTCAACATATTTTCGCGACGACTCTACAACGGATGACATTTTTTCATCCCGTGCAGAACAAATGCAGGCAATTCGTGCAATTCTCGCGCCGCCCGGAGGCGCCCCTTTTTGGAGCAGATTCCGTTAAGTGTCACGGAGGGCCACCGTCAGCCACGCTGAAGG
Source organism: Hetaerina americana (assembly GCF_022747635.1). NCBI lineage: Eukaryota > Metazoa > Arthropoda > Insecta > Odonata > Calopterygidae > Hetaerina > Hetaerina americana. The sequence goes on from NW_027287205.1 coordinate 3,867,766, forward strand.
AAACCCGTGTGATGATGAAGACATGAAGAGAACTTCCTCCACTCGCCGGCACGTTGTGCCATGCGACCGGCCTCGCTCCAAGCCCAACAAGCGCTCTCTACATGCGATCATGGCGCGACCTGGTTAATTCAGTAGACGGGGCATCCCCTAAGAACGAAACATGTGCTTGATGATCGGTCCGTGGCCTTCAGAGTTAATTGATGAAAAAATGTTGAAAATGACTGGAAGACATTCATTGCACTGTTCCAGTTCATAAAGACGCATGAACATAAGATTTGAGAACACACTTACCGTGTACTTAATGACCACACTAAGGTCCTAAGGCAATATGTTTTCATATGGTAAACAGAACTTTTAAATTAGTTTGCCGCGGCTCTAATTTGGCTCTTATTAAGAACACAATGCATATACTGGAGCTGTTTGATAAAATCCCTTTTCATGTGTGGAAAGGGATTTTTTCTGGAGAATAGTTTTCAATACGCCCCAACCCAATTTCGTTGAAAACCAGGTGCTTATTTGCAGAGTATGTTTTTATCGAGAAAGTAGAGTATGCCTACGTAATGGAAGTATGCCTGATATTTTAGCACTTAGCGCAAGATCGTGAAATACGAAACGTATAATCGAGAGACAATCATATTTTATAGATTCTGGAGTACTTCTTCAGAGAAATCTCTTCGACTGAACGATTACTAAACAGATTTTCTTTCTCTAGTGCAGTGGATAGGATAGCATGCCTTTGCGATCCCTTCATTGTTAATATTCTACATTGATGAATAGAAGCCTGTTAGTGGCTACTTAATAGCATCACTGAGTTAAGAGTCTGCTGTTAAATTTCTTTAGGAGAAAATTCCAGACGGGAGAGACGTGAGTTCTGAAAAACATATCCAGGTGAGGAGGGAATGGAAGAACAGCCTATTAGTCTTGTACATACAGGCGGTAACTGAGATGACTGTCATGCATTTTATATTTGTTTACTTTGATCACAGAGAAACGCTTTCAATCGTGATAGGCAAAGTAACTAGCGTTCCTTTTGATGGTTCCCCGGCTACTCTCCTCAAATGGCGTGTTTTCGCTTAATGAAGAAGGAAATAGAAGAAGGTTATAGCCAGTAGCTTTCATCACATTAAGGATTTTCTGGTGCATTCTTTCGTGACTTGAGTCTGTAAACAGGTACCAGCTTAGTCTATTTCCTAGAAATTAGTGTATATTCTCTTTCCCCGGTAACATCACGATGTATTATTTGTTCCGTTGAATACTGTATTTTGATGTCATTCTTTCTTTATGTTTTAATTAAACCAATTTACCAACAGGTAATTGGGCATCATTTTTTTATTCAGGGTTCTGAAATTTATTGAAACGTATTTTGCATCCTAGGCGAAGGTGGGGGATACTCTTGTGATTGGTCAAACTTGAATTACACTCGTATATGATTGATTAGAACGTTTGTGTAGCGCGTGGATATGATATCACTCACGTTTGAAAAACCTACCGAAATAATACTTTTCGCTCGAGATTGCCTGAAATGGAAGTCCATATTCAGCGCCCTATTATCCAGATAACTGATTTCACGCCCAGCGCAACTCGGAGTCATACTTTTATCACTGAGTGTCGCAAATTTCCTTTGAATGAGCAATTTCCACCCGCCAAACGGAATTCAACACTTGCAATTCCATTATTTTATTATTTCGGTCTAATTGGCGTTATTCGGTTCCTTTTGTACAAGTATCCCATTTCTCCTTTTATTAGCTATTTAAGTAAAGTTTTATTTAAATCCAGAGACATGTTGTGCTTCTCTTTGTCCATATTCTTTTATATTAATCTCTAATTGTGTTATTCTCTTCCTGAGCGAAGTTTCAGTATAGAAATAATAATCTTCAGAAACAAGAGGCTGCATTTCACGAACTTGTGGAATCGTTACTTTTTCTGGCCATAATTCTGTTATAAATCAAAATATCCGGGAAAGAATCTTAACATATGATGCCATAGTGAGCCATTTTTATATTCATGTAAATCGTAAATTCTACCGGGTTTAATGTAAAAATAGTTTATTCTTTTTAATCCACTCAACACTATATGTCATAGTTCAATTTTCCAAAATAATGCATTGAAAAAAATCATTTAACGACTCCTTTAGCGACTAGCGAAGGTCTTGATGATTGATTATGAAGCTAAAAGCAATAAAAACTCTTCAAACTTAAGACTGTGTGGAAGCGCCGCGCATATTTGAAATTAATAATTCACGTATTGTTGTAATTTGCTAGAGCTATATTTCAACGTAGTTAGTCCAGCTTTCCTCTGTTGTGAATCATATTTTATTAATAAAACATTCCTGCGAAATATGTAGAAAGGATATAAATTATTTGAAAAAGGCTTGTTATGCGATATATATATATATATATATATATACATGTACGATATATATATATATTATATTTTTATTATTTGTTGCTGTCCAATTTGTTATTCAACATTTCTGTGTTACGTCGACGAAATCATGTATATATATATATATATATATATATATATATATATATATATATATATATAAAAGATCCGAGAGGGATCGAGATGGTGCGGGGGCTAACGTACTGGCTTCCCACCATGAGGGCGCGGGTTCAAATCCCGGCGGTGTTGAATATTTTGAAGAGGTATCTCGATCCCTACTTGAGGTGCTTTGTGGAGGGCACTTTGAGTGAGTACGCCGTCCGTCGGATGGGACGTTAAACTGCGGACCCCTTGGCGCCTTTCGTAAAGAGTAGGCTAATGCCGACGCCGGGTTTCTCTCCACCCTTCATCCTTTCCTATCCATCCCCTACGGCGCAAATGACCTTAGCTGTCGGTCGCCTCCCCTCAAAACTACTACTATAAAAGATCCGAGGTTCGAGTCCCGGTCAAGGAAATATTTTTACTCTTGTGATCCGTTCGATTCCGCCTTCCCCACCTATATTGTGTTCGTCCTTTATATGTGTTCCTATCCCTTTTCCTTATATCTGTTTCTGTATATATGAGTATTTATTCGCCGTTTGGCGGGATTTCGTGTTTGAATGTGTATATATGTATGTATATGTATATGTATATGTATATATATATATATATATATATATATATATATATATATATATATATATATATATATATATATATATATATATATATATATATATATATTATATATACACAGTTAGAAAATTGTAAGAATATTTCGGAATAATCAAATTGGAGAGGAGACCAGGTGATTTCTCCATTCATAATTATTTCATTCAGGCCGCGCTTCGCAAGGAACGTTGCCAAACCAATGAATACTAATGCCAAGAGCTTAGAGAAATAGCCCTAATCCTCCGGCGCTACCGAAATATCCGGGCTCCAGCCCTTGTACTAACAACCTCTGCAACGAGAAAGAGTCGTAAGTACCCGCCAAAGTGGCGGACGACGGGGAACGATGCATCTTTTGGAATATTTTTCCACGGTCGGAGTCTTAAAGCGATCGATATCTCTCCCGCCCCCGGGGAGGATCGAGGGCTCTGTGGGCCCGCCCGCGTCGGCTGGCGATTCGAGCACCGCCCGCGGTGGGCCGGCCGGCATGGAGGCTGGTTCGGGGGGACCGGAGGCTGAAAGCAGCCTTTTAAAAGGTGGATGGACGGGAGTAAATCATTGGGACATCCCTCGAAAAACCCCGAGGATGCAGCGAGGCAGGGCCGTGCCTTCCTCGGAGAGAGGTGGGGCGTAGGGGTTAAGCCCTCGTGCGAAATCTCGCGCGGCAATTTGCAATTTCAAGTTCCTAAATCAGTCGCTTGGACGTAACACGGAGCTAGATTAGAAGAGCATTGTTCCCCTTGAATTATGTGTCGTGTTCTTCGCTCTCCTCCGTCTTCAAGGGCTATTGGGGGGTGGAAGATACCAAGATGGTGGCCATGCGCATACGTATTTGTGAGCGGGCGTTTGGAGTCTCCGTAGTAGTAGTATTTAAGGGAGGCGACTGGCAGCTGAGGTCATTTGCGCCATGGGGGATGGACGGGAAAGGATGAAGGGTGGAGAGAAACCCGGCGTCGGCATTAGCCTACTCTTTACGAAAGGCGCCAAGGGGTCCGCAGCTTAACGTCCCATCCGACGGACGGCGTACTCACACAAAGTGCCTTCCGCAAAGCACCACAAGTAGGGATCGAGATACCTCTGAAAAATATTCAACAACGCCGGGATCGCTAAGACTGCTCGGAGCAAACTATCGACCAGCTGCGTTGGAAACGAAGACCCCTCACCACATTTCTTGACATGTTTTACTATGCTGCCATGGGTAATCGCGTCACAACAAAATCATGTGGATTACTTTCATAATGGACCATGTGTATCAATTTACGCATTATTCGTAAATTTTGTCAGCTCTATGAGCAAAAGAGAATTTCCTCCTTTCAGATTATTTTACTTTAGGCGCAAAATCCTTTTTCCTTATTTATACGGAGTTTCTTTTCGGCCGCGTGTACCATTGAGAGAGAAACAAGAGAAAGCATACCCGCCCAGCCATTTCTTCCTCCACATTTGATAGAAAACGAGAAATACTTTCTTCTCGCTCCGGGAAAAGAGGTATTTTCCTTCAACTCAGCGGATTTCGAAGGGCGTTCGAGGCGGTCGAAGCACGTCGAGGCGGTCGGAGCCCCCGCCACGTCCCACCTCCGAATTCCCGAAATCCTTCCGACGGATTTTTTTGCATTTTTTTTAACTCCTGCGAGAATTCCCCCCGCGTTATTGCACATCGCTTTTCCCTAACCGCGCGTGTCTTCCAATCCGTCACCGCGGGAGGCGTCGCATTTCCCCGGGAAGGCTCCTTTTGGTGATGTGCGCTCACGTGCGGCTCTCATCTCCTTGATCCATCCCCTTGTGCGGACCTATGTCGTAATAGCTCTCGGATTTTATCCCAGCAGTCATCAGTGCCACCCCTAGACCATCCCACCCCTCGCCCACCCGTGCGGGGCGGCCTTCCCTCTCCACAAGTCCCCCCCCTCAAAACACTCCCCACAGGGTTCTTCTTGCCACCCCCCCCCCGTGCATATTCTCCCCATCGACGCCCGAGGAGAGATGAATATGGTTTCCAAATCCGATTACAAGTATTCCCGTTTCTAAGAAGAGATTTTAATCCCCCTTCAGGCTCAAGTGCGCACATGCCCATCAGTCCGTTCCTCTTCGGTATCCGGCACAATTAATACGGTCCCAATCATGAGGCAGTGTTCCGAGAACCGTGCTCTCGTTTAATCATTTTACCCGCACTTTCCCTTTCCCCGCTCTTTATCCCCGTCCACAATCATAAATTACTTCGCCACTGTATCTTCTGCCCTTATTATCATTAGTATTTCAATCCTATGATTGGTTTACTACAGCCCTCCATCCTTCTCATTTTAATGTCAATGAACTCAACCCTTTCAACCCTCTCTGTTTTACATCGTTCTTAATATGTCCCATGTACTTGTCTCATAGTCTTCCTCTTGGAATCTTCCCTTCAATTTTTCTTTTATTATGTTTCTAACTAATCCATTACACCTAAAGGTATGTCTAATCCATCTAGATCCTCTCTGCCGTAGATATCTCCATATGGTCCTATCCTCTTCTGCTCTTCTATATACTTACACGTTATTTCCTTTGTCTGTCCATTTAATCTTCAGCATTCTCCTCCAACACCATGTTTCAAAGGCTTCTATTCTTCGCTGGTCCACTTTCCCAACGTTCCGAGTCTCGGAACTATAGAGCGCCATGCTCCACGCGAAAGTTTTGACGGACTGCTTCCTTTTTTGCAATCTTATGTTCTTTGAACATAGTAGTAGTTGCCTCTTCTCAATGAACGCTTTCTTTGCTTGGGCTGTTCTTCACTTGATGTCGGCCAAACTTCTTTCATCCCATGTTATGCTGCTGGCTAAGTGGATGAAGGATTTCACTCGCTCTAGTTTCACTCCTCAAATCGTGATATCTACATTCAGCTTCTCTCTTCCACACACAAGGAGTTTAGTTTGCTTCTTGTTGATGTTCATACTACAGGGCTGCACCCAAAAGTGGTAGGACTGATTTTCTCTGGCGCGAACGGAGTGGTGGAGGGGGGTCTGCCTGGCAGGGTAAGGTGGAGGGGGCTCTTAGCAACAGACCGACACCAACTTCAGTCGCCTGCGGGCTGTCGTTGATTAAGGACACCGTTTTTAGTTAAGCAAGTTTTTTGTCCGCGTCGAAAAACAAAATGAATCTGAATTTAGAGCAACGTTATTTCGTGAAGTTTTGTGCAAAACTCGGGAAGACGGAAACTGAGACCCTCGATATGATCAAACAAGCTTATGGGGACACTGCCTTACGCCGTTCCACAGTATTTGAGTGGCACAAGTTGTTTAAATAGGGTAGGGAGCTCGTTGAAGACGATCATCGCTCCGGACGGCCGTCGACGGTAAGAACCGACACGAATGTGGACAGAGTGAGGACACTGCTGAACGCAGGCCGACGCTTAACCAGTGAAGAAATTGCAGACCAATTGGGTCTGTCTGCATCCAACGTCCAACGCATTATTTCACAGGATTTGGTCATGCGCAAGGTGTGCGCCAAGATGGTACCGAAAATTCTGAGTGTCGACCAACAGGCAACGCCTGCTCCTGGCCAAATACGGCGTTGCCACACCCACCCTATTCTCCCGATCTGGCTCCACCAGACTTCTTCTTCCCCCTGATGAAAAGACAGCTCAAGGGACGACGTTTTGACTCGATAAAGGCCGTTCAAGAGGCTTCGACGAGGGTCATCAATGGCATCCCAAGAGAAAATTTCCAGCGGGCGTACGGGGAATGGGAGCAACGTTATACTAAGTGTGTAGCAGCTCAAGGAGCATACTTTGAAGATTATTAAGTCGATGTAAGTATATCGTCAATAAAAATCTTGTAAAAAAATCAGTCGTACCACTTTTGGGTGCGACCTGTATATTCCCCCAGGACATAGTCCATAGCACTTAGAGTTGCTCGCAGGTCCTCTCGCGTTTCCGCCACTACTGCAATGTCATCTGCAAACCAGAGCATGTTGATTTCTTCTCCATTTACCTCGACTCCTTTGGTACCCGATTCTTGTGTTTCTTTTATTGCCTCTTCCAGATATGCGTTGAATATTTCTGGCGATATGTTGCATCCCTGTTTTACTCCTCTGTTTATTTTGGCTTCTATTTTTAATATTTCTTCTGTTTTGAAGACTTAAAATAGTTCTCATAGTTTCTTCAGCAGCTTTGCCGTTAGTCGTCTCTGTCGGTTATGGCCCTTTCATCGGTTAATATTTCCTCAGATGATACTTCTTCCGGTGCGAGAGATTGTCAGCGAGTGTCGAATACTCCAATCGAAATCACCTCTTTCCTCTTCCTCCCCACTCTTCGCTGCATTGCGAAATAATCATCCCGGCGGAACGATATGCGGGACCATTTAGTCCGAATTATATCACATTTTGAATACCCATCGTTTTTTATTTAGACTGAGAGTTTGTTGATCCATAATTGCGATATGTTATTCTCGGAAATGTACCATTGGGTCAATAATAGGTGTGGACATGTAGGTACGAGAAGCCTCGAAATCATCTGATATCTCGGGAATGTTGAATAATGTTGTAAAAATATTTTTGAGTACATTACTCCCTCCCGTATTTCCCTCAACTCTATTACCATTGTGAAACACCGTTTCCGAGTAACTTGGAAATGCTTTGTAATCGAATCTTTTATGATTTAATATACGATATTTTTGGGAATGATTGTTTCAAAAACGAAAATTTAAGTCTCTTCGGCCCTGCAATCACTCCTAATTGACTGAATTAAACATAGCAATTGTAAATTGAAGATTAAAAATAGTCAAAGAATAAAAGAGGAATGATTAGTTTATAAGAAACCAAATAAATATACGTTCATCAAGCAAAAAAATTGCTTATGAGAATCGGAGGAGTAAATATCGGATTAAATTCCCAGCACGGCTTACCATCCACGTTCCACTTCCCCGGTAATTCTAATCGTTAAAAGATTTTCCTCTTGGAATTTCGTCTGCGTTTCTGGCCCCTTTTCCATATCTTGATTCTAAAATTAATTTTTTCCGAAATTAAATTCGCACTTGAGAGTGTATTATCATTACATGTAACATTTTGCTTCGCTGTTTGTAGGATAAATTGTCTAATTAGTGAATGAAAACCCACCGATCCAATTAGGTTGGCGATATTTCGATTGTTTAAATTTTATTAGCAAAAAGATTTTGTTTTTGTGTCCGTGTGCTTATCGTGTTAAAATGTTCAAAGGAATTTGCCCCGCTCTTCGAAATTTTAACTTTGAGCGATATTGCATTATTATAATCTTCTGTCGATGAAATGTCATTAAACCCACCAAAAAGTTATTCAATTATGACAAAATACAGCTTTGTGTGCAGTAATCATTGCATTATCCCTCATCTGTGAGTAAGCGATGCGTTTCGGGAGTGTTCTGTCCGTATTTTTGAGAGAAGATGCTTCTATGCCCTTTAATCATTTATCCTCACTTCCAGCAGCTTCAAGGAAATTGGAATTCATGAAATCACTACCCACCTTGCGTGCATATCTGATCAGAAAACTGGGAAGCCATTTGTAAAATTCAAGGCGAGCCAATATCTATTGGAATAAACACAAAAGGGTGGGTACTTATCACTCGAGAATAGAAAGCATTATCCGTATTTTCTAGCAGTCGCAGTGCCTGGAGCGCCAATGGTGGAGATTCCCGAGCCGTAGAATATGAAAGCGGCGTTGAATTTTCTTTGGGTGGTTCCTTCTCCACGTAGTGCCCATGTACAATAAACGCATTCTCCTCTAGACAAAGAATCTCATTCAAACCGACGTAGGTTCGTGGGGAGGTTCCATTCTTTCAGCGCACAAAAACGTCGCTTATTTCCGTCAAATTGCCGATGTCACTGTCATCTCGTAGCATCCGACGCCCGTGATCAATATCATGTATCGAACAAAATCACTCTCCCCCCTCTCCATTAATCTCAGCCATATCTTGTCTTCCCGTCCGCCCCCGATCCTTTTCCTGGGACGTGACTAACTTACCCATCCGGTTCTTGCCCTCTTTGGCTTTCCCGGTTCTTCTAGTCCTTCACACCCCCTGCCCCTCACACAAAGGGGATACCCCGCTTCCTCCCGAACTCCAGTTAATTATTCAGTTTCCAGCCAGATGATCATTTGTACTTTTCGATGCAATTTTTGCTTGCCGCAAAACTTTGGTTCATCTCTCACATGATCTTCGTGATTCCTTCAGGTGGTCGCAATGCCATCCTTATGGAATTACGACTCCCTTGTAGGAGAAAATTATCCGATATCATAATACTTTTGGATTTTAAATTTTCATTTTCATTTTCTAATGCAAATGCCAAAATCATAATGATTCGGGCATTTGTATGAGCATTTTGACTATAGTATAGTAAATACACACGTAATGTGCTATATTTGAGAAGTTGCTGGGAATTATTATGCATCGGATCTGATATATATATCTTCACTGCTTTGCTTCAATGAAATGCCCTCTAACTCGCGGTAATATTATTTTTCACTTAATTATCTCACTACACACTTCCATTTAGCATGGAGCTATTGTCCTATACTTTTTCACCTCCTTTCCCGCTCAGTCTAAATGTCTCCACTCTCTCAAAAGTTTGCTGTACCTCCCCTATGCACCCTATCTGCCTTTTTGAATTATACACACACACACACACACACACACACACACACACACACACACACACACACATATATACATATATATATATATATATATGTGTGTGTGTGTGTATATATACAGGTATTATTATTACGTAATCTACCGGTTAAGGTATTTAGTTATTTATTTATTACTTTATTATGCCTCACTCTCTTCTCTTCCTATCCCTTCACACGCCAATTCCCGCAACCTTTCATTCGACCAGTGTTTTGCTCTCAGCATCCTAGAATCCCTATCTGATTCAGCCACCAATATAGAGGTGAGAACTCGTGAATCCGCCTACATATTTCCTTTCCGTTCTTTCAAAATTCCCACCATTAACCGCCATCTTTAATTTCCCTCCCAGCATTCCCTCCACACCTCCCCTCCCCGCCCGCACCTCTTTTCCCTCTCCACAGCAACAGCATAATTTCAGTCTCACTTGAAGAAGGCCTCTGAGAGGGCCGAAAGCTCGAACATTTTACCGTGTGAGTGTTCTTTTATATGTGTCTATTCTTTTCTATTTGTGTTATGTTGTGTCAGCCCATTATTGTGCCGCTCGTGTGAGTTTTTCTGTACAATCGTCATATATATATATATATATATATATATATATATATATATATATATATATATATATATATATATATAATGGGCTGACACAACATAACACAAATAGAAAAGAATAGACACATATAAAAGAACACTTACACGGTAAATTGTTCGAGCTTTCGGCCCTCTCAGGGGCCTTCTTCAAGAGAGACTCTCTTGAAGAAGGCCCCTGAGAGGGCCGAAAGCTCGAACAATTTACCGTGTAAGTGTTCTTTTATATGTGTCTATTCTTTTCTATTTGTGTTATGTTGTGTCAGCCCATTATTGTGCCGCTCGTATGAGTTTTTCCGGACAATCGTATATATATATATATATATATATATATATATATATATATATATATATATATTTATATTTATATATATGTTGGACGGGATGAAGGGAGGAAAAAGGTACTCAGAGATGAAGAGGGACCTAATGTAGATGTTTTGCTAGGAGTCACAAAATATTTATTTAGGACCTGTGTCCATCGAAAAACCTACCTTAACCGGTAGATTAACTAATAAAAATAATTAAATATATAAACACATAGGTGCACACATCGTTATGCATGTTGAATGGCCGTTGGGCAGTTACTTCTTTTCCTAGAAGGCGGTGGTCTTATCACCAAAAGTTTGGAATACGAGTGAGTATTCTTTTTGTTGCAATTTTTCAATCATTTGTTCGCTAACGCTATCACTCCATCCCTACTCCTCAAATAACGAACAATCTCATGGCCTCAATAGATGTCCCCTCTGTCTACATTTCCATTTAGCACAAATAAGGCCTAGAATCCCTCAAATTTTACCTCTCCCTACCACACCAACCACGCATCCCCTCCACGGATTTTCTCATTGAACTGACTCAGCTCGTTCTCGCAAAAACTGGCATCCATTTGACAATAAATTCTATTTAATAACAAAAGGCATTGCAATGTTTCGCGCATGGCTCCTGCGTAAGCCAATCTTTTAATGGGAAAACTCGAGCGCATTTGTTCCCACCACCAAACCCTTAAACCACTCTTTTGGGCCGGCTACCACATTGACGGCTACCACATTCCTTCGATCCCACGGACGCGAAATTTTCTCTTCCTTCATTTCCTCTCTCCTTCTTCTCGATGTGTGTTTGACTTCATCTATTCACGACTCAAACATTGCTTTCCTCGATATCGAAGTTCAATCCCAGAATTATAAAGTTAACGCCTCAGTCCACATTAAACCGACCAACAGCCAGCAATATCTGCACTTAATCAGCTGCCACCCATTATATACAAAACGCTTTATCCCTTTCTCACTCTCAGTCCGTGGTAACCATCTCTCCAACAACAACTCCTCCCAATACAAATATATGGACCTCCGGAAGTGTGTGTAATCGGAAAACCTACTTAATAATTAAACCCTCAAATCTTCACCCCAATACACTCCATATCTGAAACCAAACTGCGCGAAATTCCCTAACCAAAGCACCACTTTCTCCACAGGTACCCACAAAATCAAACGCATACTACTTCAACCTACCCGATTATTGCAAACAGTCAGCCAACATCACTTTTATTCCCACATTGTCCCTCCGTTCCATTTAAACGCACGTGGAACTTGCGAGACATCTTCAAACCCACAAGATCACCTGCGGGCCTCCCCGTCTCTTCTCTACCCCTATTCATACCATCTAACCGCCCACGCTACAAATGCGGCCACCTTCTTGAATCCGCAACCTCCGTGTCGATCGAGTCCCAAACCAATTCATTCCTTTACCACCTGCACTTCTGAAAATATTATATACCGCCTATCCTGTAACTTCGGTTCTGCCTTCTGCACACATGGGTGAATGCACTACCGCCCTACCAACTCAACTACTTACTACCCTCTGCATCAATAACCAGCACAACTCTGCAATAAATCTCCCATCTTTCTTAACTATCCCTAACCTACCCACACAGCTTCTCACGACTAATCCTTTGATGATTGCTTCTCTGTTTCGGTGATAGAATCCATTCCTGGATCTCATGTAGTATTGAGACGAGAACACGAGAAATAGCACATAATTGGGTGCTTTAGTCGTTCAAACATCCCGGGCTCAACTCGGCTCACTGAAATAATCCAATAGCCGGCGCCTCCTGTCACCCCCTTGTCCATATTCTAATCGTCTCTTTCCTCTCCCCCTCCACATAATTCCTCTCCGCTCTTCCCACAAACATTTTAAAGATGGCGGCCGTGCCGTCGAAACGTTAGATATGTGTCCTTCTTTTGTATTTCTGTGTTTAGATAAGTATTTGTATGCTATATATTGTATTCGCCTCGTCGCTGAAGAGCGTTTGTATTTGATTTTTTTAAATTTAGACGGTATCGAATTACTAGCACTAATTGAGCTCATACCTAGTAATACGTCATAAATTCACAACTTGTAGTTACATTTCCACAGTATATTGCTGTCAAGTAGAGTGATTCCTCGGGCAGGCCTTGATTATTTGTCGTAGTTTTATGAACTACGACCCATCTCTTCCAGTTGTCCCTTCGCCCATCAAATCTTTTTCTTCATTTGTGGACAACTTGGACGAGGATTGTGGTTTTTTCGATCGCTTTCTATCCGTTCTGGAACACATCTGAGGCGGAAGGGTAGATGCCCTTTGAAAGACTAACGTCGACGAGACATGGAGTATAGGCGGAGTGGAAAAAACCCATCTGGTCGGTATTCAGGCCATGATTTTTAGCCGCCTTGACAGTGATTTTGGATGAGAATTAACAGTGCAAACGTGTCTAGAAGTTTTCAAGCTTCAACTTTTTTTCTTAGTAAGTTTCATCGGCCTGACACTGCTGCAGAGCTGCTGGGTGTAAGATGTTACCCAGCTCTTGCGAACACATTCCCGGTGAGTGCTTCAACTTTCCTTTGTTTGAAGAATTATTTTGCCACTTGCACAATGCAAAGCCGTCGAGAGATAATATTTTAAATGATGAATGCTTTGGAAAGTATATTTTATGTCGATTATTTCGTCAATTAATGGTGAGCTTTCAGTGTATAATCTTGTGCCTCCGTTCCATAAAGTTCACGTATAAATGAAATGCTGGCCTCCAACTAATATAATGGATGTTTTGAATGGCTTAATTCGGTTATTTAATTAAGATTTAAGCCTTCACTCCCTCATTACTTGTATACCCATCTCTAAAAATTCACGTCGGCGAAACTCTTGCGTTGAGCATAAATTCATATTAGAGGCTGTCGCTATTTTGAGTCTCAGTAATTACACAGTTACAATGATGTATTTGCGTTTCATTTCACATTTTTTGAAACTGAAGATCATGAAATTTTTGGAGATCGTGGTGCTCTTATTCCAAAATTAAAATGCTTCAATACAGGGTAATTAAGGCGTGGTACAAAAGTCATTTGGGGAATGTCGCTAACATGATCATTATCTCTGCTTTCATTGTTTTAAGTATCTCATCTCGTTTTACTTACGTAGAATAAGTACGGTAGGGGAGCGCCCCCCCCCCCCCGCCTTTCGCCTCGAGGGAACGCGACCCCATTTAACCTGAGTCATAGGATCAGTATCGTGAGTGCACTTCATTTCACTTGAACAACGGTAAAAATAACCCCATCAAATTTAATTTCATTCCACCCCCCCCCCCCATAAATCAACCCGTTTCAAATCACACCTCCAGAGTTTGATTTCGTCTTACTTTTATCCCCGTCTCCCCATCCTTCCCCCCTTCCCCCAGGGTCCTAATTCCCCTCACTCTAATCTTCCGGAGTTGAGCGCCGGACGGGGGGGGGGGTCAGGCGAAATCCTTCGCCCCTCCCACGCCTCGCCTCATTCGGATCAATGCATTGATTGACGCTCACACTGATCGCCACACCTTCACCTCCCCTCCACTCCTTCTCTAATCCTCCTCAGCCCTGCCTCCAACCCCCCCCCCACTCTTCCCCGGCAACCCCATTCAGATTTGCATCTAACTTATATCCATTCTGCCATTCGCCCTTCTGGGTGTCTCCTTCGCTTGCGATTCACCTTCGATCGTCAAATTTAAATGGAAAGAATTCCGCTCCCGGGTGAATCATTGGTTGCTAAAGGTTGTAGTCACCCTTTATTAAAGGTTTTTTTTTGCCCCGACCGTCCCATTGCTCCCAGAATAGTCACCGCGGATACACTTTACATTCGGTGATAACCGAACTTTACATCACCGTTGAAAAGACGAAAGGTTTTATTAGAACTCAGGTTGCTTTAATTTTATCGGAAGATATTTATACTTCCGGAAAATTTGTAGAAGTAATATCAATTATTAGTAATATTCCTTATAGTTATTTGTGTCTGGTGCGAATGGACTTCAACGTACGAATGCATTAATGGTTATTGATGGCTTCGAAAGCATGTTCAAGCTATGTATTTATCGGTTAGACTGGCATATACATTAATGAATGTTCGGCTAACGAGGAAAGAGCAGGGATAGGATAGGGATGTTGGACGGAATGAAGGAAGTACAAAGAAATGAAGAGGGGCTTGATAGGATGCTGTATTGTGTTTTGTTAGGAGATATTTATTTGGTAGTTGTTTCCATCCAAAATCTACCTTAACCGTTAAAATTTCTTATCACTACATTACTGGCTTATTTAAGAAAATCTCAAATATTAAATGTTTCTTCTTGCATCAAATAAGTTGAGAAAATCAGTGAATATTCGTAGAAACGCACCCATCTGACGATTTCGCGAAATTGTCCATGGATAAATTGTGAAAATGATGCTTCGTAGTTAAGGCATTGGTATGTTCTAGGGTGGCGCGATACTTTCACACAGCTTTGCATTCATGGCGGAAAAGTGTCTAAGGTGCGCTGTCGATATTCTTTTCGCTTCTATGGCAGAAGTCTCGCTAGGTCCCGAGGCATCCACAATAGTAGACGCCTCCGCCAGCCGCGGGTAGGATACGCGCCGAGGGAAGAGAGTCCGTCCGCGCCGTCTCATTCATTCCCCTCGGAATTCCACGCCATTGTTATCTGGGAGAGGTGGCCCGGGAAGGACGGAGGGGGAGTGTTATTTCCCACCAATCCCAATTCTCCGTCAAACACTCTTTCACTCCGCTCCCCCTCCGCGCTCATAGATTATCTTTTTGATAACATTTCCATTCGCTTTTTTTCCAGAATTCCTTTCCGTCCAGCATCCCCGCCCCTACCCCTCTCTCTTTCCAATACTACCCCGTTTCCCTCCCACGTTCCCCCCACCAGGCCTGCCTCCCTCTCCCCCTTCCTCTCTCATCATCCGGACCGACTTGAGAGACCGAGGGGGGGGGCACGGGGGTTATGCCGCTCCGACGATCGTGTGCACGCCTTGCCCAAGTAAGCATTCTCCAGCGTCACGCAATGCTCCCACGCTTCTCGCTTTTGCTTGAAAGTCATTAAACTCGCGATATTTTCCTCTGTTCGCTCCCTTTTCGCAACGCACCCATTTTTGCCTACTCCGCTTCTCTCGCCGACGTTTCCGCCCCGTCGTCAGTGACTTCAAAAGATTGCGAGACTTAGTTGGAGCCATCCCTGGCGCACTCAATCGGCCAACTTCGTGGTTTACGAATTGGAGCTCTTAATTTCCTCTTCTCCGAAACTGAATCGGTGGATTTTATATCATCCCTCCGAGTCCCGTCTCAATAAAATCATTTTACTGCCGTCGCCTCCCACCCGCGGCCGCACAGTTTCCCGTTCATTGCCGTGTGGCGCTGCAATCATTGTTATACTTCCACCACTCCGCCTCCGCACCAATCGAAATTATTTCTTTTTGTTTACTTTCGTAATAACTGGTTTATTTTGGTTCGTATATTTTAGAACTAATATTTCTGGTACCCTTTCACGGTGTATTCAGAGAAATTCACATATTAAATGACTGCTTTTTAAGGTGATCTACCGGTAAAGGTAACACCTCGCTAACGCAATCTCTTGGCCAAAGAATCGCGGCGCTTGGTTGCATTAACCCCCCGCAGATTTCTGTATAATTCATGGTTCTTCGATAGTTCAAGTGATTGGAGCATCGGCCCGCCAAGTCAAACTACCGGTAAAGGTAAATTTTGAATGAATACAACGACCAAATAAATATCCCCTAACAAAACACTCTAGAGCATCCTTTCTGCAGCAAATCCCTCTTCATCTCTGAGCACTTCCTTCCTCCCTTCATCCCGTCAAACGTCCCTTTGTTGCTCAAATTTCTTTTCGAATACATGCCGCTGAATCGTTGAAAAATTAAATGAAAAACAAACATGATTAAGGTCCTACCTAGGGATTTTATTTTGCTTTTTTAATATAATGCTGGAAAAAGAGAGCTCGCTCCAATATCTGTTCTAAGAGTCATTCTGATATCCGCTCCATGACTTCGTTCGCGCATCTGGTAATTTGCTTTTATCTAAACATGTCGCTAGATAAATAATCAGTTTCTTGAAGCCCTTTAAATTCTCGTATCCAATCCCCCAACGCCATTCCCCTCTGAGTGTGTGCGCTCTCCGTCTATTAATGCAATAATCTGCATTGCATGTCTTGGTTGTACCTGATTGGAGGTTTCTCCGTAGATTCCTTTAGTTCGGGGTATCGCCGAATGCGAGAATCCCCGGGGAGTGAATCGAGGGAGCGGGCGCTGTGGTGTGCTCTTCGTCACAGGGTACAGTTTTTTTACTTTCAATTATATGTTGGCCTTTTTACCTGAATGATAATTAAAATGGAGATGAGCCATTAGTTTAGCTGTGGGGAGAGTATTGAGAGGATGCTTCCAAAAAAGAAAAAAAATTAAACTTTTAAAGTCGCTCTATTAATTCTAATTTAAAGTATTACTTAAGGTTTTACTACAAGTTTACTAGTATATCGAAAATTTCTTTATTTCCATTTTGGATTGATAGATTTATTCTTACCTTACTTAATGCCATGTACTCCCTAAGTCATATTGGTACCTTTCCTTGCTGGTATCCATTGTTGAAATAAGTTTAAGTAAATACTTTTTTGATTCCGAAGTAAAAGTACTTTGATCGTGATATAAATTCATTAAGTGCCCGCACTATTTAATTCCACAGTACAATTTTCCATACAATCTTCCAAAGGCTTACTCTGTGAATTTGCCGAAAGTTGATTGCATGCAGATTCAAAATAAAGGAGGCTGTCTGTCCGCTTGTATTTTCCGATAGCATTTGAATCTGGCATTTGAGACCTTTGGTCGTTCGACGTGTTTTAACTCTACGAATCCAATTTTTTAAATTCAAATATTTACCAATTTTTCAATTTGTCAAGGTGGCTGCTGTGGGGCTTAAATAATTCAGGGTCTCTCCGGAAGGGGCACTCGCCGCCAGGCGCCGCCTTATAAGTAATCAATTAAAAATCCGCGCTTTGTGACAAATGAAATATTTATCAGCAATCGGCGTCTTCTCCTTGCATCCACTCCGTGTTCTTTGCCCCTCGCCAGCTCGAGTTAAGGCCTTTCCGTGAGATCTTTCCACCACCCCCCTCCCCATATCTATTCACCCCTTCCATAGTCCACATGCTAAAGAGGCGATAGGTAATCCGCTTTCCAATTTTATTCGTGAAATATTTATCGGGGAGAAGGGAGGGTGGGCTTACGTTAAAGCTGCAGGACTCGTCAACCCCCACCACCTCGTTGTCTCCCCCTGGTATCGGTGCGCCGCCACGCCGGCCGTGCGGCCGTCTGGCGCCCCAGTGTAAGCTCCCCCGCCCCACCCTCTCGTGATCACGATGTCCTCGCCTCCGACTGCAGCACCCGGTCCCCGTCGAGGGAGCCCGGCAAGGAGTTGCCAAGGGGAGCTCCCGAGTGGCCCGTTGCTAGGCGATGAATTGCGAATGAGGGACGAAGCGGTGCGGCCCTCGTTTCGGGGGGCCGTCGTCGTTAGTGGCCTTAGCCGATCAAACAGTTTCGGGAGCCATGATTAGCACGTTCGCGGAGGCTGGGGAGGGTCTTACGCCGCTGTGCACACACACCATCATATCATTAAACCAATGGAAGACGCTTTCAATTTCAAATTTCTCCCCCCCCCCTCAGCCGAGGCAGCTGTTTGCCGGCAGTGAGCACATTGAAATGTGGACTTTGTAAAAGAACTGCTGTTGAATCGGATTTCGTGCGCACCTCTCACGTGACGGCATTCATGTAATTCCGGAAACTTCAGAATTGCTGCTTTCGATCGGCCACGAGTTAGAAGAGGGCGTAATTTGTTTTTGGAAATGATTTTATGTGATTTAAAAAATACGGTTTTTCTTTATTTGTGGTTTGTGAACGGGCCTATAAAGACATCGTTTAAAACAACTTCACTTGATGGTCATGCATGGAAAATAGTTCTGAATAAATATGAGAAGTCGAAACTGAATGTTTGATTATAATTATATTCTCAATTAAAATGTGTTGCTGTAATTTTGGGGCAATTGTACTTTGTATTTCTAATTGTATTGTATTCATTGCACCACATAACCTATGAATCTCCCCATTTCATTGAATGAAAAATACGGGCGTAAACATTTTCGGAGAATAGTTATAAGCGGCGTGGAAACATGGTCACCGACGCAGGAGGATAGACGTAGACTAGAGGCTTTAGAAATTTGGGTTTGGAGAAGAATGGAAAAGGTGTAATGGATCTAAATGAAAACATATGAGGAAGTGGAAGGCATGGTGGGCGAGGATAGGGGTTGGTAGGGAGAAAGTCTAAGGAGGCAGGGAAAATGGATGAAGAGCGTATTGGACGGCAGGGGGATGTTGAAGAATGCCGTAGGAGAGGGGAGAATGTTAGGCAAACGAGGAAAGGGAAGGAATAGGATAGGGATGTTGGATGGGAGGAAGGAAGTACTTAGTAATGAAGAGGGACTAGTCGTAGAGTAGGATGTTGGATTTTGTTTTGATATGAGGTATTTATTTGGTAGTTGTGTCCATCGAAACCTACATCACTCGCCATTGGTAGATTACTTCAAAACAGATGTCGATTGCTGAAATAAAAATGTATCTGTTTAGAGACAGTTTTGGTTTTTTAATGAATTCTCAGAAATAGAAATGTGGTCATGAAGCGATCATGCAAGCAGAGCAGGCCGTGAAAACCTGCGAAACATGGCGGCAACAAATCTATAAGTTTAGCGTGTATATTATTGCCATGCGCTCGGCGATTATATCATTTTATTCCTGTGTTTTGCCCTGTAAATAAAACAATACAAACACCGCTGTAATCAAAGCTAACATTCATTCGAATAAATAAAACAGTGGGCCTGAAATTGATACGATTTCCCTCTGAATTCGTTTTCGAGGAATGGGGAAAGTTTCACCTCGACGTGGTTTTCGGCAGACCCTTTTGATTGGCTTGGGCGTGGCGTGGTGAGCGTGGCGTTTGCTATGGGTGGTGTTCTTTGAAATTGAGGTGGTGAGTTGAGGGATAGTGATTATCGCTTAGAGAATATTATTTCGGAATCTGTTTCCAATTTTTATGTTTGCGGAGGAAGGGAGGTGGATGAAGGCTTTTTTGCCTCTCTTCGGAACCCTTTCTTCGCCGTTAAAAGACGCTTGAGGTGACAATGGGGAAACAGTCCGACGAAGCGTGGTCAGAGTGGAAGGAACAGCCCCTTCTCCCCCCGGCTCCCGAGGGCTTGACCGGAAGGAGTGAGCTGAGCAGCGAGAATGCGCGGCAGACGAGGCCGAGGACTTGTGGCGATGTGGGTGGGTTCTTGGAGAGGAGAAGTGTGCGTGGGAGGACAACTTCCGGGTTTTAGTGTGGCAATTTTCGTATTCAGTTAATCCCACGCGAAAATTAACTCCCTTATCGCTCGCCGGGGTGTGGTAGCCTTATAAATTCACCCTTTTGAGTAATACGACACAAAAAACTTGTCTACCAATCCCATTGCGACGCAGTAATTACCGATATACAGGGTTCGTCCAGAAAATAAGTGTACTGATTTTTTCCCGCCGCTCCAGGCGCGCCCAGCACCGCTCTGACGGGCTGCGATTGGAGGGGGGTATGTTGGCAAGCGACGCTGAAAAAGGCAGTCGGCTCTGAGCTGTGGTGTAGTGAGGAGCTCTGTTAACGCGAACCTCCACGCTCGACCCACGTCACGGAACGCGATGCCGAAGTTTTTGGAGCAGCGTTATTCCATCAAATTTGCGGTAAAGCTTGGGAAATCGTCTACCGAAACTGTCGATATGATTAACCAGGCTCACGGGGAGTCAGCCATGTCCGGAAACATGATCTTTCGGTGGCACAAGATGTTCGTGGAGGGCAGAGAAGAGGTCGACGACGAACCACGGCCTGGACGCCCATCAACGACACTCACCGACGAAAATGTGCGAAAAGTTCGCGATGTACTGAACTCTGATCGTCGTCTTAGTGTTCGGATGATAGCAGAGCAGTGTAATGTGCCAAAAACAATAGTGCACGAGTCGCCCGCGTCCGGCCAGCGATCAAAAACATCTGGCGGCTGCATCACGACAATGCGCCGTCTCACACCGCGCTTGTCGTGTCGGACTTCTTGGCCAAGCACGGCGTGGCAACGCTGCCGCACCCGCCCTACAGCCCGGACTCGGCCTCACCGGACTTCTTTCTGTTCCCGAAGATAAAGAGGAGTTTGAAAGGAACGCGATACGGGACTTTGGACGCCGTCAAAGAGGCCGTGACGACGTCTCTTCGAGAGGTTCCCGATGATGCCTTCGCGGGAGCGTTCCAGGAATGGGGACACCGCTGGAACAAGTGTATCGACTCACAAGGGTCCTATTTTGAGGAATATTAGCTTAAGATATGTAAAAGTGTAATAAATTTTTTTCCTGAGCTCAGTACACTTATTTTCCGGACGAACCCTATATCGCCCAAAGTGTTATTCCGAGTATCTTCTGGCCATCTTTGAGCTTCACTTGTCTCTGACTACGTTTGCAGTCATAAACTTCGCATATATCAGCCACCAGGCACCAAGTAAATTAAAGTGTACTCTCTTCGACACAAAAACCTGGGATTCGCGTTTCGGGAAATACGAAAGGATTTATCTCCAAGGGTGTGTAGGTTTTAAATTTTAGAATATTGATTCAATGGATGTTTGCTACCACGCTTTTCTGGTTTCACCAAATAAATATAGTACAATATATCTATTTCAATTCATATGTGTTTGAAGGAAGACGATATCGGCATTATGCATAATACCGTGTAATATTTTCAGAGCTTTCTTTTCACCCGCATGAAAACGATTTCAATATTTAAGTCGAGCAAATGTGACATAAATCTCCATGTGTAAAACGGATCAAATTTGAAAGAAGGCCATTCTCTTTCGTTACGAAAGTCGGGTGAATTAATGCTTTGAATAAAAATTTTACTTTAACTATTCATGCTATCGAATGACTTTATCGTAACAGAGTAACTTCAACGTTTTATTCAATTTCCTTCATAATTTAGTTACCTTTCCCAACCAACTCGGAGGAATCCCCGCAGAAATCTGAAATGAAATGGAATTTTCATATGACGATGTGCACAAGGGTACTTGCGTACCCTGATTCAATTGACAAAAGTACTTTTTTGCTATGAATTAAATTGTGGTTACTCGTGATATTATCCGATGAACATTTTTTCTAAGGTAAACGTGATAAACACTAAATTTTATTTTTTAAAATATGTTTAACTTCATATAGCCATGAGCTAAAGTTCCTCCTAGAGTGGAAATAACTATTCCTAATGAACTTTTCGGAATCAGTCAATTGCATAACTAAGTTTGCAGCAATACCATTATTAGCCAACTATTCTTTGGAGTAGGTATTTTACAAAAGTTAAGAGATAGAATTGGAACGATATTCCGGTCAATAGATATGAACATGCACATTATTATTATTATTACTACTTAAACTACCGGTTAAGGTAGGTTTTTGGATGGACACAACTACCAAATAAATATTTTTGGATTCCTAACAAAACACTAAATCAAGCATCCTACTCTATATCAGGTCCCCGTTCATCTCAGAGTACTTTCTTCCTCCCTTCATCCCGTCCAACATTCCTATCCTTTTCCTGCCCTTTCCTCGTTTGCCTAACATTCTACCCCCTCTATTTAAGTCTTCAAAATCCCACTGCCGGTCAATACGCCCTTCATTCATTTTTGCTGCCTCCATAGGATTTCTCCCAACAAACCCGATGACCTTATATATATATATATATATATATATATATATATATATATATATATATAGTTTGAATGTGTATATATATATATATATAGTTTGAATGTATATATATATATATATATATATATATATATCACAGCCCGCAGTATCTAAAGATTTTAAGTGCTGCTCGATCCCATTTCTGGGAGATCTTTCATATAGGATTTCCAACTGCCTACCCACCTCACTCAAAGCAGCCTTCTACCCACCCATAACCCTCTCCAAACTTCTAGCCAATGGAAAAGACACCCAGGATAGCCTCCTCAAATCAGGCATTTATAAACTGAAATGCGAGGACTGCAACAGCGTTTATGTCGGTCAGACCGGCAGGAATATCAAGTTACGAGTCAAGGAACACGCTAGGTGTCACAAAAATCAGAATAACAACTCTCTCTTCGCCAAGCATTTACTATAATTCGACCACAGGAGTGACTTTGTCCCAGAGATATTACACACACTCCCAAAAGGATTAAAAATGGGCGCTCTCGAGCAATTAGAGATTAGAAGGCACTTGGTAAACCCCAACACGACACTTTGTAATGAGCAATTGGTCCCATACCCTTCCCCACTCCTCTCAGAAAAACTAGCCTGGAAATGGTCAAAACAATCCATCAACGCACCTGCGAGCCCCCACCCCTCTCAAATCCTTCCAACCCTCCCCGCCCCCACTCTGTCCTGAGGGTATATATGCTTGCTCTGTCTGTTTTGCAAATTTGTACCTGATGATGCCGCAAGTCGGTGAAACGCGTTGTACCGTATAATAAAATCTGTGGAAAAGTACCAGTCTTTCTTTTTAGTATGGATATTAAATACTTCCACGAAATGAAGCCTGAAACAATAGAATATATATATATATATATATATATATATATATATAAACACAGATGTAGATTTTTAGAATATAGAGACACAAAGAAAGGACACTCACAATTTGTTATTTGACGTTTCGACAGCTCGGCTGTCGTCTTCAAAATGGTTCTGAAGACGAGAGCTGAGCTGTCGAAACGTCAAATAAGAAATTGTGAGTGTCCTTTCTTTGTATCTCTATATTCTAAAAATCTACATCTCTGTTTTTATATATTTGTGCGTCGCCGAAGAGCGTTCCATTTCGAAGATATTTATACAAATACATATATATATATATATATATATATATATATATATATATATATATATATATATTTATGTGTGTGTGTGTGTGTGTATATAAAAATGTTTAAATATATATATAGCCTGTTCATTTTATTATTAATGTCTAACTTATTCATCCTTCACAATTTCTCTCTCCTCTGCTTCGACTGTGACAAAGCCTTGCGGGGAAACCGAGGGCCATGTTGACATATTTCGCTCAACGCAAAATTAATCCCTTATTTAGTCAAACAATCCCAATCGGGCTTGGAGGGAAGGAGGTGGGTAATTAAAATCTCTTACGTCCTCAAATTCAATCCAATTTTCACTAATGTTAATTCGGGAACAAGTTCGTCAATCCTACTCAAATGCTCGCCATTTCCCTCTCCCTCCTTCATTTTCAAATTTCATTTCCGACGGAGGAACTCTTCTGACGGTCCTCCCTCATTCCCTCTCCCACTCTTTATTTAAATTTGTTTTCTTTCCCTCACCTACCGCCCCTCTCCATCCTTCCACCCCACCCTCCCCACGTGTTTATTATTCCCTTGAAGTGCGGAAAGTGGAGGGAAATAATCCTTCTAGAGCTGATATTGCAATTGAGGCATGATTCTCCCTCCCCCACCCCACTCCCTCCTCTGCCCTACCCGCCCCCACCCCCAGGCGCCGTCAAGAGTCAGGGGCGAGTGGCTTCCCCCGTCCCCACAACCTCCCACCCAATGTCGCTTTTTCGAGCCCTGGCCTTCCTCCTCCCCTGCCGCCTCTTCCCCAAACTCCCGGATCCCCAAACCAGAAAACTCATATCTTCACCGAGGAGTCATCGAGACATCCACTTCTGATTAGCATCGCAGCGGGTTTCAATGCACGCTTAAGGTTTTTGTCGTATTTAATTTGTAGTGTTTTAATTAAACATTAAGTCCGAGGAAAATTGATTTTTCAAGATCCGACTTGTTGTAGAAGATATGATGACCGATGCATTGAATCTCAAAAGAGTAAGCACGCAGGATAAACCAGGGATATTCTCTTCGACTGTCGGGTGGTCGAAGTGTCGGGAGAAAGCCACGAGGAATTGCGATGGCACGAAGCGTCGCTGGAGGACGAGATAGTTGGGGCGAGATGCACTCCAGTTTCAACGCAAGGCCAAAATGAAGGTGATTGAAACTGCGATGGCTTTGGGTTTTGGTTTGCGGATGATATGTGTTCCCTAATTCTTAAATTTATCTTAGTATCTTTGCCAATGGAACCATGTCTTTACTCATGGTATCCTTTAAAGCGAACTTTTGATTTATTTCATGCGTGTTTATTTGCAAAAGTTTATAATCTGTTTTGCATACGCGCGCGAATGGTGAAGATCTCATCGTGACTTGTGTTACATTCGAAAAAATAAATTGTGCATTTCCTGCATCGTTATCGTTCAAAGTTGTTTCTGCGACATTGTATTAAGCAGTTGCCTAGAGGCATTTATTGGGAAAATAACAGCAGAAAGCTTGGTCATAATATTTAGACATGGTTTTTATTAAACAAAACAGGTTGATTATAGATGTACGCTCTTGGAATTCGTGCCTTTGGTTGGCCTTATTCGCAAAGTGAAGCGCCAGAACTTACGTGCAACATGTCCTGCAGAATGAATTCAAGAGGTTCCACGCAAGATTTAATTTACATGTAACAAAGAGTCACAGAGAAAGCTTACAGAGTTTCTCGCGTGCAAGTGTGGCTGGATGTTCAAAGATGTAAAAAGAATATTTCGCTCATCCAGAGTTCGGTGTGCCACAAAATGCGTTTGTCGTTTTGTGCTATGTATTGCTGCGGAAAAGTGCAGTGTCTTTCACTGCTGCTGATATTTATACAAAGATGTAAGTGTACATTATACTTTTCTCATCTTTTTTGGCTTTGAACTAAGGGAATATGAATGAATAAAATGAATTTTCTCTGGCTACTTCCCAGCCTTTTTTCAAAGGAGTGGAAGGTTTGCATCTCCTTTGAGCATTGAATAGGTTCGCTTTTGCGTCCTTGTTTCCCTCCGACGGAGGCTCTCCGGGAGGGTGGGACGGAGGGGAGGTAGAGAGGGACGGAGGAGGGAGGGAAGGGATGGAGGGGTTTGGAGGCGGCGGTCGTCTCTCTCGGCACTCCAGACTCTCGTCCGTCATTCCCGTTTGGAACTGAAAAAGTCCCCAAAATTGGGGAAAGTAATTGAAAACTATTTTCTTTCGTAAAAATGGTCTTCCCCTGAAAAATAGGGGTTCCTTTGCTCGAGGACGCCGTGGGATAATAACCTCCTTTTGGGGCGGTTATTTCCATCGTGGTTCTCGTAATCACTGTTTGTAATCACGTCCTCATTCGCAGGTATCCCCTGTATTTGAAAATACCGGCCAGCGAAAATTTGTGTAGCATCTGATTACCAAGTGAGAGGGGGTTTTAATTTGCGAGATCGGATTTGATCTTTTCATGAAAATTATAATAACTATTCCGCAAGATGCTTTGGAAATTTTAGGTTATGATTTGCTTTTTCATCCTTACGGTGTCATTGGCCACTAATTGAATTTGAATCATGATATGCGAAAAAACCTCGAGCAGAACTAGAGAAATTAATTGAAATACTTATTTTGAATTATTTGAACTTTATTTGAAAGCCTCTTTGCATAGCGCAATTCCTCTTCTTACGTCCCTACTGCTTTGACCGTGTTGGTCCGAAACGACTTCATTGATTAACATGATCGTTGAACCTTTTTTTTTCCTGCCCAACCAAATTGAAAGCCAGAGTGTTGTTTGATGACTTAATTGCGATGGACTTCGGAAGACAAGCGAATCCCCTTTTTATTTATTTTGATCCCAATGAATAGACAATAGTTCTTTGGGTGTTCTTTCTCTGTATGGACATATTTCCGATCGCCTAAGATGTCTTCCCCCGCAAGGCCCTCCGGAGCGCCGAGGGCTTGAAGAAGCCACTCTCGAAAGAAATCGCTAATGCCCATCGGTCGAGATTTAAGTTGAGCGGAATAATTGATCTTCATGCCATGCACTCCTAATTGGCACGATGGATGACGATTGTCCGCCCTCTGCTTTTCACGTTTGGCCAAACAGAGGACGAGCCAAACCCAACAGAATACGATCCCCGGTTCTAGTGCGGACAATCAGGTATATTTATGTATTTTGGAAGCCACCGCTAGGTTGTGTGGCAGCGATAAATACACATCAGACTAATTTTGACCTGAATATTTTTACCCCTACCGCGGTCCGACAATGTTCCTTTGTTCAATGTCCCTTTTACGTTCGTGGAAAAAATGACTCCTGAAATCTATCTCTTCTACCCTTGATCCCTCTTATTTTATTACCATGATCCCTCCTACGGTGGTACGATGAGGATAATAATACAGTTTCAAAATCACCGCTAAAGAGACCTCCCAATTTATGATGTAACCACCGTTCCATTGAGTGATTCCCAGTCTAGCTGCTCTAATATTTTGGATACGCTACTAAGTTAATCATATGAATTTTACAAATCTAGCTCCACTACGCTGCTCGCGATCTAATTCGGCAATCAATCCAACTTCGTGAGGATCCAATATATTTGCAGCATATTCCAAATGAGGCCAAACCAGTGAATGAAAACATTTCTCTTTGACATCTTCATCACAGTTACCTACTACTCCTCTAATAAATCCCAATTGTTTGTAAGCTTGTTCACACACTCCCCGTATGTGTTTCACCCCAGAGAGATCGTGAGTGAGGGTAACGCCTAGGTATTTCCTTGGGTCTACTCATTCCATTTCGGTGTTCCCGATGTAGTAGGCGTTCGGGAAGGAATTACTTTTTCCCCCAAAAATTCAAAACTACGCCCTTTTTTAAGTTTAATTCTAAATGCCATGTGTCGCACTAAGGTTGTAGAGCTATAAGGTCGTTTGATAAAGCTACTATCTTTAGGATAGCGGATTTCACGTTAAGCCACTGCATCGTCAGCAAATAAACCGATCTTACTAATGACTACGGAGTCAACGTCGTTGAGGTAAAGTAGGAACAAAAGAGGTCTAATAGCACTTCCCTGGGGAACACCTAAAGTAACTTCCACTGCATTTGAGCTAACTCCATCTATGACTATTCTTTGTACCCAACCATTCAAAAAGTCTTCAGTCCAACTCGAAATATTTCTATCTATGCCATAGACTTCTAGCTTTGCAAGTAAGTTACTCAGTGGTTATTCATCGAAGGCTTTCCCTATCTAAATATTGAGTCGGCTAGAACATTGCTGTTTGACGATTTGGGTTTGGGTTGCGAGGGGACCTTAGTCGCAAAGGTTTGCCTCGGAGGAGGATGTGGATAGCGCGGATATGATCGAACGTGTGGGGGCCGAGATATAGATCTGAACTGTAGCTAACGATGAAAACGTCGACTTGTTCGAAGCGTATCGATGTCGTATCGTTTCCTGTCTCCGGTTGGAGCGTCCAGAGTGGATGTGCGTGTGAGAATGGAAGATGCACGGTGGTGCAGAGCGGTAACCTTCGGGCCTAGCGCGCCAACTCCCGCCCCATCCCTCCCCCCCCCGGGCACACCCGAACGCGACATCCGCTCTGAATATCGTCTCTTCGGCAATTCATCACCCTTGGCGGACCCTCCCACCCATCTACATGAGCGAGTGGGGAGAAGGAGGAGGCGGAAGGGGGCCGGGGGTGGTGGGATGGCGTGAATTGGGGGCGGGGGATGGTTCTCCTTCTTTGTTTTCTGACGATCCGTCGCAAATTTTCCCTGCCGAAGTGATTTCCCGCATGGGGCGACGCCGGGAGGGGTCGGGGGAAGGGTTTTGCGATGTGCGAGTGTGACTGCTTTCGTGTGGAAGATGGCGGAGGGATGAAATAAAAAGAGGAGCGAAGGGGGTGCGTGCGCGGAGGAATTCTGCCGCGATCGGACTCGGGGGCGTCCGGCCCTGCATGCTAAGCAGAGTCCTCCGCCTCTTCACTTGGGGGCGGAGAGAGAGAGAAAGAGCGGCCCCCGCGCCGCGCTTGGGACAGAAACCCACCCCGCCTTGCCCGGATCAGCGGTCGACCGGAAGAAAACCCCCGTATCCCTATCAAACGGTGGGTTGGGGGGAGAGCCGCGTGCAGCGCCTCGATCGATGCAGGGACATCGAAGGCGCCGGAATACACTTATCGGCGCTGGTTTGTTGAAGGAATCGAAATTCGCGCGACCGGAAGTGGCACGTGCCCTGGTTCGCTATATGGCATTGGTGCTGCTCTGCCAGTGCGTTGGATTCAGCTTCCGAGGCTGCCGCAACCACCCTCGAGGTCATTCCTTCGTTCTCAAACATAGCTTCCGATCCAGAGCAAGTGGTCCATCACGTTGTGTATGAACGAGTCGTCGTCACTTTAACGGCGTGGCTCGCAAGACATCACCTCACTTTCGGGTTCATCCCCTTGAAGGAATTTCAATGGATATATTTTTCGGGTGCCATCCGAGGAAGTACCCAAACATTTTCGGAATAAAAGAATCCTTTTTTGCTGTCTTCGATGAGTTCTTCGAAAACTATTGGGCGCTTACAATTTTGTTTTTTGAATACTTCGGTGGCCCGACCACCATTCTCACCGGGGAAGGAAGAAAACTGAGGATGCGAGGAAGGGAGGGAATACCTTTCCTCCGTGGGTGATTCCCAGCCTACTTCCTCTCATAACTTTGAGACGCTATTAAGTTTAGCATGACAACGTTTTACAGATCTAGCTCCTCCACGCTTCACGCGATCCAATTCGGTATTCCATCCAACTTCAAGAGGATTCCATATTCTCGCAGCATATTCTATAAATGAGGCCAAACCGGCGAAATATAACATTTCCTTTTAAAACTTTCTGTCTAATTTATCCAGTACTCCAAATTTTTAGTTAACTTTAGTTAGATTGTCAACATATTCCCACTAGTATAATTTCATGTGTTACCTAGGAGAGGTCGTGAGTGAGGGTAACGCCCAAGTATTCAGTCGAGTCTACACCTTCCATTTCGGTTCTCCCGATGCTGCAGGCGTTCGGGAGGGAATTTCTCTTTTTCAAAAAATTCAACGCTACGCAATTTTCAAAGTTAAATTCTAACTTCTTAATGTCTCACCAGAGTTACATAGTATTAAGGTCGCCAGCTAAAGCTGCTTTATCCTCATGATCACGGATATCCTTGTAAAGCACTGTATCGTAAGCAAATAAATGTATCTCAGTAGTGACTGTGGATTCAATGTCGTTTGCGTTAAGAAGGAATTGAAGATGTCCGTCAAAACCGATCCTTTCGTGATACATCCTGAGTAAAAGTTTTTGTTAGTTGTCTACCCATTAGAACTGGTTGTTGGCGTTTTTAGAAAAAAATATGCCTTTTAATGTTTCTCATAGAGACCAAGTACTTCTAAGCCGCTAAACTTGTAAGCCCCGCATATCCCTGAGTAATTGCAGTAAACCTCTATACCACAAAAACTTGCTGGTGTTCAATTAAATTCAAATGTAATGTACCCGCTTCCCATCATTCCTACCAATATGCCTACATTTTCGATCCATCTTCCCAACCTGCGCGTAATTCTCTTCTATATGACTCTATTCCTCCACCCCTCTCAACATTATTTTATTTATCTTTTTTCTTACTTTTTTTTAATTTCTCCCAACATCCTTTATTCTACGACCCTCACATTTCTACGGGTGTTTTCCATTACTCACGGAGCGGCGGTTGAATTGCAGGTTAAATCTATTGCATAAATTAGGACGTTTCCTTAGCATTGGTGTTGAAAATCTATTATTACCCCCATTGTATTACAGTAAGAGAGATAATGCCAATCAAATTAAAGAGATTAAGTGTAAAACAGATAGATTTAAGATGTCATTTTTCTCCACGAGCTATAAGGGATCAGAATAACTTTACCCGACTTCCTTAGGGGAAAACATACTGGAGTAAAAATTAATCTGTTGTGTATTAACCCCCTGCCACACACCCTAGCGGTGACTAGCAGGGTACTAAAAATACTACTAAAATACTAGATAGCTGCCATTGTATTTTCTATCCTCGTCTCCATGCACTGGCACAATCTGCACTTGTCTTCTCAACTTATTTGCAGTCAAAAGACACCACTGCAATCCATATCAAAATATTCATTCATCATTCCTTTGATTCTTCTCTCCAGGTTCCTGTCCTCAACACGATCACGGTCCGTAACTTAGCGTAGGCCATAACGGAGTTTTAGATTCGGTGATGAATCTAGGCAGGGGGTGATGATTTCATTTATGGAAAAACACTTCATGCGTGCAGCGGGCCTTTTCATGTTTCAATAACGTCTTCACTCGCCATTCATTTAATTCGTGTCGGTTTCGGATCATACTGCTGCCGCGACTCTATGAATACTAAATAAGACGCTAAACAATTATTTGGGATGCTTTGAGGATGAGGCGAGGGCGGAATTCAGCGGGCGCAACTGGGACCTCTCGCAAGGCCCTCCGCTTATAGGGGGCCATTTCCCCCTGCCCACACATCCCCCTCACCGAAATACATAATTCAATCTAGGAGTTCCTCCGCTGTTATATTCTGCGACGGCTCACTCCAAGTGGGCATCTGCCCTTCCACCTGGGCAAATGTTGATCGAGCGGCCCCGAAAGGTGACGCGGAAAGGGAAGAGGGCGTGCTGGCCGCCACCTTCAGGAGAGCCTTGTTTGGCCGCCTTCCTCGGGCGTATTTTGGAAGATTTTTAGAGTGGCTAGGCGAATGAAAAGATGTAATGAACAAGGAAGCAGGGTCATGTTATTTTCATTTGGAAGTTGATAGTATTTGTATTTGCATGCGTGTAAGTTTAGAGGGTTTTTGCGTGAATGTATATACCACTGTGGGTGTTGGTTTGCATGGATGTGTTGATTTTGCATGTGGTTTTGTTTCCTTTTGCGGGTGTTGACCTTGCACCCCCCCCCCCAATCGAATGCCGATATAGCGAGAGCCCTTT
The DNA here is from genome assembly GCF_022747635.1 of Hetaerina americana. Taxonomy (NCBI): domain Eukaryota; kingdom Metazoa; phylum Arthropoda; class Insecta; order Odonata; family Calopterygidae; genus Hetaerina; species Hetaerina americana. The sequence continues at coordinate 3,899,256 of NW_027287205.1, forward strand.
CGCCGGTGGAGAGCTGGTGACTGCCAACAAACTTTTGAATATGACGAAATTCTGGAGCGCGCGGCAGTTTCTTGTGTAGGAAGTTGGCTGGCTGACCGGAGGCCCCGGGTTCTATTCCCGAAATGAATGTTGAACATTCTCAGTTTCACCCAAGCAGCGTCGGGTGTCAGATCTTCTTGAGAAAGCGCATTTCATGGGCCCAGTGAAAGGAATTGACCCCCCTGCACTCACGAGATGACACTTTAGCCCTTCATTGACGCATTTCCCTTCAGGCATTCCTTGCGAAACAATCCTTTTCTTTAAACGCCTAAAAGATAATAATTGGCCGTTCACCTACCACACTGGCGGTAAATAATAATACTCACCCAATCGGAAATTAGTCAAACGTATTGCTTCTTGATGTATCTTGCAATTAGTTTTTCAAAAGGTTTTTTTTATGTGAGGGATATTTTTGATGCGTAGCCATTTATTGTTGCCACTTCGCATTTTGCGTTCATGGACCCGTATCCGGGACTAAATAGACGTCATACAATTCATGTGAGTACTTTGGGGTCCCTTTTGGCAAACTAGGTGGTAATTTCGGCGGCAACGTGTTGTTTTGGCGGAATAGCTAATAAAAAATTAGAGTTTATTTTAGTTTAATTAGAGTTTATAGCTAATAAAAAATTAGAGCTGATCGTAGGGTTACATATAGATAAAATTTACGGCGAAGTAATTTCGGAAGGTTACTTTTCTGAGGATGTTGAGGACATATTACAGCCCCCACTTACTTTGGTATATCATATCGCCAACGAACAGTCAGGGAGATAGATAGTAGAAAGGATTGAATTTTATTCGTCTGGAAATATTCTTTAATGTTAAATGTACAACTGATTGAATTAAACTGACGTATTTTTATAGTCTCCTTAAAGATCAAATCCTGCTTGTTTTTAATTATCAGAGCAATCTTTCAGCAGTTCTGCCATATGATTTGAATATACTTATCCTTCAATTGAATATTTTACCAAGTAAGTACTTTCTTTCGTGTGATAAACATTGCTCCAGTACATTATTGAACAAGTATTTGTGCAGAGGTTTCATAGATAAATACGAGATCTGTACAATAAATACGCGAACTGGTGCAATCTGGCGGCTGTGATGCAGACTATAGCCCCGACCACTCGCGGCGCTAGTTGCCCGAGACCCAATGAGCCGTCTGTGCTTGGCGGATCGTCGAGCTGTGCGCATGGTATGCCAGTTATGTTATAGTCTCTGTTGTCCTTGTTTTTAATGTTGGTCGTCGAAAATGGAAATTGGCCAAATCACGGAGCAACTAATCAACTTCAAGCTTTTAGTGAAGCGCGGTAAGAGTTACCAAGAAATTAATCAAATGTTGACAGCTGTTTACGGTGATAATTCTCTGGAGAAAACATCCGTTCTCGAGTGGATTGAATCGAACCAAAAAACCAAGAAAAAGCCAATCGAAAATCAAAGTCATGCCCCTGGTTTTCTTTGATGTCGAAGGTGTTGTTCATCATGAATTTCTTCCTGAAGGACAAACAGTAAGTGCTGAGTTCTACCTCACAGTTAGTTCTCAAGCGTTTAAGAGATCGCGTGCGTCGTGTGCGACCAAATTTCATTCAAGGCGATGGATGGATCCTTCACCATGGCAATGCACCTGCACATTCAGCATTGATTGCTCGCCAGTTTCAAGCAAAAAATTCAATCGCCTTGATCCTTGATCATCCTCCTTATTTGCCAGATCTCGTTCCCTGCGACTTTTTCCCATTCCCAAAATGCAAAAATGCGATGAGGGGACATCACTGGGAAGATGTGGACACAATAAAGCAAGAAACGACGAGAAAACTAAAAAGCCTAACTGCCGAGGACTTCCAAGGGTGCTTTTAAACAGTGGGAGAGAAGATGTAATAAGTGCATAGACCACGAATTGAGGGTATTAACTTGAAGGGGACAAAATCGATGCTGACTAAATTTTGCAAAATGAAGTTTTTATGGCCCCAGCTCGCGTATTTATTGGACAGACCTCGAGGATAGAGGCATTATTACTGGGGCGGAATTGAGACCAAATGATCCCTTCTTTCATTCAACCCATCGTCATGTACATATTATCTTAGCCATATAATTTATAATTTCATGCAGACAATTAAATAGAAAAAGACAGACAGACACACATTATGCATAGATTTGCGCATCTAAAAAGATACATTCATCCATATTTTGAGAGTTATTATGTAAATTTAGGCGATTTAATGAAATCTCCAAGACTGCAAACTTGAATTTGAGTGAATAAAATCAGCAAGTGGAAGACTTTTGGGGTAGGTCAACCTTTGGAAAGCTGCAAGGGACCGACCGCTTACTATATCATTCATTCCTTGATGAAATTCTTAGAAATTTCATCATCTCATTTCAAAGGAGCCAGGGGCAGCCGTCCCCTTAATTCCTTTGATGCCGTTGTCCGTTTGTGGGCGTCGGTGGAGTAGGTTGTTATTTCTTGCATCAATCGAGGGGGGAAATCATTTTGTGGCCGAAGGGTCTTGGAGCGAGGTCGGTTCGATATGCGGGGCCGGAGGACTGTTTGGTGGTAGGGATTAGAAGGGGGCAGCGGGAGTTGATTTGGAGCCCTTAAAGGACGACATGCTTGAGGGAGACTGGACGGGGGTAGGTGGGCGGATATCGCAGAGGATTAAACCGTATTATCCCACTTGACATTTTCAGATTGCCTCCGTCGCGAGTCTGGATGACGGGCGAGTGGGAGGTTTGAATGAAATTCGCCCAAGCGATCGCCTCTGGCGGAATTCGCAAGAGTCATTTCAGTGGGCCCTGCCAAAATCAGTTGGAGTGCCCGCGAGGAAGGAGCCTGTCAATGCGGGCGATATGGGAATCGCAATGCATATATATCACGCTTTTTCTCGGATCCTTCGAGAGATCGAACGCGCGAGGCGTGAAGTGCAATCGTATTGTATTTTTGTGCGGATAATTTACGTTTGCAATCGATAAAGGCGGAAAGTTTATTTCAAGATATATTTTCAAAGTCTGTCCTGAGTTTTTTATTATTTACCGTTCGCACATAATTTGTCTCGGCGTCTCGTTGCTTTGAAATACGAGTATGACATGGTGGTTGAAACACGGTTGCCAACAATCTTTCGGAGAACGTGAATATAATATGTTGTTAATATGTGAGACAGTTAAGAACAAAAATAAAACTTTTTCAATAAGAATTTTCTTGATACTTATTATGCGATGATTTATCATAGCTATGATCTTTGTCCATTTCCGCGTTTGTTGTGAATGTTTTTCAATTCCATACACCCATCGTAAGTCTTAGTTCATCTTTTGGAGATAGAGTTTTTGGGAAGGCCCATAACAGTTTGATGTATCACATTTTGGATTCCTAAACAAATCCCCATGACCAAAATGTTTTTGCTCTCATTAATGTCATTATTTTATGCCATTGTGTTCGCTTTGCTGCCCTTCAAACCGTCTTGCTGGCTATTATCTTCCGGTTCTCTTCCCCTTCGCCAAAATACCTAACGCATCACGAAGTTCAGCACCATATTCGCTCTCCCATCACGAATTCAATCCATCCTATCTTTGAAAATTTTCCCAAAACAGCATTCTCTCATCATCTTCAGCAAGCCAATCTTCTCCGTTTCATCCTCTGTCGCCATCCGACGTATTTTCTCCATTTCCCTCTGTGCATCTCGTGAATCCGCAAAGCCCTTCAAATACTCTCATCATCTTTTTTCAAAGGCGAGTTATCTGAACCCTAAATTGCTTTTCTTTATGAAATCTTTCCTAGTACATTTACTCCGTCTTTATTGGGCTTCACGTTTATCAGCGTAAATACGTGCGTGCATGATCTACCACTTCTTAAGTGTGGGTTTTCAAAGGCACATTGTGTAAATTTCCCTATTCATCTATGCATGTACCTGTATGTTACTTCATCATTTTTTATTAAAAAAATATAATTCCGTTGTCGATACATGTCCATCTGTAGTTTTTAGGGAAGGCGATCAATAGCTGAGGTCATTTGCGCCATTAGGGAAGGATGGGAAAGGAAGAGGGGTGGGGTGAAACCCGGCGTCGGCATTAGCTTACTCTAATAACGAAAGGCTCCAAGGGATCGCACACATAATTTAACGTCCCATCCGACGGACGGCGTACTCACTCAAAGTGCTCTCCACAAATCACCTCAAGTTGGGATCGGGAAACTGCTGAAAAATATTTGTTTTTTCGAGGGTTTAAACCTGGACCCTCTCGGTGGGAAGCCTGCACGTTAGCCCCCGCACCATCCCGATCCCGTGCATCAAAATGAAGGAAAACATGCTAATCCTGGAAATATGACTTGGCCCATCAGTACTTCGGCAGGTTACTTAAGATTTTCTCGAGGACAATCTTTGTTTGTACAAAGGTCGTGGGCCACAGCAAATATGTAGATTTTCACAACCTCAAACATGAGCTACTAAATCCTACAGTTCTTGCCAATCTGATCAGACTCATGGGCAAGCTGACCGTGGGTTTTGAACAGATGTAATCCGCATAAAAATTGTGCGCGACATTGTCAGCTCGAACGCGGCCGAATTCGCGGTGACCTCTCCAAGATAATCACCTCGGAGGGTCCCTGATGACCACTCCTCCGTCCGGCACAAACGAGTCGTCTCCTTCCCCCCCCTCGCCGCCCGTCCTCCATCCCTCCCCACCCGGCCCGTCTCCCTGGGGGCGCTCCTTCGGCCGCAGGGGTTCCCCCACGTGGGATTCGATTCGTTCGACCCCTAGACTCACGACCCGGGACGCGGATCCCACCGAAATGCTCATTACCCTCCCAGCCCTCCGTTTTGCTTTGAATTGATTCCTTTGGCCCGTCGCATCTCCTTTGAAGGAGTCTGGCGACGACCGATGGGAAGATGACCGGCGAGGGGGGGGGGCGGTACTTATTAAGCATTCGCCTCCGGGGGCGCACGACCCCATCCACCCCCTCCCCACGCCTATCTCCCCGCATTATTTCCTCCCCCGGTTGCCGTGCCCACACCCATCTTTCTCTCTCCACTCTGTCGTTTAATTTTCCTCCTCCTCGGGCGGAAACGTCACCCCCACGTCCCCCGCCTCATCCCCTTCCACACTCCCCTCTCCCCCACCCATTTCCCTACTTTCCCCTCCACCCACCCCCGCCCTGACCCTCCTGGAAGCTACGAGACGAATTAAAGTAAGCAACGAGCACTTAACCGTCCTTTATTCGGATTTTCCCACCACCCCTACTCACCTCCCCCATCTATTTCTGTCATAAATAATTAAGTTGACGAGGATTCCTATGGGTTTATTTGTCGGTTCTCGTAACTGCTCCGGGGTAGTTCGAGGGAGGTGGGGATAAGGGTCTGTAACTAAGGTCTTGGAATGAATAATCACGTGGGCTGGTTTTTCGTAAGTATATCGGTGTTTTTGAATTTCAGAGTTCAAAGAGCGAAAAATGCCCTCACTCACCGACCTTTTACGAAGGAATGCTGTCATTGCGGAAAGGAGAAAAATCTATCGCAGATCCAATTGCTTTGATATTAAGTATTTCTTGGACGTCGTCGCAAACTCTTTTATTGTCTTTCCGTTTTGATCGCAGTCGCGTGTCCTTCATTGCAGTCTTTGTGTCCGTCGTGAGAGGGGACCTTTGTGAGGGCACGGTGTGTTTCTCTAGTTCTTACTCTTATCGTTCTGTTTATGCGCAATGGTGATCATAAATCGGTTTCAACTTACATTATATGGCCTCCTTTCCATCGGTTTTCTCCAGCAATCCTCTGTTATGCTTTGACATATACCTCAGAGTAATTGTTCACGAGTGATTTCCCTGGCCTGCGGCCAAAACGGCCCCTCACACCACAGACTAAACCATCACACGTCTGTCTTTCAACGGCTTTCTTGAGAACGAAATCCAACGAACATCGCTCAATCAGTTCTTTCGCTTTAGGATATCGGGGAAATTATTCATAAACGGTTTTAAAAATTAACTCTTGATTTAAAATTCTCCATCATATGTCCCCACCTACAGATTTGATGTTACTTCCTTCCCCGTAGCTGTCGCAAAACTTTTGGCACTATTTTGAAACTTTTGCGTCAGAGCTTTTAGAGCATTTTGAAATGTGGATGAATGGCTGTATATTGTTGGGAGGTCGTTTCCGGAAACCTATCCGGCCGCCGCCAAATTAGATGCTTCGAGAAGTTGGATGTTTGACGAGAATCTATCCTTAAGTTTTTGACAACCTAAAAATGAGACGACGGTAAATAATCAGGGCAAAAAATCAGTAATATCATTTGTCTAATAGTTATGCATGCGTAGACATGCTATGTTTTCCAATATTTTTCGTTCCTCGGTCTAAGAAGTGCTCCCAGTCCTCTCTCATTTCTCCGTCTCTCCTTCGAACCCCCGTGCCGAAACTTCTCGCACCGCAAAAATAATCCGCTCGCCAACTTTTTTCATTGTCTTTTCAATCCAAATTTTTCCCAACGCCATTCTATATATGTATGTTAACCATGGACCATGTATGTTAACCTAGTCACTCATAGCAAACTATGGGATTTCTTCTGGCTACCGTTACCATAAATAGTGAAAGTTAGCAGCTGCCTAGTGTTTCAAGGGACGATTGACGAAGCAGTCAGTGACACGCGTTCCCATGGTGAAGACGAGCACAGTTGACCCGCAGACGGAGCCCCGGGGGCGGAGATAACACGCAGGAACGTGTGCCCCTCCCACCGCTCGCCGCCCCGGTGGTGTCCCAATTGCGCTGTCTCCGACAGAGACCTCCCACAATCTCCACGCCCCCACTCCACAAACCCTTAAGCCTCACGAATCGCATATAACGCCTACGGAGTCAAGTGACCCCCATCCCGAACCCTGGCTTTGTTCCTCCAGGGGGCATCACTGGAAACGAGGGGAGGAATCAGGTAAGTGAGAGGGCCTTTCCCTTGGAACTCCCCTTTGACTACTTAACCCGCGCACCACTCGTTAAGCCCTCCCGGATCCCCAGGGGGGAAGGAGAGGGTGGTGGTGAAGGGGGCCGGACCCCTGGGCACCGTCGACCCCCGTCCAAGTCCCCTTTCGCCACTCGCGTGGAATCATTTTCTTATAGTGCTGCATAGAAGTAATTCGAAGGCGGCAGCGTGGGGCGCCGTGAGTCATGTTTCGGGTGAATTACACTTTAAATGAATGCGGGCGTGCATTTCTGTTGATTGCCACAAATTTGCGGAGTGTGTAGCGTTCAATTCCAAATTATTTGAAAAATACTACGAAAAACGCCAGAGATGAGGATTTACTTCTAAGGAATATCACGTACGAATAATATGAAAGCAAAGGATTGGTGGCTTTTGGAATGTGGGCGTGGGGAAGAATGGAGAAGGTGATATCGGCAGAAAAGAAAACAAATGAGGAAGTATTTGGTATGGTTTGCGAACAGAGGGGTTTTTTGGGAGAAATCCTACGGAGGCTGAAAAGTAAGTAAGTAAGGGGTATTGATCGGCAGTAGGATATTGAAGACTGTGATAGAAGAGAGAACGAGGAAAAGGCAGGAACAGGATAGGGATGTTGGACGGGATTAAGGGAGGAAGGAAGTACTCAGAGATGAAGAGGGACCTGATATAGAGTAGGATGATGGATTGTGTTTTGTCAGGAGATATTTACTTGGTAGATGTGTCCATTCAAAACCTTTCTTAACCGGTAGATTACTATATAGTAATACGTATAATAGAATGCCGCTTATGTGTAATGGGAGCACGCGTTCCGTCACCTATGAAGGAAAAATTAGTGCAATGATAATTTTGATGTAACTTCTGCAGTTGTTATCTGTGGAAGAGGAATTGTGTAATTCCCTTTCGTATGAATAAATAAATCCATGGGCAAAAAATATATTTTAACGCCTCTCTGGTGCATATGTAACAGGATTCCTTGAGTCAGAAATTTTGAAGATTTTTCTTATTATCATAAATTATGACTTCTTCGAATGCAAATCATTTTAATAAATATTTTCCTTTAATATTTAGATTGAAAGTCAGAGATATTGAGGGATATTCTTGCAGGAGACTTCTTTGGACCAAACTTCGCCATTGCTCCAGCCAAGATACCAAGGGAGAACATCATAACTGGTATCGAGTCGGCCATCCGAAAACATCCAAAGGGAGACGCTCATGAGATAAGGGAATAAGTGGCACTCATTCTACGCAACGCTAGACCACCTAAGGCGAATATCACAACTGCCAAAAGACGAGCTATGAAGAAAATGCAAGGAAACGAGAGCATTCTCATAATATCAGCAGAAAAGGGGAACGCAACTGTGATAATCAACAGGGGACTACCGGAGCAAAATTGCGAAACTTCTCCAAGATGGAGCGTATAAGAAACTAAAGATCGACCCGACAGCAAAAATAGAGCTAAACACCAGAGCTCTGATAAAGAAATCCCTCATCCCGAGGGAAGAACAACGTGGACTATTTTCTGCCCCCCCAAAACCACCGAGATTATACGGATGGCCGAAAATACATAAGGAGGGGATACCACTCCGACCTATAGTCAGCCAGATCGATGCCCCAACATACGGACTGGCGAAATACCTGGCCCAATCTCCACAGTTCTACGTCGGAAAAACATCGTAATTCGTGAAAAACTCCGCACATTTCATCGAAATCCTGAAAAAGATCACAATTGACAGCAATGAATTATTGGTGAGCTTCGATGTTGTCTCACCGTTCACCAACATCCCTATAAAGGATTCGTTGGAGATCATCAGACGCCTTACCTCAAACGGCATTCCGGAAGATTTCCCCACATTGGTGGAGCATTGCCTCAAGAATGCTTACTTTTTGTGGAACGGAGAATTCTACGAGCAGACAGAGGGAGCAGCCATGGTTTCGCCGCTGTCTCCGGTAATAGCTAACCTGTTCATGGAGTATTTTGAAGAGAAGACCCTTAACCAGTACGAGAAAAAACCTAAGATGTGGTTAAGATATGTGGATGATACTTTCATCATCCGGCCGCACGGTGGTGCGGCAGAACTTAATAAATTCCTCAAGTTCCTCAACTCACAACATCACTCTATCAAATTTACGATGAAAGTAGAAAAGGATAACCAACTACCTTCCTTGGACGTGTTAGTCTCAAGAAAGAGTGCTGGGAAGCTGGGATATGCAGTCTACAATAAGAAGACGCGCACTGACCGTTATCTAAACGCAGCCTCTCACCACCACCCGCTCCAGAAGAATTCTTTGGTGGACACATTAGTTCACCGAGCCTATAAAATTTCTAACGCCGATTCTTTGCCAACGGAAAAGAAACATCTCCTGAAAGCACTACAGCAAAACGGCTATCGGAACGATATGGTCCTCAAAAGGACCGCCAGGGAAAAAAGGCGAACACGGGATTGGGACAAGTCCATCAAGCAGACGGAACCGGACCCAAAAGCATACGATACCATACCCTACGTATCGGTAACACCCGAGAAGATTGCCAGAGTCCTGAAAAAGCATGACGTAGTGACAAAATTTATCTGCACCAAGAAAATAGCGGGCACTCTCCCAGGACCGAAGGGCAAAATTCCGAAAGATATGTTCGGGTTCTGCTTCCAGCGGCGGTCCGCGGCCTCATTGCGTGACGGAAAAACGTGCGGCGCCAATGGCAGAAATACCGCACAGCGGATGTGCGGACGCAGCTTTCTGAGCTTAACGTTGCGGTGCAGGATGCCCTCCAGGAAGTCCGATCAGACTACTGGGAGGCACACCTGCGAGACGAACTCCTTTCAGAAGATGGCAATGACGACATCGGGGCGGTGTGGAAGATGTGCAGGAAGATGCGGGCACCCCAAAGAGCAGACCCATTAATCATAGACGGAGACAGCGTGGCACGATCTCCCAAGGAAAAGGCGGAAATGCTCGCTGACTACCTAGCCAGCAGCTTTTCACCCAATCCTGGGAACTCCGCCTCTGCCGAGATAGAGAGGCAAATCGAGGCTTCAGAGGGAGCAGAAGACGCCGATCGAGAAGACGCCTGGGAAACCCCCAGATTCGATGAGAGGGACGTAATAGGGACAATATGTCGCCTTCGCGTGAGGAAGGCCCCTGGAAGTGACAACATTCCAAATGCTGTCATCCGGGAGCTTCCAAAAGGCGGCGGTGAGGTGCCTGACAGCGATCTTCAATGGTGGTGTCAGGATTTCCTACTTTCCGACCATTTGGAGAAGAGCGAAAATCGTCTGTCTGCCGAAGTCACAAAAGTTGGAGGTGGGTCCCGGAGAACTCCGGCATACCTTGCTCGACGGCTTCGGCAAGATATTCGAGCGACTGCTGCCATGGCCGCTGAGTGACTTCGTCCGGGAGAATAATATCATTCCGGAGGAACAGTTTGGCTTCCGTGCACAGCATTCCACAGTCCATCAGCTGGTGAGAACGACAGATTTCATCACCGACAGCTTCAACAGGAATATGGTGATATTGATAGAAATGAGCTCTTACGGCTAGTAATATTGAATGAATGTAAAACTCCAATAGCCGTAAACAGTTTATCTTCCTAAACAAAGTACAAATGAAATTAGTTAGCTAACGCCACAAGTCAAGAAGGGGTAAAGGGTAAAAAGGAGAGGATTAGAAAGGTGAATAAGAATACGTGTATTTCGGCCACAAAGTCGATGTGAGAAAGGGTAAGGGCAATCCGAAAAATATATAGTGTAACATTTGGGGGGAGGGGGGGTTGTTGAAAGTCTTTCGGATTGCCCTTACCCTTTCTCACTTCGACTTGTGTTGTCGTGACGATTACCCTTCAGTCCGCTGAAGAGGGCTACTTTGTGGCCGAAATACGCGTATTCTTATTCACCTTTCTAATCCTCTCCTTTTTACCCTTTACCCCTTCTTGACTTGTGGCGTTAGCTAACTAATTTCATTTGTACTTCGTTTAGAAAGGTAAACTGTTTACGGCTATTGGAGTTTTACATTCATTGAGGAATATGGTGGTTGCCGGGGCTTTCTTCGACCTCAGTAAGGCGTTCGATTGCGTCTGGCATCCGGCTCTCCTCTTGAAAATGAGGCGTCTCCATTTCCCACCTTGAGCAATCAGGATGGTTCACTCCTACTTGAGAGACAGGACATTCACAGTACAGTGGCTGGGAGCGGACTCGGGTGTGCGTCGGATCTCCACCGGCGTGCCTCAAGGCTCCGTCCTTGGGCCACTGCTCTATAATATCTATTCCAACGATATTCCGACTCGTGGAGGGAATCTTGTAATCCTGTCTCTTTATGCTGACGATACGGCCCTCCTATGCCGTTCCTGGCCGAAGGTGACCGCGGTGCAAAGACTGCAGAACGCCGTGGATGAGCTCCTTCAATGGTACTGCCGCTGGCGTTTTGTGGTTAACGCACAAAAGACGAAGGCGATCATCTTCCATCCGGGAAATGGTGAGCCGCCAGGAGTGAATCTATCGGTGAACGGAGTCGTCCTAACGTGGGAATCTGAAGTTACTCACCTCTGGGTGCTGATGGATCGGAAACTCCTTTGGAACGCCCAAGCGCTTCGGGTTCGTACAAAGGCATACGCGGCGCTTAATCGACTACTGCCGATTATTCGCCCGCCTGTCCTGAGTATGAACACGGGGCGCAGACTATATCAAGCGTGCGTGCTGCCAGTCATCACCTACGCTGCAGCGGTATGGTCAGGAGTGTCGCGAATGAGTCTCGCTCAAATCCAAGTGGTGAAGAACTCTGATCTTCGTGAAATTTTGGGACGCGGTCGTTACGCCGGCGTCTCCGAAATTCACGAGGATTGAAAACTGGAACCCCTAGACGGCCTTCTGCCTAGAATTTCGGAAAAATTCTTTGAGAAAGCGGCAGAAGCAGAGGTGAGCCTAATTTGCACGGTCGCCGAAATTAAGGTCAGGCCATGGGACCGCTTTAAGCGGCCCATAGCCTCCCTAAACACAGTGAACGGCCTTCCTGTGAAGAAGAAGCCAAGGTGGGAAGAAAAACAAACGCCTGACGACGCAGAAGAATTCCTCTTGTCTTAGTAGCCTTGGCGGCTGGGAAGGCGCAGTGCAGGGCCTACACAAGAGCCTTGCAGTCATATACGCTGGAATCCCTCATCTTCGACCTGAAGACGCCGAATGCAACTTCGGCGAAACTGTTGTCAGAATCAAACAACGACGCGGTGAAACCCGACAATGCAGAATTCTTCAAACCACCGCCGCGAAAACCTACGCAGCCATACGTACGTATATTATGACATTCGCATTTATCGCAGAACCTATACTGATTACTTCCATGATTTCCATTACTTGCAAAGCCATTCGCGCGATGATCATCATACTAAATTTCATCCTTAATTTTCAAATTCCTCTGCAAACACTACTGCTACGTGTACTCCCGGCACTGGTGAGTTGCGAAATTGGATGACGACGTTGAATTTTCATTCGAAAAGTGAAGGCCGAAAATCCTCGTGGGAGGCACCCAGATGGAAATTTGCATAAAACTCAAAGTAATTCTTTCTCAGCGCCTTTCAGTAAGTCGAACCGAGATGTGGATATTTGAAACGGAGGCATTTGACGGAGTTGCTATTCTCCTCCCCATAGCTTTTGTGATATCCAACAGGTTTTTTGCTGATGCCGTGCATTGATTCACAGAGAATTCAATAATATTACCTTTCCGAAAATTCAACAATTTTCTTATCAAGGTCATCTGGTCGATATTCTGATTCCAGCTAGATATATACACATGAGCGATGATCCCGCTAGTGGTCAAGCGTATAACATGACGTCATAGCAATCGGGATTTGCTTCGATCATTTTTCTTCCTTGAGAGAAAGCACGCCTTTGATTCGTCCTTAGTTTAAATAAACCTCTTAGAAAGCCTCATATCTTAGAGACCACTGAATTGGTCTGACAATCAATGAACCTATTTTTGAGTAAATTGAATCTGGCACAACTGTAGATTGGTTCTTTGATATATAACTTATGTACAAGTATGTATATACGACCTCTATGCATACTATATATCACCTGTATCTATATATAACTTATGCGAAAGTCTCACGGATGTGAATAATAGTGCACAGGATACCTGTATACCAAGATAGCACTAGCCAACAAAAATACAGACACAAACAAAAAAGAAACACACTTATAGTATTCCTAATTTAATTGGCACATTGATATGTATGAGAGATGGAAGTTCCTATACCATGTATAGATCTATATAAATATATATAAATATATATATATATATATATATATATATATATATATTGTATAACACTTAGCACTAGTGGACACAGACAAAAACACAGAAACACACAAAAAAAGAGACTCACTATTTTTCGAATTTTCGGTGGTCGTTGCCACCTTTATCAAGGAAGAGAGGGACAGAACTCTCAGAACTCAGAGTTCTGTCCCTCTCTTCCTTGATAAAGGTGGCAACGGCCACCGAAAATTCGAAAAATAGTGAGTCTCTTTTTTGTGTGTATCTGTGTTTTTGTCTGTGTCCATTGTCTGTGTCCATATAAATAATTCATTTATATTCTACTATATGTGGAAATATACACTATATTCCCTTATATGTAAGCTTAATTTCGTTTATTATGGTTTGTACCTAATTTAACCTATGCCACGTAAACTTACTCCCGTTTATTCAGTTATTTGCCTTTGATAGGACCGATGCCAAAATTAATGTGTAATTGGGTACTTTTTTATGCCATTATAACGACGCCGTACTTGGAAACAGTTTGTGAAGATGACGATTGTGATAATGTTGGTGGGTTAAGAAAATGCAGACGGCTTTGCGTTTGCGAATGTTGTGACGAAATGTGTGCAGCAGCGGGGGGTGGAATTGTTGCCGTCGGGGGTTGGAGAGTGATGGTACGGGGGAGCGGTCTCCGGGGAGCAATCGTTTGAGGGTCGAGTGGAGAGCATTTTTGTCGTGGACGGGTCGTTCGTTTGCAAAGGGAGAGAGAGGCAGAAAGTGTGAAAGGGATGTTCGAAGGGTTCGGAGGGAGGGAGAGCGGGACGCTGGGCGGCGGCATTGATGCAAAGGTCAAAAGGGATCGCCTGGCCGGCAGGGGTTTCAATTGAGGGCGGGGGATTGTGGTGTAACCGAGAGTCAGAGGTCGAGTATTTATTTTTGCTCGGAGAAGACTCTAGGGAATGGTTTTCCAAATTAAAGCCTCTCTGCATCGTATACTTGTCTAACTTAAGCAAACGGGCGTAAAGATACGTTTTCGGGTACCTCCCCGAAACATTTTGGGGCCGGAGTTGAAATGCATTGAAGACAGTGATATTTGGTGTGACCTCTTTGAAGGAACATTGACCCTGGAGTGCCTAGGATAGATGCCCCTCTCCAAGAAGTAGTGGCAAACATTCTAGGAACGTTAATTGTATGTCCTAGTATTCATTAATGCCGCCAGAAATTACTCTGATGCTTATTCTCGGAAGAGTTTGCAGATAGAAGGAAGAGTACTTTCCTCGGGTTTAATTCTATTGATAATTACAAGAATCTTGCATGCGTGCAAGATACATAATCGTTTTATTTTTGACTTCATTAATTCGGAGCCTAAGACTCGAGTATTCCTTTTGCTTGTTGTGACAGCCAGTTCTCCACTTGGCCGAAAATTTGAAATGGTATTTGATTACTTGGTTGACTTTTGTGTGTCAATTCAGTACCCATAACGTCTCCCCCGAGACTGGTTTTTAATTGATGTGAAATTCACTATCAATATTTTTATGAGTGGAAATATTGGGGGGTAAAAATATATTAATGTATCAAATGACAATGATAAAAGGAGAAATACCTTTTTTAAGTTGTATCCCAAGTGAATTTTTTCCGACATAGATTTTATTCTTTGAGTTTCACTAACTGGTTGTGTTATTCAGAAACTAGTAAAATGAATACTAGGTTAAAAAGTGATATTATTAGAATAATTACCTACATCTATATTGTTTTGCTACGAATTTGGAATTCCGTAGCTTGCTGGTCTTCTTCCATCATGCCCGCAGGATCGCGATGGATGCTCTATAAAACAACTGGATTGATTAAATATTCACCTTTCGTGGAATATCGATAGTGGCACGCCCAAGGGTTGCGCCGCACTTTCGTTTCCTTAGCACTCTTCCTAGTGATGTTATCTCGCTGATTGCGAATTCCTGGTCTTTGGAATCACGATGGGAATATCTTTTGCAGTAGTTTTGATGTACACTGTCATTGAATTTCAACTAAGACACTGCACCCCCGACTCTACCACCGGAAGTCAAATTACCCTCGCGTTGTTGTGTGTGGGAATTCAATGTGAATTTCCGTTTGATCGTGAGTAGCCGAGCAATATTTAATTGGGAATTTCATACCCCAAACGCGCTACTGCTGATGCACGGGTAGATTATTTTCCAATTAGACAGCGGAAGGTTTTGCGCGAGCAATTTCTGCGCTTATCCCAATCATAGCTCATTCAGAATCGAAGGTTCATTTGAGCATAGAGTTTAGCTGCATGGGGATTGGATTTTTTTACAAGACATAAGCGAAAGACGAAGTATAGTTCGGAGGGCGATTTTATGTGCTTGGGTCACCGGCGGTGGAAAAACTGCAAGCCACCATTCCTCGATCCATTTGGGGTCCAAAATGGCCGAGGGTAGTTCGATTGATGTAAAATGTAGCGCAGAATTCCTCTTATGACTCCCTTCCCAGTTCCTTTCCCCACTTTATTACAAATTTCCTTACCCCATTCTTTCCCTTTCGAATCCGTGAGCGGATCGCATTCCGTCCCCCGCTGTGCTGCCTCTGCTCGCAAAGGGATTTCTGGGTGCTCATCGCCGCGCGCGAGTAATCGGATGGCGGACGCATCCTTCCCTCAGCAACAAACCCTCTTTGCCTCTTCTCAACACTTGTGGTGAGATTAAGGAGGTTCTCTCTCGAGTGTTCCACGAGGTAATTAAGTGTATCGTGGCCCTGCTTTTTCCGAGAAGTCTTTTTGCTGCGTAAGTCTTACTTTGGTAATCACTTCAAAGATTAGTCACCACTCAAACTTCTATATCGGCTGTATTTATGGATAATTAACTATATTTTATAACTAACAAGAGGAGAAATTCCAGTAATCTAACAAGATCTTTACCAAGCCTTATTTTGAAGATCATTAAGAAACAAGAATAAAAAGTTTTCCAGTAATTCTACCGAACGGTTAAGCGAAGGATTATTGCCGACCGACTGCTTTTATCTTCTGCATTAATTAGGTATCTCCTGTGCATGACCATCATTCCATTGGGATGATTTCCCGAGTGAAAGTTTTAGAAACAATGCAAGAGAAGAGTTGACTGATTCTCATCTTCGTTTTTGCACCGTGGGTAGTTTTAAACATTCCCACGCATGGTCACAATGCACAAATCAGGATGAAGCATTTCGTGGCCTACATGGTTGTTTATGAAAGTAATGCGCATGATTTAATGTGACGCAACTATGCATGGCAGCAAGGTAAAACCGGCCGGGAAATGTGGTGGGAGGTCTGTCCTTTCAGTGCAACCGGTCGCTAGTTTGCGCCGAGCAGTCTGAGCGGAAAGACGTGCCTCCGCGTGAAGTGTGTTTTACGGCTTTGTGACTCAGCAAACACACGGGCAATTTCCACCATGAAAACGCCCTCAGCCACACGTCCTTCATCGTGACAAACTCCCTGACCCGGAACACAACCCAAATTTAAAAGAGGCGGGTCAGTAATCATATTTGTGTAGACTCCATTAAAATTCTTTTTTATGTTCTGGATTAAAATTGTTTTAAGGATGTGTCCACTGTAATTCATAGGATAAATCGAGTAATTTCGGTTAAGCTGCTTTTCATTGAATCGCCCACCTTGATAGTTGTGAATGAGTCGGCATGTAACTTCACAACATAGTATTCTAGAGACAATAGCTTAATTAGCTTGCTATTAAACAATAACTTCTATTCAAAGGTTTACCCAATCACTCTTTACATTTGAACTCGCTCAAAACTCAAATAGGGATCTAACTCTACCGGCTTGATGAACGAAATCTTTGTAAGCATAAATCCATGTGAATAGACAACTTTTTTATGAATCACAAGTTAAAGAACGCGAATAACAAGTTAAATAACTCAACCAGATCAATGAAGAAGGTGAAATCCATTCTTTTTGTTTCTATTTATTACTTTTTAGGTATTAATTGGGTGAATGGCGTGTTCAATCCGACTATATGACAACAATATGGCAGTGTTGTTTGATTGTCCAATCTCGTATGATCTAGGGCGCGACGCGGGCCCTCTTCCCCGCTTCGGCCATCGTCACCCCTGCTTTAATTTGGTGCGAGAGTAATTAATTACTGCAGCGTGCCGTTTGGGAAGAGGGGAAAGGGTTGAGGGGGAGAGGAGGGAACTTGGGGGTGAATTGGAGCTATTCCTCAAGGGGGGAAATCTTCTTTATTGAACTCGGAAGTCGCTGTGGTCGCTAGGCTTGTGTCCTTGACGGCCCTGGTGGGCACATATATCAACCGGAGCTCTTCAATTTGTGAGACGACTACAATTTCTATGGAATTCCTCTTTGCGGATTTCCATTTATTCACTCCTTCCTCTTCTCATTTCTTCTTCCGATTTCCTTTCTTCTCTGCCCATTTTCGTCCAAATGACTTCTATTTTCGTCAAAGTATATGAGTTATCTCAGTAATATAATTATTTCTTACGACATGGATGTTAGCTACGGATTTTCCGCTGCATTTGTTGCTTTATAATACGATAGATTCGGCATTTTGATCTCAAGAACCTTGTATCTCTATCCCCTTCCGACACATTTTGCAATATTTTATCCACTAAATATATGAAATAATTATTAACTGACGAAATATTATTACAAATAGAATAGCGTTGATAAGTGATGATTTTACTGAAAGGAGTGATCTTAAAACAAGAGTAGATGTAAATGTGAAATAACAGATAGATATTAATAAATGTATTTGCAAATTCCCTTTCAACAAACTCGGTGAACATCAACACATTCTGATGCCTCAGAATTGAAGCCAAAGTATTTGAATTTTGATCGACATACTGCCTGGGTGCACGTGTCATTAGTTCGCTACACAAGTTTCAACTAGTTCTCTCGAGTGGTTTGTTAACACGCATTGTTGCAGTGGACGTTGACCAGCTGGATGCCATAATTCGCGAGTGGAGACCTGGGGCTTGAAGACATAAATGAAATCATCTTTCACCAGGGCAACGCACCCGCTCTCACAAAGGTGCGTTGGCGATGGGAAAACTACGGGATACGGGGTTCGATTTGCTCGGCCATCCCACACTCATATTCTCCTGATTCAGTACTCTCACACTTCAATCTGTTCCCAAACTTGAAGAACTTTGTTTCTGGAAAGCGCTTAGCTTCCAATGAAGAAGTTGAGAGGGCCCTAGATGGATATTTTCACAGCCTTCAAGACTCTCACTTCCTGGAATGAATACTACTGATGCTGGAGAAGCATTGGACCAAGTGTGTCGAAGTCGATGGAGATTATGCAGAAAAACAAAATCATTTTTTTACTGAAATACGCCATCTTTCATTGTCAGGCGGTAAACATTTCACCGTACCCTTGTCAAATTAATTATGTAGGCCAAGAAGGCAATCAAAAGAGTATTCATTTTTTTAAACTCGCCCATAAACATATGAGGCTGCCATTTCACATTATCCCTTAAATAGGAAATTGCACCCGGAGCACATATTTGTGTGCAAATAGCGACTTCTGGCCAGTCTTGCCAGAGAGAGTGCGGGGTGAACACATTTCCTAGCAAGTTGAGCGTCAAATAGAGGGGGTTGAATAGTATGGGTCAAGTAATACTTGCGGAGGTGGGTGAGGGAGAGAGGCTGAATGATCGGCTTCATCTCCTGTGATGGTGTATGCAGCGAGAGAGGGGTGATAATTTTTTTAACTGTTAAATAATGAAGCTACATTTTCCCTTGATATGAATCATAAAAATTGTATAAATTGAAGGAGAGATACACACTTACGCGTACGACCATGATGCTTTAATTTCGCGGTAGGTCGTGCCGGGAAATGCTGACCGAAGAAAGAGAATATATGTCTCTGCTAATGTCCTCCATTCGGCGCTGTCCTCACATATTTCTTCAGCCTCTCTTGTATTGCCGAGTTTCTCATTCGGGATCTTCCGTTCCCGGGAGCAGTATTATTTGGCTCCCAGATCCCTTCGGCCACGTTCGCCCATGACTGTCTCGGCCTTCACTTTCCTCCCTTCCCGTGATAAATGCACCCAGTGTCAAGCCGGCATTTATCCAAGAATAACCATGCCTCGCTCCCGGAAACAAATGTCAGGGGGATTTTTTTAAGTTTTTATGCATTGTCATTTTCTCGTATTTAAATGAGATTACTCCGCATGGTACTGGCAACCTTTTTAGTGGAAAAATTAATGATATGAGCTTCATGAACAATAAATTTGAAGAAAAAAATGTGAAAAGATTAAGGGCTAGGTAACGGTGAACTTCAAAATTTAGCAAATGTGCATACTGAGGAAATGGGAAATTCATCTAATGCTCAGTGAGTCATATAGAATTTTTTGCTCCATTCAAGTTCTATAAAACCTTTTAGATCGAGTAGCTGGTGTTATTTAAGTGATAATTGTTAATAACCTTTATAATATTACAAAACAGATCCGGACGCCATATTATGATAATTTGAAAAGAATTGTTCTTCTTGGACATGTCTTCACATTCCGACGAAGCACCTTCTACAATATGCCGTTTGAACCTCAATAAACAATTGTAAATGATTTATTTATTCTTGTTTTCTGCAATTCATTTCGCCAATCTGCTATTTACGATTTCCTAGTAACGGCAAATCAATTGTTCCAGCGTTCAAATTTTTTCGCATACCTTGTTCATTTATCAGGAAAAACAGTGAAAAAGACAGTATAATAATACTATTGTTATGCCAAATACATTTGTCAATGAAGATACATATATATATATATATATATATATATATATATATATATATATATATATATATATATATATATATATGCATGCGCCTGGAATGAGATATTAATCAGAGTATTTACTGCGTTTGGGGAAATGAAAGTTCGCGGTAGGAAATAAACATTTGCAGAGAGAAATTTCCTTTGATACATACCCACTCTCCCCTTCCCTGAAAAGGGTACAATTACTTTGAATTCATTTTATTTTAAAGCAGCGGAAATAAATATTAATTGCTTGAAAGTTTTTCGGAATGGAGAAAAACTGGAAGGGAAATCTTTGTACCGATACTGCTATCCACAGCCCTTCTTAATATCGTGAAATCTCATCAACAAATTAAAATCGTTGAATTGCAAACTTAACTCTCGGTATTATTTGCCCTAGAAATATTTTTAAAAGAAATGTGTTCTCCGACTTTGAGCACGGGGTAATTTGTGTGACGCGTGAAGCCATCGTCGGAATACACGGTGTGCCTCAGGAGTGGAAGAATTGAGTAAGCGGACATCCGTTTCTTTTATTTTCTGCGTCATTTCTTCAATTTAAATCGCTGTTTGTGGTAGTTTGTTCATCATAATTATGCCTCCACTTGATGGAGAAAATAATTTCTCGGGCGTTGGCTCTCCACCGTGACTGCATTATACAATAAATCCCCGATGCTTTCTCCTTTAATTTTCGCTGTGGGAAGTCCGGACTTATGGTTTCCATAAAAGGCGTAAATTTTGGCTGAATTGTTTTTCAGCCTCTTTTGTGGAGAAATAGGAAACTGTGCAAGAATTCAATTCGAAATCTTTCCGAGCGTATTCAGAATAATACGTAATAATAACAAATGGAATTATTATTTTTTAAATTAGCACTACGAACGGGTGCATAAATCGACGTGGCCGCGTCTTGCGTCTTACCGTGTCATTTTTTTATTTCTTAAACAAACGCGAAAGAAAAATAAAGGTTGCGCTGCACCCAGTTTTATTCCCTCGCCCTCCACGAGAAATGCGCCACCGGACGAATCTAAGTGGGGCATTTATGAGTACTATTTTTTGATAAAAAAATGCCTCAGAGTTTGAACAAAAATTTAAAAATAATAATAATCATCTAAAAGCATGAACCAACCAATTAAGGATAATTATCTCGAATGATAATGTAATTTTGTGCGCCATTATTCCGGTAAAGAGGTCGCAGAAGTCGTCGGGAAAAAAGCACCTAATTAAGATTGCAATTATTCTGGGGAGATAAATTCAAGCGGTCTCGTTTCCTTTCGCCCCCCCTCCCTTCCTGCCCTCTCCTCGGTGCCCTGCCCCCTCCAAACGAATGCGCTCATGATCCTCAACTGTGTGCCCCTCCCCCTTTATGCTTCCCACGTTATCTCCCGGATATGCCCCGAACCCCATCTCCGCGGCAGGTGTCCCTTAATTGCTTTTTCAAGACTTCCCTTCATTGCCGGCACATACCTTCCTCTAAAATACTTTTATTCTTTTCAATTTTTCTTCCTTCTTCATTTCTCCCTCCGTTTGTGCTTGATAAACGCCGGCGCTGCAGTGTATTCTCCAAGCGGCGTATCCCTCTCCCACTCCCTCATAAGCGAGTACCGAAGGCACACTGTCCCGTGATTCGGCTCCATTTCGACCACTTATCAATCGCAGGAAAACCAATAGTCATCCATTTAGGGTGTTAGAATTCTTAAAATATCCGAACAGTATTCTAATACCACAGCATGAAACAAGTCATTCCTTATCAGCAAGTAATGACTTGGAATTTATCCTTTTGATGGTAGTTTCGAAATTATCTATAATATTTGGATCTCATTAACATTATTACTATCGAGTCCGTGACTTTTTTCCTTTCGCTGAAGTGTGCCTTTGTTGAAAGTCATATATTGTTCACATTTTATCCTGCACTTATATTCATTTTTGTTTATTTGCAAAATTTTGGATGAGGCAATACGGTAATATAATTCGTGACTTCTGTTTATTACGTTGGTTAGACTCCACTTTCAGTATGCTCTGCAAGAGTTTGGGATCCCGATGAAGTAGTCTTGATTTTGGAACTAGATGGAGTGCAACGAAGAGGAGCCGGGTTTGTGGAAAGTTGTTAATAAACCAGGTAGCATTGTCACGACACTGCGGGATGATTAGGATTGGACCAACTAGTTAACCGTAGGGTTACATATAGGTAAAATTTACTGCGAACTTTGGGGTAGGTCACTTATCTGAGGATATTAAGGACATTTTACAGGACCCCACTCAGTATGGTAGATCAGATCACCAATATAAAATCAGTGAGATTTATTGTTGAACGGATAGATTTAAAATATCTTTTTTTCCTCGAAAAGATCATAATAGACACGACAGCAGATAATTAAAATTGACAGAGTATATATTTGTCGATATCTGGCATGTTTATTCCTGTATGTTATCCTTTTTATTTAATACACTCCGCTTTTTAACAGTTCTACAGCATAATTTGAATGTACATATTCTGTTATTGAATATTGTATTGCATGTAAGTATTTCCTTTCGTGTGATCAAGGTTTGTCGGGTGCATGAAAAAAACTAATATTTGTGTAGAGGTAACATGATTTAGTTTTGCAAAGGTTGTTATTCTAGTTTGCGGATGGTGAGCTACCACCCCCCGCCACACGCCCTTGCGGCGGCTTGCGGGGCATAGTGTGCATGCAGATGTTTCATTGCGTGGTCGGTGCTATACTGACAGCCTTA
Organism: Hetaerina americana; assembly: GCF_022747635.1. Taxonomy (NCBI): domain Eukaryota; kingdom Metazoa; phylum Arthropoda; class Insecta; order Odonata; family Calopterygidae; genus Hetaerina; species Hetaerina americana. Next base: position 3,921,930 of record NW_027287205.1, read on the forward strand.
CCGGATGACATGAGCCTAATCTCTCCTGCCAATTTTCACGAACAATACACCAGTGCTCATGCCTGAAACTATTTTCACTCCACCCGTTTGCTTATAAGGCGCAAGTCACTTCGGCTAATTTACGCCTCGCAATCCTTTGAAGCACCGCCTCGACGGATTCATACGGCCCGTTCTTAGTCTAATGCAGATGTAATTTTTTTTTTAACTCTGCACGACGCCGTGTACGTAATGCTAACAATGAGACGTGAGAGTGCCGTACGCCTTCGATTATCAAACTCATGCTTGCGGTCCATTCGCCGGCAGTAATGCAGTTGCGGGTGGCTAATATTGCTTCTTACTCCTCCCGAGTGGTCTCAGGGGCGGCAGGGGGGGGGGAAGCTGGGTTATTTATGTGCGCCGTGCTCTGGGAGAAGGAGGTTGGTTTCCCATCGGCGAAGAACGCGGCAAAGCGGGGCGTTGATTCATTCCTCCTCCGCTAAATGCTCCTCGGCGCCTCTCTCGCTTGGAGCATTCCTCGCATCCCTCTTCCGCGCCATCTGTATGTCATCCCATGACTCATCCCCCTCTCCCACGCCCCCGACGAAGGCACCGCTCCGAAGCCAATACGCCGTTGGAATATCGGTTCTAAATTAAATGAAAATAATTGGGAGGTAACTTAAATTTGAATGCTGACGGGTGTGAATCAGGTTGAAGGGAAGATGAGGCCTGCCAATAATTGGAAAAATGGAATTGGAAAATTCCCAGATCTGCTGCCATCTCCCCAGCTCCAACATCGAAGCAGAGAGAAATTTTGGAAAAATAAATGCGAAGACATAGCTGAAGAATGCTTTAAAGAAGAATGTTTCTGGTGCTAATAGATCACGGAAAACAACAACCAGATATTTACGCCCTCCCTTGGAAAATATTTGTCCTCAGAGCTTTCCCATTTATTTAGTTTCACGAGTAAATGACTAATGGATCCGCATACCTCAACTCGAAAGTCTCTTAATATAGATGAATTTATGTAATTTGCCGGTTAAGGTAGATTTAGGATGGACACGACTACCAGATAATTATCTAAAAAACAATACAATATCCCACTCTGTAACAAGTCCCTCTTCATATCCGTGCCAAATATATCTGGAATAAAAATAATAGGATAGGATTTCGTCAATATTCGGATAACTAAGAATAGTGTGTGCACATCCCCACAGCAAATTGTAATGAGCTTAGTAATTGTATTATTAACTAAATGGCAATGGGCAAAAAATTTTTATGTATAGGATTATGTCGAGTTTAGTGATAACGGATAATTTAATATATTATTACGGATGTTAAGGATTAATTAAACATCTGTTATGCGATCGTTAAGCGAAAATTTCCTTGCTAACATAAAAAAAACAAGATAAGAAAGTTGATGCAGTGACCTCATTCCTCCTGCAGCTTCTCTTTTTGAAAATTGATTCGAAATAAAATTAGAACGCCCCGTAGCAGATGACAGGGGGATAATTTCCGAACAAGAGATTTTGACGCCGTACACTGAACAAAAGGAAAGATTTCCCTGCTTATGCAGCTGATGTTCATCGACGGAGGAAGCAAGAGGAAATTATTTAGCTGAATAGCTCGAGGGTAAAAGATTCCGTCGGAGTAAACACTAGAGCACTCGCTGAAATTGCCACGGCGAGCGTCATTAAACGTTTATAAACCAGTTATAGGGGTCGCTGTTAATGACGGAATCTACGAGACGCGGACTATAGGCGTTCCGTGCAGAATATCTAGCGTGAATATGCAAGCACGCACCTTGAGGCGGAAAATAAATTTCACGCAAAAATATTTTCACGCAGGCGTGGTGGGGTCTTGCTGCTGCCCAGCGAATACATCTCTCTGCGTCCGTGAAACCTTTTCATTTGAATATTCTGCATTCAGTTTTTTTAAGGAATTAATTTTAATACGGGAACTTTAGTATACAATTCAGGCTTTCCATTGTAACGGAACTACGCGAGGGTGTTGTTCAAAACAGTCATCGAGAAAAAACCTGTTAATGCTGCTTGCTTGCGATTTCGCATGTGGGGGGTTTCACACTAAGGCATTTGATGTAATCAGAGAGACTTGAACGGGCAAACTGGAGCCACAATGCAAATTTTCTTGCAGGTTTGAGGGACGGGAGCCAGATGTAGTAGTTTTTGGCTGCCCCAACACCCCTTCTCTTCCCCCCTCGGTCCCTGGAGAACTTGCTCTCCCTCCGTCTCATGCCGACTCGAATTTCTCATCCGTGCGGAGAGAGGTAGGCCATTTGGCCCCATCCCACCTCCACCTTAACAGCGAGCCCTCTAACCGCAAGGGGGAGGCGGCAGTTATGGGGAGGCAGGAAACCACCCTTAACCCTCCCCCGCAAAGAGCCCTCCGGCCGCCGCCTCTCTTCCCTTTATTGCTTGTTGAGCGAGGGGGCGGGTTTCCTTGCCCCCCTCTCATGCTTCGGGAAGTGTATCAAAAAGCGTACGTCAAAAAATGTAGGTGGCTGTTAGCCCCGTCACTTCCAGGCGAAAGTTCCCACGGACGTAGATACTATTTCCAAAAATCCAGCTCCCTCTTTTACGACCGTGGAATGTGCGTGCGTTCATAACTGCGGTTTGAGCGGGCGTCTTTGGAATAGGGTGACCCAGGGTCCGCTTGCTTCATCCGGCCGCCCACCCTCCATTGTGAAGTGACTCGATTTGCTATCGGTCTTGTGGAATTAATAATGATGGGGTGATTACACGGTGAACGTAATTACACTAAACTCAAAGCAATGATTTTTTTAGGTGCAGCTATTTTCGCGGAATGCGTTCCAATTTCACCGAGTTTCCCAACGGACGGGTTAGAAATCTCGCTGTCGAAGTAATTTCCTTTTGTGCATCAGGGTTGATTTATTTTGTTACTGCGTTGAAATCCGTTGTTTTTCCTTCGGCCACTATTGGATAATATGCGAATGGTGTTTCGAGTACCCTTACACGTATGACGTCTCTTTAAGTCGAGAATTTCCAAACTCAGCGTGAAAATCGTCGCTTCTGTAGGCGGATATCGGAAATGTTTTTAACTCTTCCCACCTCGTGATTACCAAAGTCCTTTTTTGCTCCGTAATAGTATCTTACGCTTTAAATTAATAGTATTGTGTTTTATTAAAACGTCAATTTGACTTGTTTATGCCAAGCGAACATTTGTGCTGCCTTAAGCTTGCAAAACATGTTTTTTCTTCTAGTCATCCTAAAATATCATAAGGAATAGTGGACCCAGTGCATTATTATATTTACTTAAATTTTGCTTAAAAACAATATGATGCCGTGTGTTTTAACATATTCAACATTATTTACGAGCTTCGGTTTAATTTGCATTACAAGCGGTCTTAATTTTTAAAAATCTCTTAAAATTTTCAATTTTCAATTATCTTTTTCCATTAATGGAGTAACATGTATTAGTCTCCCTTGTTGTAGTTGGTGGGGTGTTTTACCCTTCGAATGGATTTTTGTTTTCAACTTTTTCAAATGACTGGTTGTGATAACCTTTCTGTCAATCAATGAAAGATATTTGTCGGATGGATCACTGAGGTTGTTTCCCCTTAAATTACATCATTATTGGTTCCTCTGTTAGCAATATGTCTTAACAACAAATAAGAACGTTTTTGCCAGCCGTATGGTCAGCCAAGTTCTTAAAGACATTTCATTGTCCCTGTAATTGCTTTCCGAGGAAAATTAAAGGAACAATGTCCGATCCACGGTTCTATTTTGCAGGAGTTCAATAAAAATTTTTATCACAGAAATAGAGTTAATTTGCAGTGAACACCTTTTTTTTGCCTTTTCAGCTTTTGTCCCTTCTTTGGCGCTGGTCAGCCCTCGTGCCGTCTATTCATCTGGCCAGATATCCTCCAAGTGCTCCGAATCCTAATAAATGCTTTACTGCGCCAATTTTTTGGGCCAATCTGACTTTTTGACGGAAAAACTTGCAGTCGGCCGAACAAACTGCTTTGCTGCGAACTGCTCAGTTTACGTTATGGGTCATGAAATTAGAATCATTCTTGCCTTCTTTTGTATGCCGCCCCGAAAAACGAAGACCGCGTTGCAAAATTGGCTCTTTAACGAGGGAGACGGCGTCACAAAAGCCCTTCCCCAATTCCCCTCTCCAGCCTCTCACTCCTCTCCCCTCTCCCCTCCCGGCCCTGGCACCCTATTTCCATCCCGGGGTTTGAGTCCCGTTCTTTCATTATATGCCCCGGTCAAGGGGACAATGCAAATAAATCGTGAGACTTCTCGAGGTCTAAGCTTTACCGGGTTCTCGTTATCTGGACACTACTGCGGTAAGTTGGTTTATCACGCCCTTCTTCACCGTTCCTTCTTCCTCATTCATCTGGGAAGTTACTTCCCAGTGGCTGCCTCGTTTGTACTCTCCATCGATCTGGGCTTTCGGTTTTCGTTTACAGCTCCGCAAGGCTCCCATACCCGCTTACTAGCAAGGAAAAGGACGTTAACGTAAAATCCAAGGGCCGGTGCACAATATCCCCGATTCCGAGACAATGAAGGTTTTACGAACGAGTCGTTTGATTTTGAAATCTAATGAATAATCTTTCCCTCTTCGACGTATGAAATTAATTACCATTTGCGGAAGTATCAATGATTTGGAGCAATAATATTCAAGGGGAAACTCGCTAACATTGGAGGGCGGATAAAGTCTTACTACTTCAGCCTTCACTTGGGGAAAGGTTTGTACACTCATATTGAACAAATATTCATATCATGAGAGGAAGACGGGGAAAGGGCTGGGAGGGGAAGGTTTGGAAGTGTGGGGTTGATATGGAAGGTTTTTGGAGCGGAAGCGAAATGAAAATATCTGGAGGGTGAGGTATTTTAGTGTCTGATATTTATTCCTGGCTCATTCCAGGTATTGAGACGCCAGATGTATGCCTGTTCTATTGTTTCGAGTTTGAGCGGATGGTGGTAGGTTTACTGGAAGTATAAATCATAGGAAGTGCTTTGTTGGGAGGCGCGCTTTGGGATTCCGAGCGTCTTAATCAGGGAAGAATTCTTTCATGAGGCACGGTGGTTATTGATTCTAGTTTTTATGGGTGTGGTGCACTTTCCAATATAAAAGGCAGGGCATCGCTGGTACTTATGAAGGTAAACTACATTGCTGGAGGTGCATGAGGAGTAGGGAATTGGTGGGCGAGAGTTAAAAAGCGTGTGGAAGAGGGATGGGGTTCGGGTTTTCAAAATAGGACATTTTTTGCATCTAGGCTTATCGAGGGCAAGGAAGTGGCTTTGAGACGGGGCGGGGATATAAGGAGTGGATCCGACTTTCTCCGCGAGACCAATCAGATCTCTTCAAATCAACCAATTCACACGTGCCCTATTTTCAAAACTCAAAATCTCCGTCCCTCTCCCACCCGCTCTTACTTGCACTCCACTGCTAAACCGAGAAGTGTTGCGGGTTCGAACCCCAGCACGGGCATTTATTTTATGTGAATTCTGGTGATTTGGCCCATGATTCGCTTAAAGACAAGTTAGGTTAACAGGGTTTCAGGTGCACTGAACAAGGTCATTGCGTGAAATATGAATTAATGAACATTTTTAAACTGAGTGATCAAACTGAAGGAGCAGATCCGCAGAAGGATAAGGAGTGAATATAGCTTGCCTTGAACTCATCTACATCTGAATAGTACCCCGCAAGCCGCCGCAAGGGCGTATGGCGGGGGTTGTTACGTCACCATCAGTAATTAAGAATAAAACCGTATGCAAAACCCACAAATCTATGCCAATCTACACACACAAAACCGTATATATTTTTGCTAAAACCTTTACAGCTTACACGCATGCAAATTCATACGCTATGAAAAAACATAAAAATGCGCCTGCGATTATACCTTATGTCTACGCAACGTTTCACCTTGTACTGACTTGTAAATTAAATGTCTTTAAAATTTGTACTGTGACTTTGGTTTCCTGTTATGAATGCTGAATGTCCGAACATTTGTATCTATCCGTACTGGAATACATATATCTCCCTTATCTAATCTTTGTGAACTGAGCTGCCTGAATATTTGTGAGGCTCTAATAATTCCTTTGGTGTAATTGTTAAACTCGTTCTTCTGAACGTTTCTAACAGCCTAAGTGGCGCTTGTTTTCCTTGCATCTCAAGTGGCTCCCAGCCTAAATTCACTAACACACCTGTCACACTCTTCTTCCTATAACAATTTTCAAACACTCACAAGAAACCTTAGAGCTAGCCTTATTCTTGTAGAATACGAATTTAACGCACTATTAGGATAATGAAGGGAGTTGCTCTTTTTTCTGCGCCACCTTTGTCTTCCCGGGAAGATCCTCTTCTTATTTGCAAAAGGGTTTTCACCATCTTTGACTTAGTCTACCTTGTCAATCATTCGAACCAATCACTCTCTGGTACATAGCATTTTGCGAGGGTAGTACACCCCCCTCCAAATAAATACTTGTATTCCACTATTCTTCCTTGTGAATGTAATCAGGTCATATGTTCCTGTTCCGCCGTCTCTTCTCCTCCATCATCCATTGCACTTTAACCTCTGCCCTTCTACTGTATCCCTTGATTTTGATACTCATTTGTTTTTTAAACACGTCAAAACTGTCAATCTTCATATCTACCGAACTCCGCCCACCCGTTATCCCTTTCCAATGCTCAGATTTTGCTCATTTCCCCACACAAGTATGCTCCATAGATTTACCAAACTTTTTTTCTGGATGTACCATTTTGTTGGGCTTTCCACTTTTGGAATCTGAGACTTCAGCCCTCCCACTCCTCTTTTGGATGCCTCACCAACTGCCATCTAGATCCCACATCAAACTCCCGGGGTGATTTTAGTTCCGCCTTCTCGTCACTCGTGACTCATCCTCCAGTCAGTCCCCTTATTTCCATCACGGTGACACCAACAGTCTCCGTTCTCGAGTGTTGCATGGCTTTGAGTGTTTTGCAAATGTGGTACCCATAAAGTCAAACGGATCGGGAGCGGCCGGGGGATGGAACCCGCGCCCTCTGGGCAGGCGGCCGTTACAAAGCGGCGTCGAATTCATTCCATCACCTCCTTCCGCGTTTGCGGCTAGAAGGGGGGGCACAGGTATTCATTCACTCGTTCCGCCTCCCGCGGTGACAGGGAGGGGCGGGGGAGGGGTTTCCGCAAACACGCACGTCAGCGTCGTCAATCCTCCCTCCACGAGGTGTCGTCAGAGGAAAAAAGCAGCCCCCCCAAAGGCATTCAGACACGGAACGTGTATCCCCCCCCCGGAATCCCACTTTCTGTCGAGAAAGCGCTTTCCCACCGCCCCTTGCCTCTCAGAAGGGAACGGAGGAGGGATTATTTAATGGGCACCCGCCGACCCCGCGTACTAGGGGGGGGGCGCCTCACTCCCTCCCGCACGCACGCCTCTGGCTTCGCGCGCCATGCAAATAAGGTACCGCACCTCATCCGCCTGCGAACCCCCGTGGGTACGTGGGGTTGAGGAGGGAGGGACGAGGAAATCCGACCGACGGCCAATACGTCTTCTCGCCTCGGCGACCATTAGTCTTTCGCCCCCCCTCCCCCTGGATTCCTCCTACACGCGAGCACCCCCCATTCCCTCCCTCTGCCCTTCCCTTCCCCTCCTTGCCGCGCCCCTTTCCATGCCACCCCCGCAGAAAAATGGATTCGGATTGGCGGAGGGGGGAGGGAGACGTGCAAGGACGGAATGAATGCCCATCGTCACCGAACTTGCGAAAACCACCGAGTGGTGGCGCTTGCCGCGCCTCGCCTCATTGACTATATGGTTCGTTTATTTTTGCTCTCCATCTCTTTCTCTGGTCGCCCCGACAATTCTGTTTGCAGTTTCGATTCGGTCGCCCGGAGTGCTTCCTCTTCCTCCCTCCCTCGGCGCCGCTCCCATTTCCGACCCCCCGGGAGCATTTGTTGCATTCCGTTTCGGTGAATGCCGGCAAGCAACGGGGATCCGTCCGAACCTCGGGACTCGAGGCCGGTGGACAGACGCACTCCACGAGGAAGCCTGGACTGACTCCGCCTGCGGGGGCTTTTTCCTTCTGGTCCGACCGAATGAAATGCTCATCCACGATTTATGAGTTGGAGACAGATTTAGGTCGACTATATCACCGAATTTGGAATATGGCTAATCATTGTGATAGCTCTCCCACATTATGATTTTTTACATCCTTATACATGGTCCATTATGAAGGTAATGCGCAGTATTTTATTGTGACGCAAAAACCCATGGCAGCGAGGTAAAACTGGTCGACAAATGTGGAAAGGAGTCTGCCCTTCCGACGCAGCCAGTCGCCTGTTTACTCCGAGCGGTCTGAGCGGAAAGACGTACCTCCGCGAGAAGTGTGTTTTTCGAACTTTTATAACGGTGCATGACACGGTCAAGCTCCACCATGGCATTGCCTTAGTCACACGTGCTTCATCGTTACCAACTTCCTGGTCCGGTGTTCGCCCAGCCCCCTTACGGTCCCGACTTGGCTTCATGCCACTTCTTTTTGTCTCCCCGGCTGAAGAGAGAGATGTAAGGAAAGCGTTGGGAGTCTATGTGAATCATCCAAATCATGTTCCTCAACGTTCCTGAGAGAGAGATATTCCCGTAAAGAGAAGTTTCTGGGTGCCTTCCAGGCGAGGTAGACATGTCTCTGCAATAGTATGTATTACTGATGCAGGGGGAGAGTATTTTGAAGAATGTTAAGCATTTGCACAAGCACTATCAACAAATCTATTTTTCCCAGAGAAATAAATCAATTCATGCGCATTACTTTCATAAAGGACTGTGTATGTTGATCTATTCTGCTATCCTTTTTTTGATAGATCTTTTGCCCAATCAAAAATAAATGGCTAACGAGAACATGATTAATGAGCTCATGGAGCGATGTTTTTAGCGTTAAACAACCATTAGCAAATTAGGATTTTTTTTTATATTTCCTTGTCTATCGAGTAGATTTCACAAGAACGAAGAGGACTAGATGACAGGGACGTTGAAAAAGGATGGCAAGGAAAAACTCAAAACCATGTAGTGTAGTTTGCTCTTGCGTGGCAACACGGTTATGGGCGCAGGATGACAGGCGTAAGCTTTTGAAATGTGAAAGAGAGAGGATTTTTGGGAGTAAACAAAGGAGGAAGGAAATATTGATGCAAAGCCGTTTGTTTGGCGATGGGATATTGAAGACCGTGATATTGGGGAGAATCTTGGGCGAGTAAGAAATTGGTTGAATGGTGTAGGGATTTAGGATGCACTGAGGAGGACGCAAGTGTTGGAATTCGTCTAAGGGCTTATTATGTTGCCGGATGCCAGGTTACCACTATGCCTAGCACTTCCTCGTTTGTTTGCCGCTCCGTCCATTTCACCTCCTCCGTCCTTTTTCACGTCCGTATTTCAAAAGACGCCCATGCAAGCTTATCATCTTGCTTCAACGAACATCTTTCCGCTCTTTAATTAAAAATGGCAATTGTCCACAAAAATAAAATTTAATGCGACCGGTTTCAATGTTACTACATCATCATCAGGTCTCATCAGTCCACCTGATGATGATGTAGTAACATTGAAACCGGTCGCATTAAATTTTATTTTTGTGAAAAATTGCCATTTTTAATTAATCGTGATATTCCACCATATCACGCCTGAAACGTCTCTTTTTAATCTTTCCGCTCCACAAATAACACGCACCATGCTAATATTTTAGCAATTCTTTCTTTGGATCCTAACTTGACGTCCTTGTAATCAGTTCTTTTCTCCTCGCCAATGCCTCTCTCTCTGCCTAGCGCAATTCCTCTTCTTATGCTCCTGCTACTTCGACCAGTTTGGTCCAGGACGCTTTCAAGACAGATGGACTGTTCCACCTCCTCTTTTTTATGACCTCCAACTTTGTTTGAATTTCTGCTAATTGAAGGATTAAATGATTTTATCTGATAAAATGCTGGAAAAGTTTTCTATTACGTTGAATTTGAAGGGAGCAAATTACTAATTGGCTTGGGGCTACAACATGTTTTCCTGTGCTATGTTTTCAATAACTCAATTATATGTACTTGTCAATTCTGTGGAGGACGTATTTTTTATTTATCAGAAAATATAACTAATTGATAATTGCTTCTAATTAAACTTAAATACAATCGGGTTTTAATGAAGGTCTCACAACAGATTGGATTAATATGGGCCATACATTACGTATGTGCCAATATAATATGATGCCAGTATTGTCTTTTGTTTAGTTAGTAATACATGCACATGCTAGCCGTAGCTTCCACCCGACTACATTTAGGGCGTGTTCGGTCAAGTTAACAAAGTTTTCATATTTTATATTTAAAACTTTGCCTCTAGCTTACTTTCATTACACAAACTTCAATCACTGACGAGAGTGATGTATTACCTAATACGCTATTATCATTAATTGTGTCTGACGTACCTTTTTTATCAGAAACGTAGTTATTTTTTATAAATGCTCTCATTTCGTCACATTGGCGTAATACATGGCATGTTTTCCTCGTTAAAGGAGGAGGAAACTGATGTTTTCTATTCGTACCTTCGGCGGTCCTGTTCCGAGTTCTCGAATGTCGGTTATGAGTTTAATGATATAACCACTGCATTCCCTGTCAAATACTGTTAACTTCTCCAATCGAAGAAGTTTTATCTATTTTTCATCCAGGAGAGGAATTTGTGATATCTAATTTTATTTTCCTCTGTAATCTTCCCAAAACATTCCTCTATCTAAAACCAATCCTTAGGTCTGTGCGCTTCCCTCTTAGGAAAAGAAGAAATCACGAGCCAACTTCGTCATTAACTTAAATTATTAAATTACCATTGCAATTGTCTTTGAAGCCATTGATGATTCATTTATTTAAGACGCCGCATTTATTTATTGCTACATAGAAGCATCGATTTGTCCGCTGAAATGAACGGGTGGTTGAGAGGTGGTTCTTTGCCTATCACATGAATTTTCAGACTCGGACAACCGTTTAACCCTTTGGTTTCTTCAACAAATCGACCCTCGCGGGCATTTTACTGAGAATTTTCACGACATTGAAATGAAATCCGATAATAATTGAAATATCGGAGTGAAATCGTTTTTCATGAATAAATGACTCAAATACTTTGAAGTCTTTCGTTGAATAATAATGCCTTAGAATTTTCTCAGTGTGTACCCCTTCTGTTTTAGTTGCAATGTAGAAGATAATAAATTTCCAAATGTGAATTAAAAAATCCCAATTTTGCACCGATCCGTCAGTAAATAGGCCATTATCCGAAGTGTTGAAAGTTAAATTGGTCCTGGTGTTGTCGAGTTGAAAGTTGAGCTGTGTACAAAGTATAATATTATGGTTAATCGGATTGCTCATCTTAATATCTCTCCTTCAAATTGAACGATATGGGGATCTTGACAATGGTATCCGACGTGATTAGTCGCGATCGGTATAACGCACATCATCCCTATCGCTGACGTCGAAGTGTGACTTTCCTTCAACCCAATATAATTGATGATCACACCTGCGGTAAATGCAAACGTGTCCTTTATTAATCCTGCATTCCTTCTTCCCGCCATTTCTCACTCGATAATCTGGGGTGTTGTGAGACTAAAATAACCTTTTTTCGAATACATGACTCATTTATTAGAATATCCCCCTTAATAATCCATATCGCCCCCAAATGCGAAGGTTGTAGTCCATGGGAGGGATTTTCCCTCACATATGCCATCTCTTGGACTCTAACCTTGATGTGGTGGAAGGCCTTGTGCGGTACAATGACCCCTAGAACGGTCGGGTTACCCATGCCAGATAGGTCAAAGTTTAGGAGACAGGAGGTCAGGTTGTCCACGCAGCGTCTGTTCCTCAGTGAGACGGCTGCAGAGGCGTCTGACCCCAGTGGGACGGCCATTGAGTGTTGGTGTCACGTTAAAAACCCTATTGAGGAAGGAAACAGGAAATCACCTAAATTATTATTCCCAAGAGCAAAATTATGGACACTATGTGGAACATGAATCCTGGCAACTACGGGACTCGGCCCAACCGGCCGTGTGTCGTGCCCGGCAGCGGGGGCTTCCGTGGTCGTCCGGTCGTCATCCCACGAACCCTTGAAAAGGAGAACCCACAGCAACCGCACAGAAAACTCAGGAGAAGAAGACCGAAATAGTTAGAATATGAATTTGGAAAGTTTGGACAATTTTGATAGCAGGAAAATTAGAGAATACAAAGCGAGATGTGGAAAGAGGAAATGGATGCAAAGCATTTTGATCGGCAGTGGGATGCTGAAGTGTATAATAGGTGGGAGAATGTCGCGCAAACGAGGAAGGGAAAGGAATGGACCAGATGAAGGAAGTATGAGGAAGAGGAAGAAGTATGTAGAAGAAGGATTTGTTGTAGAGTAGAATGTTGGCTTGTGTTTGTTTGGATAGGCAAGAGAATTGTTTTGAAGTTTAGTTCACCCAAAGCTGATTGTACCGTTTGATCACCTTTAAACATAAGTGTATTATACTTTATAGTGGAAGTATCTTTAAGTTTTCTCTTTACCTGCAGGTACATTCCTTTATGAAAAGCAGATCTTCCTCCCAAAGTTTGTATCCTTTCATTTCGAGATCGTTCCTTAGTCTGTAGGCTTGCTTGAAAAATCATCTGTTTTGAAGAAACCTTGATTTGTATTGTAATCTGCTATCTTCTTAATAGCCCGCAATACCTCTATGTCCGTATTCTTTAAAATTGGATAAAATAATGGAATCACCTTCATCAACGTCATCCAGGATACTTTATTTGTCGATTGTGCTAGCATGCAAAGTAGTTTTTTAGTTTTATTCCAAATCGTCTTTCTGTGCATTTACTTTAACTTTTGTGTCTTTGGTAAACGTGTAAAGCCAAGAATAAGCAAAGGAGGACAGGGCATAGTGGGGGAGGGGAGGGGGTTGTCGGAAGAAACCCTTATTTGACAGAGAGAATGGGTGCAACGCAAATTGATCGGCAGGGGATTGTTGAAGATTGTGATAGAGGGGAGAATGTTCGGTGAACGAGGAGCGGATGGGAGAGGGATGAATGTAGGTTTGGACGAACCAGGCTTTTACAATATCCTCATGTGCATCCCAACGAAACACAACCGAACATCCTACTCTACAACAAACCCCTTTTCATCTCCTTGTCCTTCCCTCATCCCTTTAATCCGTTCAACATCACCAGTGCGTACCTCCATGAATATTCCTTTTAAAACAATGCATTAGATAAATAACGTATTTATGAGCGAATTATTTGCTTGAGTCTTTCTCCATTTGCGGACACTATTTTGTACGTAATTAGTTAAACTATTTTAGTGTGTATTTGAGTAATAAAATAAAAGGCTTTTTATTTTATATTTGTTTTACAGGTTAATTTATTTTACACAGCAGCCAAAATCGGCGCAAAGGCTTTTAAATTGGATGGTTGACGATAAATAAAACTAGGAATTGCAAAGTAAACCAGCTCTTTGTCCGGAATATTCATATTTCAGTTCGGCTCATATATAACGTGTTGTCTAGTTCAAATATGAGACTTCTCCTGCCGCTTTGTCCTGTGGCGCTTAATTCCGTATTTCCAGTCCGTCAGGAAGTAGTCATTTCTATCGTGAGGAGGTGAAGTACGTGCGTGTAATTTAAATCGGGCGTACTTCAGGGCATTACCATTACAGTGGGACGTACAAAATGCTTTCCTTCTATGTTATTCCTTACTTATCGTAGTTTAAGTGCTCACTCGTCCTCGAGCGGAAGTTAGTCGTGTTCTTGCAAAAATATATATTGTAAATGTAACGTAAGGAGAGTTCCGCTTCATGTTTTAGAACTCACAAATAGTTTCTGATGTTTTCTTCGATAGCCCTTAGCTCTTTACCATCCTCCATGGTTTTCTCTACAGCCTGTTTGTACTCCTTCCTTTCCGAACCATTTAATGTTTCTACATTCCATTTTCTAACCCGCTGCCCCTGCCTTATCTTTGTAAAACGGACGCTACAACTCATTACTACTACATTGTGGTCAGATTCCGCAACCGCTCCCGGAAAGCTGTGCGATTTTATAACACTATTCCTAAACCTGTGACTAACTATAATATAATCTAGCTGATACCTCTCTGAGTCACCTGGGATTTTCCATGTATACCAGCGTCTTTTATGGTGTCTAAACCAAGTGTTGGTGATGACTAATCCGACATCTCCTGCAGAACTCAACTGCTTTCTCCCCGCGGTCATTCCTCGTACCTTAACCGTAGTCCCCAACCTCATCATCTTCTATATTTTCGCCTACTGTCGCGTTCTAATCCCCCATCAAAATCTAATGTTTCCTTGCGGGATAACACGCGATTATGCCCTCTAACTGATCGTACACGCTTTCGACCTCTTCTTCCTTATGGTTGCTCGGTGGCATGCATGCCTGAATAATAACCAAGTTCGTCGGTTCTGCTTTTATCCCTACTAGTAATAATCTATCCGCTACCTCCTCTACATTGACTACGCTTCTTCCTACCTCTCCATTTAATACTATGGCAAGCCCTCGTTGGCTCTCGTCCCAACCGCTGCATATTTTTCTATACCGATTACTCCAGTAATCCCCGCTATCCTTCCATCTCACCTCGCATAGACCTAAAATATCTGTATTTACCCTTTCCATCCCTCACTTAACATTTTCCAATTTCCCTGTCCTCATCATTGTCCTAACATTTCACGTTCCTATTCTAACTAATTTGGTCTTCTTCCCCTGCGTCTTTTGTCTGCTGCTGCTGGTTTTTCCTTGCAAGGGTTTCGTGGGATGACGACCGCGGAAGCCTTGCCTTCCCCGATGCCGAGCAGGACACACGGCCGATTGGGTCGAGCCCCGTAGTTGCCAGGACTGAAAATTCCTCTGTATTGTCCATCATATTTATCTTGGGAATGATTTTTGACGTGGTTTCCCGTTGCCTTCCTAAATGGTGTTTTTAACGTGACACAATCACTTATTGGCCGCCCTACTTGGGTCGGACGCCATTGCAGCCGTCTCACTGAGGAACAGACGCTGCGTGGCCTACCTTTTCTCTGGCTCCCAACCTTCGACGTATCTGGCATGTGTGACCCTACCAGGAGCAATTATTGTTACTCCCGCCAGCACAGCTCTAGGGGTCATTGGAAGGCGCTTCCACCACGTCAAGGTTGTAGTCCGAGGAGGGATATATATATATATATATATATATATATATATATATATATACTACCTTGATCAAAAAGTTCCCGGAATAACCACCGTGTGGCGCTCCCATCGTTCCGATTTGAGTTCTGTTTTTTTTGTTAAATTGGTACATCTGTTGTTGATATTCCCTTTAAATCTTAGTGTCATAACTTGACATTTGCAAAAGTTACGGTCGGTTATCGGTATGTCCATCAGTGCTTCCTGCGATTTTTCCATTACTTCCTCTCGGCTGCTAAAACGCGTTCCCCGTAATGGTTTTTTAACTCGATTGAACAGAAAGAAGTCACAGGGAGCCAAATCAGGTGAATTCGGTGGCTGTTGGATGGTATTTGTTGCATTTTTCGTCAAAAAATTACGAATAATGATAGCACTGTGCGACGGTGCGTTATCATGGTGCAAAATCCACGAGTTTTCTGCCCACATTTCTGGTCTCTTTCGGCGAATTGCTTCACGCAAACGTCTCATAACGCCCAAATAATACTCTTTGTTTACTGTCTGGCCTTCTGGCAAAAATTCATGAACTTTTATGGTCTTCAACTGATTCTTATTAGCGTCATGGTTACGCTTCCTTTTCTACGGGTTCCTCTATTGAAGTAATTCGTATTCCCTAGGTAAACTAGATTTGTTGATAGTATTTGTGAAACTATTTAAAATTCTTCAAAATACTTTCCCCCCGCATAAACATACTTGCGGAGACGCCTACCACTCGTGGAAGGCACCATGACACTCCTCGACAGGAATTTCCCGCAGGAAATTTGAGTAACATGCTTTTGGATGTTTTGCATGGTGTCCCAATGCTTTTTTTTTAGCTCTCTCTCTTCAGCCGGGGAAATAAAAAAAGTGGCACGGAGCCAATTCATGACTTATGGGGGCTGGTGAACCGGGCGCTCCGGGCCAGGAAGTTGGTAACGATGAAGGACGTGTGTCCGGGGGCATTGTCATGATGCCCCCAGTCACACATCGCGCCGTGAAACAAAGTCGAAAAACACCGCTCACGCGGAGGCACATGTTTCCGCCAGGCTTCTCGGAGCAAACTGGCGAACGGCTGCATTGAAAGGGCAGACCCCCCAATTATTATATTTCCCGACCGTTTTTACTGCGCGGCTATAGATAATTGCGTCACAGTAAAACCATGCGCGTTACTTTTATGATGGACCATATATAAAAGCTATTCTCTGGAGTGTTAACCCCGTCGGTTGGGGAGACATCATAGTACTCGGGCAGATCCGCGCGGTTGGAGAGTATTTACCACTGTGACTTTCTAGCACCACTCCTCTCATGATATCGGATTCAGATCAATCCATAGGCGACCGCTTGCGTTTGATTCTCTCCGCAGCGGCCTTGAGAGCTAGGATGCCGAGTCGGCTTGTTAATGTTTTCCCAAATTAATCCCCTTGCGGCTTGAGCTTCCGCATCGGAAACTTTTAATTCAAAGCCTCGGGAGTCGGCACGGAGATTAAGGCATAATGGGATTAATCCAGTGCGCGCGGCGGGGGGGGGGGTGAGGCAACTCAGTAAACTCCTCCATTTACTCAGTTCCTCCTTGGGTTACGTCAATAGAAGCGAGCTCCCTTTCTACGACATGAAACGGATTCATTTCATTCCATCGGAATTTTTCCCTCGAATGTGCTTCTTAACACAAAAGGCCTCTCCCCTTCACAATCGGACAGCGCAAATATAAAAAAATCCTCCAAATTGGTGGTGATTCTTGATGTGGTTAAATATACGGAGCGAAGTCTCTTGGAGAGCCGCAAGGCCTAACCCTGATTTGCGAATCCCATTTTTCCTTTGCCCCGCGCGCGAGCCATGCAATTGTTTGGAAAGATAAATGCGAAACAACTGATGATGAAACGATGCTCTTGCGTGAATTTCGATAACTGCGTCTAGCTCCATTATTTCCCTTGGACTGCGAAGCCAGTTCCTTCACCCTGCACATTCCCCGACGCGCCTCCATTCATCGTCCATCCCTTGGTTATCCAAAACACACATTCCCGCCTGGCCTCGCATTTGGCGACCTCCCCGATATCGAGCGCATTGCCCTTGTAGCCCAGTGAGGCTTGGAATTATGATTCTATTGGCTGATGACGGTCACCTCGTGCAATAAAGGATATGAGGTTATATTCGTATCGGTGAGAGGAGTGGGTAGGCTCAGTGAGACTCGGTGGATTTTGATTTTCGTGAGTGGAGATTGATTGTAGAAAATAGAACGGATGGAAGAAAGACTGAGTGGAAATAAGAAAGAGTTACCAATTGCGGTGGGGGAAGGTTGTCGGGGGTATTGGGGGGAATTCAATGATGCTGGAGGAAAAGTCGTAGGCGGGCGATACTGAAGACCTAGAGGATGATGTTGGGTGAGAGAGTTTGGAGGGAGGACGAGAATACGCATTTCGGGCGTAATTAAGGAAGGATGTCAGGCTGGAAAAAAGGTTTTTGTAAAATAGGCTGTTGGTCGTATTTAGGGTTTATGTTACGCATGGCCTGCAACTGTTGTGGTGCACTCAGTTTGCAAATGAACCGCATCATTGCGTAATGTTTTCGCAGGGCCCATGAGAAACCATCCTCTGATCGATTGGTCAATAATATTAAAACTTAAGGGTAATGCACTCACTTATTTTTTAGATCATCAAGCCTCCATCACTCAAATTTTCATCGGCTTCTCATTGGGAGGCTGGCTAAATGCGCATTGCCTTTTTCTTACGGGCGATTTTCATTAATGGACGACCCCCATTCGCTCTCCCCATCGCTGCTACATAAATTTAACCCTGTTCGATGTTCATTTCGTTGATATTCGTCGATAGCCCAGTGGGTCGAGCGACGGTCGGCGGGAAGTATCCGGCTTACATTCCGAAATATCCGAGCTACATTTAAATGAACTTAACTAAACTCCAGCAATTGGAGTCAGTGGTTCCCAGAGCTTCCTGCGGCAACAGCAGAAGGCGCATAGAAAAGAATTCGCCCCCGCTTCCTTGTTTGAATCCTACCAACTGTCGGGCTTAGCGATTAAAGAGTGACCCATAACCCACACATATCAAAAGAATACCGGAGTTGATTTCTATATTTTGGTTTTACTGGAGACGATAAATTAGAACGAGGAGATCCCCTCATCCCCCCCAATCCCCCTTTCATTTCCCGCCTAGCGCTCCAAGCAGTGTTATCGGTTGACCGAGGGGTCCCTCGGCAAAAAACGTCGTAGTATCATGGGCGAGAACCTTTGCGTGGGTGCGAAATTTTATATTTTCCCCGAGTATAAATCCCCTTTCAAACGACGGTCCATCTTTGAAGCTCACCTCAAAGGATCCCCATGGCTATGGTCCGATTCATTTCCTCCGGTATCTGCCGGGCGAGATGGCGCGGCCTTTGCGCCGCGGGACGTGGACGCCAGCCGTCCTCAACGCGTGGATAGATGGCGTCGGCCCGATCGCACCAGAGGCCCGGACCTCGCGCACCACATCATCCCATTCCACCGCCTCCTATCTCCGGCCGGCCCTCAAACCCTCCCTTTGACCCCTTCCATACCCTTGGCGTCGTATTTGTCTTCCTTTATCGCCCCCCCCTCTCTCCCAAACTCCCCGGCCCCTTCCTCTTACAACGAAGCCCCGATCCGACTTCCGGTTCAGTTTCCCACCCCTTCCCCGCTGGCCATTATCCCCTTATTTCACCAATTCCAGATCCTTGAGAGAGAGAAGAAAGAAAATAAAAATCTCATCCCTCTCCCGAGTTCCCTCCTTATCTTTCCTCCGCTCTTTTCTTCATTATCTTCCATGCACACACACACCCTTTCTCCCCCTCCCCCGGGGCACATTCGCCGCCCCCTTCCAATTTGTCCCCTTTTTCAAAGCCGCCCCCCAGGATGGTCGTCGGGGGGAGGTAAGGTGAAAGGGAATTCCCGTTTTTTTCCCTCGAAGGGAGCTTTTTAGGAGGTTTGGGGGGTGAGGGATTCCATTTGCCAGGGACCATTTTAATGCGGCCCTGGAAAAGTGAATTAATTTGACTTTATCGCGAGTTTGTGCGTTACAATACGGTCGGATGCCATATGAATCCATAGGAAAAGTAGATACTCCTCACCGCTTCCTTCCGTACCATATTGAAATAAGTTTCCATGCTAATGGAAAACATGAAATGCATTCGGGTGGAGAGCCGACCACACGACCCCTGCCTGTATTTTAAAAGATGAAAAGGTGCTTTCAACATTTGGGCTGTTACTCATTGCGACTGAGACGAAACAGAAACGCATACTACTCATCACTTTGCTTATCATATGCACGTGTGTGTGAGAGAGAGAGAGAGCATTAGCTAATGGGGCTGTACTTATATTAAGCAACAATATAACGACGCGCCATTCTGTTACGTTCCTTCATACGAGGTAAATTGGTCACCACCCGTAGAAGAGAGCAAAAGAACGTGAAAAAGCAACATATTTATGTAATCCTACACCCATAGTGGCGTATCAATTCATGCAAAGACCTTTTTAACGTACACGCATACAATTGCTGCAAATCATCACTTAACTTGCAAGTCGCTACCGTAATATAGTAGTGTGCCATATTACCGCCGCGACTTGCAAGTAATTTGATGACCATGTGACGTTATCACAAAGAGAAACGCTTTCGACAAACCTATTTTAAAATTTTCCTTCCATCTCTGAAAAAGTTCCTCAATGATATAATAATGATGGAGCCGATAATTCTGTGAGATATGGGAAGTTTGATATCGTACACCTGCTTAAAAAAGGGATAGGGATGAACTTATGAGAAAATGTTCAAATGTTATGCAATGCACTGTTTACTACAATATTTTTAAGAGACCTTCAAATGCTCCAAATATTGTTTAACGCATGAATTGCTTGAGCATCAGCTTTTGTATCAAACGGAAATTTTAATTTATTCATGCATAAAACCCTTTCTTTTGTTTGTAATCCCCGTTATGATGTCCAATCAAAATGATTGGAATTCTAAAAATATTGCTTCGTAAACAGCGTTAGCCGTTTGGACTATCTAAATGCACACACTATTTGAAAGTACGATTTCATTAAGAGTAATCCATTTATGTGAGTTCAATTTGATTAGAAACCCCTCTCGCCAACCTCGTCCACCACAATTCACTCGCGTTCCACTGCATTTCCTGCATGGTGAATCATGGGATTGTGAGCGGAACGAGGACATATTTTCTCATGTGATTGACGGAAAAAGGGGGGGCGGAGTTAATTCACATGGCGCGGTGGGAATGAACGAGAACACCCGAGGCATTCATCGATCTCGATAATTGGCGGATGAGATTAATTTCCCTTATGGACTTGGAGGTTTGAATGTCTTTGGTTTTCTGGGAAAAATTGACTCGAGAGGTACTTATCGTGTTCACAGATTTTGATGATTTTTGAGGGAAGATTTCATTAATGCCCTTGTGATCGCCGTAATTCTCAATGCGACTTCATCATTGTTTCTGTTTAAGAAAAAAAACAAATGTCGATTTGAATGCGAAGTGGCGAGAACGAAGCTGATCGAAGGTGCGGGGAATATCGATCGAAGCCATTCGATTCGGGCGAAAATTAAAATTAATCCCTTTAAATATTCGATGAATGTCGAAAACATGTCTGAAAGGCCGGGCGGACATGTAGCCCTCTCTGCGCTCCTTAAAGTCTCTCGGTGTAGTTGGAAATGTATGGTGCCTTCGGTATATCTCCACCAACACTCCCAAAAATGATGTTTTTGAAATGAAATTACCCAACCTATTCTTTTTAACTTCTCCCAAATGATTACTTTTATATCCATAGTTCCTCTTTTCCTTTGTACCAGAAGAATGATTGGTCCCAGAACGAACTATGATTCGACTATTCCTCTGCCAGAGCTCAATTCGTAAAGAATACAAATGCTCCGTTAATCACATTTCGCTTTATTTATATTTTACGCGCAAATGTTAACCTTAGACATTATTCGCATTCTGCAACAATATCTAAAATCACTTGAGAATTAACTAGAATAGCCTGCGGTAAATGAGGCAATTTGCTTAAGAAACTTTTATGAAAGAGGACCTTTCCATTATATGTTATATTATAAGCTAGGCTGCCTAAGGCAAACGGTACTAATTATTTGTAAATTATTAAGGGTAAATATTTTCTGAGTAAGCGGATTATCAACCAATATCTCTTTATTTGCATTTCTGCATGGAGCTAGGTTGGCAATGAAAGTTTTGCAAAATGCGTATGGTGTGCGTATATTCAGTTAAATAATTTGTAAACAATTATTTAAATGAAAGGAAACGATACTATAATTGATTTTCTTTCTCTTCTCAGGTCAGTGCTTCAGATTTATTTATCAACATACGACGATGAATTTGTAAGTATTGACGATTAATTTAATATTCGCCTCTATTACATGTAGCATTAGCACTTATATATATATATATATATATATATATATATATATATATATATATATAATATCTTCGAAATGGAACGCTCTTCGGCGACACACAAATATATAAAAAACACAGATGTAGATTTTTAGAATATAGAGACACAAAGAAAGGACACTCACAATTTGTTATTTTACGTTTCGACAGCACGGCTGTCGTCTTCAGATTCTGAAGACGACAGCCGTGTATATATATATATATATATATATATATATATATATATATATATATATATATATATATATATGTATATATATTTTATTAGGTAATCTACCGGTTAAGGTAGGTTTTTGGATGGACATGGCTCCTAAATAAATATTTTGTGACTCCAAGCAAAACTTCTACATCAGGTCCCTCTTGATCTCTCAGTACCTTCTTCCTCCCTTCATCCTGCCCAGCATACCTATCCTTTCCCTTCCCTTTCCTCGTTTACCCAACATTCTCCCCTCTGTTACAGTATTAAAGTTTTCAGCATCCCACTGCCAGTCAATACGCCCCTTCATCCACTTTTCCTGCCTCCATAGGATTGCTCCCAACAAACCCCTATCTTCGCCCACCATAGCAAGTACTTCCTCATTTGTTTTCTTCTCTGTCCATTTCACCTTCTCCATCCTTCTCCACACCCACGTTTCAAAAGCCTCCAGTCTACGTCTATCCTCCTGCTTCGATGACCACGTTCCCGCGCCGTACATATCTACGCTCCAAATCAAAGTTTTTACGAGTCTTTTCTTAGCATCCATACTCAACGTCCATATTCAAAATCCATAATCAACTCCCTCCTCCTTGTGAAAGCCTCTTTGCCTAGCGATATTCTTCTCCTTACGTCCCAACTACTTTGACGGTGTTGGTCCAAAACACTTCCGAGATACGTAAACTGTCCTACCTGCTCTAGTTTTTGCCCTCCTATTTTAATGTTTACCTTAGCCTTTTTCTTTCTAGAAAATAGCATAACCTTTGTTTTATTAATATTGATTTTCATCCCATACCTGTCGCACTGAATTTCCAATTCACTCAGCAATGCTTGCAACCCCTTGGCTGACTGACAAACTAAAGCTTGGTCATCAGCAAACTTAACTGATTTTACGAATTCCCCGCCTACCTTCATTCCTACTTCAAGTTCATCCCATGCCTCTTTCATCATTTCCTCTGCATACAGGTTGAACAGCAACGTTGATAATGGGCAACCCATCCTTACACCTCTTTCTAACACTGCCCATCCGGGCTCCCCGTTCCCCACTCGCACCTGAGCAGTCTGAGACATGTACAGGTTGCGGATTAGCCTCCTTTCCCTCCAATCTATTCCTATTTCATGTAATATACTCATTTGTTTTCCCCAATTCCCTCAATCAAAGGCCTTTTCAAAATCTACGAAACAGGCAAATACCTCCTGGTTGTGTTCTATATTCCTCTCGATTAATACTCCTATTACTGCAATGGCATCACGCGTGCCTATCTCCTTCCTAAATCCAAACCGATCGCCTTGTAAGTAATCATTTGCCCTACTCTCTATCCTTTTTTTTATGATCCTGAGAGCAACTTTAGCTGCGTGGGATATCAAACTTAATTGTCCCGTAGTCCTCACATGATGTAGCCTTTACCTTTTTTGGAATAGGAACTAAAACTGGTCTCACAAAGTCTTCCGGCCAGATTCCTTCCTCATAAATACTACGAATCAGCCCATATAGCATCCTCCTCCCACATTTTCCTAAACATTTCAATACCTCCGCAGGAATGTTATCCACCCCACGGCCTTTTTTAATTTATCTCCCTTAATGCCCTTTCTATCTTACTATCTTTCTCTACGTCATGTTCCTTTTCTATGTCTAACTTTGTTTGTCTAAGTTCTTTTTTATATTCCTTTCATCTCTTTTCGATCTTACTTGTGTCAACTATTATCTTACCCGCCTTATCTCTAACTGCACTAAATATATAAATATAGATATATATATATATATATATATATATATATACATATACATATGTATTAATAAATAAACAGGATGATAAGTTTGGATTCAGGAAGGAGAGAGGCACCCGTGATTCCAATGAAGGGATGAGGGGATTAATAGAGAGAAAATTATAATACGATCATGATTAATTTGCTTGTTTCATAGATTTTAACGTTATTACGCTTCCTATCCGCTCGATTACATCTTCTCTACCATTACTATTTTTTTTCTTTTGTATTAATTCCCGTCCATTAATGGGTTCTGCTGGTATTTATTACTACACTGGGAACTGCGGGTATTTATGCATCCAAGTGCCCCGATTCTTTGGCCAAGAGATGTCGTCAGGGGCTTTTTCTCCCGCCAAAGGAGAAATGGACGAGACGCGAGTAAAGGACAGTAGGTGATCAATCATACAATGCCTTGAAGGATAGGAGCAGTGCATTTCGTGGCACGCATAACCAGTAGAAGGACAGGAGCCGAATTGGCCAAGTACACATTTTAACACGAAGTCCGACCATGTGGTGAACAAATATGCATTCACATGGAAATAAATTTAAGTAAAAGGGAAAGGAACATATATATATATATATATATATATATATATATATATATATATATATATATATATATATATATATATATGTGTGTGTGTGTGTGTGTGTATGTATATATATAAAGGACGAACGCAGAAGAGGTGGGGAAGGCGGAATCTATATGTATATACACACACAAACACATTATATGGTTTTTTCATAGTAAGGTGATAGGAATGGACAAAATGGACGGATGGGAAATCAAAAGAAGAAGTATTAGGCATGGCAGTGGTAGCCTAGACAAATGTAGGAAGAAATTTGGAGAAGGCATGAGGATTGGAATTGAAAAGAGACTGAGATGCAATGGGCTGCTGTGGACGGTGATAGAGATGAAAATACCGGGAAAGTGAAGTAGAGGTAATTTAGGAAAAATATGCACGCCCAGATGATTTGTTGTTTTAATTTGTGAATCGGAGTTTAAGCACATTTTCTGTCACGATGGTAGTGGGTTGGGATAAACCAAAACGATATTGCCGCGGTCTGTCAAATACCTACAATAACCCGACTCCTCCTTTTAATAATAATAATAGTAATGAATAAGGGCATGGCTTGAAATTTTGCGGCCGCCTGGATAGAGCCGAATCATATTGTTCGCTTAATCACAGGCATTGTGCCGATCAGTAACATTTCACGAGTGATTTCAAATAGAAATTCTCTCTTTCCGTTCCGAGGAGTGATTACTCAATCGGTCACTTGCTGCGAGGGAAACAACTCAGTATTTCACCTTAAAGTACTTTATTGGTTGAACAAATCCTGTTAACTGATTTACTCGGGTCACCTTAAAGGGAAATATGTCGCAAATACCGACCACGACGGGGCTAACGAGACTCTGATAGGTTCATCCACTTCGGGCCCGCGCGAATATGTTGCGTGCGCCTTCATTTAATCCCTGGCGACGCCCGTCTGGCAGCAGCACTGGCGCCAGACGAGCACTGCCCCCCCCTCCCCCTGACGGGTAGAGTGGCTAGGGTGCTTTGCCCGTGAGAGTGGGAGTGGCTGAGGCCCACCGCGTTCCCTCCTTTTACGGCCAAAGCTTCTTGTTTTCATTTTTTCCCCGGATTATGTTCTCCGCGGGAAAATGATGCGGAAAATTGGAGTTCAGTCGCGAGGGCGGGGAGGGGGGGAAGGGGTGGCCGGCTTTCCCACTTATCTTCAAAGGGAGACGAGCTCGCGTTAAGCGGAGACTCCTCAGCGTCTGCCATAATAGAGTGAAGGGCCAACGTGCCCGCGGATGTCCTGAATCTTCCGCACGGTCATATTGCGCCGTCGACGAAAATCCGCGGCACGCCGACGGGGGGCTGACGGCGCTCCCTTGACTCGGCGGCGAGCGAGGTTCGCTTTGCTTTCGCGCATCAACAAGAGCGACGCGCAACTACTTCTCCGCACACTCCCGCGACGTTTCCTACGAAACCTCAGCATCACCTTACTCTTATGAGAACAATAGTGATGGTTCTCGACAGGGAACGCATGGATGAAAACGTGTTGAAAGCGTATTTCGTGTAGATAAAGAACGTTTGATAAATGCTTCCGACTGCCGCGCAAATAAACTCCTTTCTTTCGAAAGCCTGTAGACATATCGGGAAATCTATGTGTCCATGGAAACATAGAGGTATTGCAGCACAAGGATTACATATACATATAATACATTATCCATTATGAAAGTAATGCGCATGCTTTTGTTGTGACGCGTCTACCCATAGCAGAGTGGTAAAACCAGTTGGAAAATATGGTTGGCATCTCCCGTTCAAACGCAGCTGATAACTAATTTGCTCCGAGCAGTCTGAGTGGAAATGAGTGTGTTTTTCGACTTGGAACACCACAAAGATACGATCAAGATCCATCATGAAAATTTCCCGGCCGCACGTCCTTCATCTTTATAGAATTCTTGGCCCGGAGCACGCCGGTGGTCCCCCACTGCCCCCTACAGTCCCAAATTGGCTCCATGCGACTTATTTTACATCCCCGAAGAGAGAGACAACTGAAAGGAAAGCATTGGGAGATCGTGCAAAACATCCAAAAGAATGTTACTCAACTTTCCTGAGGGACATTCCTGTCGAGGAGCGTCATGATGCCTTCCACGCGTGGTAGACATGTCTCCACAAGTGTGTTTATGCGGGAGGAAAGTATTAAAAAGAATTTTAAGCAGTTTCTCAAATACTATCAATAAATATATTTTTCCCAGGGAAAGTTCATTATTTCCATAGACGGGGCCGTATTAAAGGAAGCGTAACTTTGACGCTCATGAGGTTGTAGACCATAAAGGTGCGTGTAAAACGTTGACTGTCCTTTTATTTTGAGCTTATGTTTGTATGGGTCACGAATTTGTCTTAATATTATGGGTGTGTGTTTGAGGAAACTAATATTAAGAAATTCATAATTAAATAGCAGTATATTTGATAAATGTTGGAGGGTTAGAGTGAGTACTCGTTCGAGGTTGGAGAGCGAAGGTGTTTAAAGAAATGGGATTTGGGAGGAATCGTATCTTCGACTGCGCTACCTATTAAAAAATATATATTTTTTTAAAGGTAATCTACCGGTTAAGGTAGGTTTTCGGATGGACCCAGCTACTAAATAAAACATTTTGTGACTCCTCACAAACAAAAAATCCAGCAACCTACTTTATATCAGGTCCCTCTTCATCTCTGAGTACTTTCTTCCTCTCTTCATCCCGTCCAAAATCACTATCCTCTTCCTGCCCTTTCCTCGTTTGCCTAACATTCTCCCCTCTATAACAGTCTTCAACATCCCGCTGCCTGCCAATACCCCCTTCATCCACTTTTCCTACCTCCATTGGATTTCTCCCAACACACCCCTCTCTTCGCCCACCATACCAAGTACTCCTCGTTCCTCATTTGTTTTCTTCTCTTTCCATTTCACCTTCTACATCCTTCTCCACTCCCTCATTTCAAAAGCCTCTAGTCTACGTCTATCCTCCTTCTTCAATGACCACGTTTCCGCGCCGTACATAGCTACGCTCCATATCAAAGTTTTTACGAGTCTTTTCTTAACATCCATATTCAACGTCCATACTCAACATCCATAATCAACTCCCTCCTCCTGGTGAAAGCCTCTTTGCCTAGCGCAATTCTTCTCCTTACGTCCCAACTACTTTGACCGTGTTGGTCCAAAGCACTTTCGAGATACGTAAACTGTTCTACCTGCTCTAGTTTTTGCCCTCCTATTTTAATGTTTAGCTTAGCCTTTTTCTTTCTAGAAAATGGCATAACCTTTGTTTTATTAATATTGATTCTCATCCCATGCCTATCGCACTGAATTTCCAATTCACTAAGCAATGCTTGCAGCCCCTTGGCTGACTGACAAACTAAAGCTTGGTCATCAAAAAACCTAACTGATTTTACGAATTCCCCGCCCACTTTCATTCCTACCTCCAGTTCATCCCATGCATCTTTAATCATTTCCTCTGCCTACAGGTTGAACAGCAACGGTGATAATGGGCAACCCTGCCTTACACCTCTTCTTAACACTGCCCAACCGGACTCCCCGTTCCCCACTCGCACCTGAGCAGTCTGAGACATGTACAGGTTGCGGATTAGCCTCATTTCCCTCCAATCTATTCCTATTTCATGCAATATACTCATTAATTTTTCCCAATTCACTCAATCAAACGCTTTTTCGAAATCTACGAAACAGGCATAGTATATACCTCCTGGTTGTATTTGATATACCTCTCAATTAATAATCTCATTACTGCTATGGCATCACGCGTACCTTTCCCCTTCCTCAACCCAAACTGATCATCCCCTAAGTAATAATTTGCCCAGTAACCATTTGTAGAGTAGTATGCTGGATTTTGAGTTTTGTTAGGAGTCACAACATATTTTTTTGGTAGCTGTGTCCATCCGAAAACCTACCTGAGCCGGTAGATTACCTAATAATAATAATATTTATATGTATAGTATGTAAATCTCACCTGAAATATGGAAACTCCTTTTTTAAAATCTTAGCTTCCAGCACTTGCAAAATTTTAAGCAAAAATGTTTCCAATTCATAGAAAATATTTTTGAGAAATATTCTCCATGAAAATGAATTGAAGTGAATGCACGTACGAGCGCATTTGAAAAATCATCCTCATCCTTAGGAGTCGTCACTCGGTGAGGTTGGAGGAGGAGTATCGGCACGACTTGAGAACATTTCTGTGCTGGATTTCGTTGGGGCATTATTGTTCATTCCAGCTGTCCTTTTCATGTGATAGTCATGATTTAGTCTATTTAACTTCTGGTTTAGAAAGTTTTCTCTCGACATTGTTGTGGCAGTTTCATTATTTCTAATCTGGAATTATATTGCCATTTTTTATTTTGCCAATATAAAAGGATTGTAAAAAATTAGAGATATTATTCGCGTAGTTGAATAATAAGTGTAACATCGGTTTCAGAATAAGTTGCGAAAAAAAGATTAGACTAAGCTTTTTTTAATGCGTAGCATTCTACGATTCGTAAACTTGATCTTGGATAAAATTGTGTTGAGAACAGATAGCAGATATCTTTTGGTCTGTAGATTTACGTAATTATGTGAAAAAGCCGGAAAGACAAACGAAGAAGTGTTAATTTTAGCTCGGGAAATTGAGTAATTGGGTGGGGTAAGTTCGAATTGGACCGGAAGACAATTGGGAGGTGAAAGATACGGAAGGAATTTCACGGAATCGGTTAGCCCACTGTTTTGATTATAGTCAGGGGAAAACTCGACATGGTTCATTTTAGACGGAGTTGCGTGGTTGTTGTAGTGCGATATTTCTGTTGCGAAATACTCCTAAAATCGGAATGCGATGGGTGGGGGGGGGTGGAAAGTCAAAATGCATAAATGAGGGGTGAGGAAAAAAGATGATCAGAAATGCGGAAACTTGATCGTCTGGTGGAGTGCCTGGAGTCGTATACAAGTCTTGTACAGGACGGAGTTAACGGAGGAGTTAAAGTAGCAACGGCGTATAAGAGAGTTAACGTAGCAAGTCAAGTCGGGAGACGTGATTTTTTGAGCGAAAGACAGAGTGATATACTAAGGAGACGATAGCATGGGTTAAAAACCTATTTTTGCTTAAAAATAAACAGTCAAGTATTGGGGATTTGGCATCGGTTCGCAAGGGCGAAAGAAAAACCAGATTAATCTCGGTCGCACAAACCTTTGGTGTGGGAAAGTTTATCGAAACGGAATTAGGGCCCGCGTGCTTAGAGGACAAGGTACTCCGGCGACTGACAACTAAGGCCATCTGTGCCAGTAGGGATAATTGAGAATGATTTGGTAGGGTTAGGATGTTCAGAGAATACCTCGTCTCGGGATATCGAACTCAGGTACCGTAGATGGGGAGCAGGTACATCATCCACTTCGCCTTCCCCTGGAAGACACAGCAGTTCAGAACCGTGCGAAGTCGTGACGGTCTGAGTGACGAGGGCACCCCGACCATCAATTTTGGAAAGTGGTATTTACTGTGATGATGCATGTCAGTATGTCCTCTTAAACACTGAGGGAGGAATTGAGTAAGTGTTTTAGAAACTGAAAGTTAAGTGATCAGCGTAATATCAATGTTCTTCCTCCTTTTTGAAACATTCCAATTTAAACTTTTTTTCCAGGTAATAAGGCAGCAGCAAGGCGATGGTTTTCCTACGTCAGAGCTACAATGAAAATTAGAGAGGATGGCCCATTCACCCGTCTATTTTACAGCTTCAGCTCATCGACAGACAGAGCGGGTGCGTTTCGAGGGGCGAAACAAAATTAGAAAATTCCGAGCTGCAGAAAGCACTTTCCGCGGTGACTTGTATCTCATGTTGTCGATCATGAAACACTGAATAAGCAACATCGTTCGCTCTCTCCCTTGCGATGAAGGAGCTCTGTCTGCGGTTCATGTCGGACTGCTCTCAGCAGCAAAGGGAGATTGAGCTAGCGGCAGGGTTGATAACTCTCCCGCATTCGACAGAAGAGACTTGGATTTAGGTAATAATGTTGCAAGTCTCCCGACCTTCTGTTTTGCGACCATTTCCCCTTGGGGTCCGCAAGACTATTTTCTTTTGGAGTTTCCTCTTGCCATTACCTTTAGTTAACTGTTTAATCCGTTCTTTTAAATAAAACTGCTAATTCCAATTGTTCTCAGAGCAGTTCTCACGACTCTCAAAATGGAAACAACTTGGTGAATTAGGTCAATTATGAATTGTGTCCTAGATATCAATTCAGCTGTTGGTTTTATTCGCTCTTTATTACTATTTTATATTTATTTACGGACCAAGTCGCTCTCGGAAAGGGTAATAAATCAATCCGTATGCGGATCCGTTTAATTTTGCTGTTTGTGTGAAGGAAAAACAAATTAGCTTTGGCTCAGCGTTTTATTAGGAATACAAGTCCCTGGGTTCACTTGTGTTCCGCCGTTCATTTTGTTTTTCTAATGAAGTGATCTCCCGGGATCTCCCGTGCGTGGAGAGGTCATCTCTCGGAATAAACTTCCCTCAAGTTGGCACCCCTGAGATTGGAGGCCTTCGGGGGAGATGGGGGCGAGGCTGGAGCGGGGTTGGGAGGCGGGGAGCAGAGCGAGGGCTTGTCGTTAACGGGAAATCTCCAGGAGAACAAAGGTTGAAGAAGATTTAGGAAACACAAATTTCCCGAGACAACCGCCTTCCCACATCCACCCCTCTCGCCCTAATCCCCCTCTTGAAGCGGGGAACCTCCCCCACCCCCGTTTCTCTCCCTTAATAATATCACTCTCCCTTGAACATCCCCCGTAACCCTATAACCGTCCCTTTAGCCCTCCAATCCCCGCAAACTATTCTCTACATCATTTTGCGTTGTTAAATTACCTCCCTCTCCATAATGTTCAAGTTCGAGGAAGGGTTAATTTGCTGTGAGGTCTAAGGAGTGTTCCCCACCCGTGGGGTCGGGGACTGGTCAGGTATCCTGGCGCACGCGAAGTTATAATACGCGCAGTGGAACATGTATCCTCTCACGCCTTCATTACCCGCGTTCATCAATCCTAGGATTTTTCCTAATTTTTCATCAATCCTAGGATCATTTTTCTCCTCATAGTAGTAGGATCAGTTCGATTTACTTGGCCCACTCACTCAAGTCATTCTTCTAGAGTAGTCATAGATGGATTTGGCTCCAATGCAGTGGAAGTTACTTCAGGTGTTCCCCAGGGAAGAGTAATTGGACCTGTTTTATTCCTAATTTTCGCTAACGACATTGACTCCGTAATAACTGAGATACTTTCATTTGCTGACGATGCAGTGGCTGACCGTGGTATCCGTGATCCCGACGGCAAAGTGGCTTTATCAGATGACCTCAAGGTTTTACAACGCTGGTGCGACACTTAGCAAATATAACTAAACTAAAAAAATGCGTAGTGATGAATTTTTGGAATAGGAATAGTTCTATCCCGAGCGCCTACGTCATCAGGAATATCATAATAGGAATTGTAGACTCTATTAAATAGCTAGGCGTTACCCTCACTCAGGACCTTTCCTGAGTGAATCATAGCTATACGGGGAATATGTGGACAAGGTGACGAAAATTAGGATCTATTGGAAGATTACTGGGTAAATGTCATTGAAGGTTTTGAAAGGCAATGTTATATTTCTCTGGTTAGGTCTCATTTAAAAAACGCTGCAAGAATATAGGATCTTTGTGAAATTGGATTGATTGCCGAATTAGATCGCGTGCAGCGTAGGGGAGCAAAATTTTATAATCGTTAATATGATATATTTAGTAGCGTATCAATATTATTAGACGAGCTAGGCGGGGAATCAATCAATCGAGCGAAGGTAAAATTACAGATTAAAACTCTTGCACACATTTGAAGGTCATCTATTCAGTAGTAATGCTGAAAATGCATCATTACCCCCATCGTACTACGGTTGGAGAGATCATGCCAATAAAATTAGAGAGATTAAGTGTCGAACAGCTAGATTCAAAATGTCATTTTCTCACGAGCTATAATGGGTCAGAGTAACGTTGTCCGACCGCGGTATGGTCACATTCGGGTCAAAATTAGTCTGATGTCATTCACCGCCTATCCCACACCCTAGCGGTGGCATGCAGTACTAAAAAATACTAATTCTTAATTTTGTAGGGTTTTCAATCTTTGTGTCCCCTGATAGCGTCTCTGCCATGTGTCGTCAAGGTAGGAGAGATAAGGGGAGGATTATACTATTTGTCCGTTTTCAACGCACTGCATACTATGTATGTACGGTGTACTACCAGTAAGCTCGGGGGCATTCACATTTAATTTCGGAAAACCAGACCATCCAATAGCTAATTATCCCCTCGTTATTCGAGTCCTCATTAATGATCATCATTCCTAAGATTGGTTTGACGAAGTTACATTAGGAATCCTATCAGCGAACCTTTACATATTGTATGAAATTGCATTTCTCATTTTATATACCATATTTGATTCATTTTAATGTTTCGGCTGCGGTTTTGACCAACAATTGTTTTTTTCAAGGCAAAAAAATGCTGATAATTACGAGCCATCGTTGGGACTTGGACTTGGAGATTCTACAAACTTTTTTGTTGAAACTCGTTAAGATTTAATATCACGCGGTCAATTTCACAGCGTTGAGCCTGCAACATATCAACTCGTAGAAGACTTTTTTTTCATCACGTTTCGCCCTTAGAATAATGTCTTAGCCCGTGGAGTTCATTCCGCTCACTTTCTCTTCAGGAGCACTCTCTTGAAAGAACACACCGTGGAGAGAATCAGATAACACGACAGTGTTCAACATTTCCTCTCCGCGCCGAAATGCGTGTCTAACAGTGGTCCTTCACAACCAAGCCCAAGGGATTTTTATTTTGATTTTACCGGGATATCTGGAAGAACGAAGGGGTTGAGATGGTGCGGGGGCTAATATACTGGCTTCCCACCCTGAGGGCCCGGGTTCAAATCCCGGCGGTGTTGAATATTTTTCAGAGGAATCTCGATCCCTACTTGAGGTGCTTTGTAAGGGGAACTTTGAGTGAGTACGCCGTCCGTCGGATGGGATGTTAAACTGTGGACCCCTTGGCGCCTTTCGTTATTAATACTAGGCTAATGCCGACGCCGCGTTTCTCTCCACCATTCAACCTTTCCTGTCCATCCCCTATGGCACAAATGACCTCAGCTGTCGGTCGCCTCCCCTAAATATTACTACTGAAAGAACGAGGCAGCGGCGGAGGAGGAAAAGAACTCTTCTCCGGAATGAATCTATTTATGTTGGCATTTCACACGCCGTACGCATTGGCGCTAGGAAAACTCCCTCGTATTAGCCCAAGCTTCTGTTTCCTTTCCCGTCGTCCTGGTGTAGGCCTCAAACCGAACCCTTCGCCTCATCGAGCAGTTATGCCTTCCCTTAGTTATCAAGGATGGGAGGCGACCAACGGCTGAGGTTGTTTGCGACCTTAAAAATTGGTGAGCGGCCTGTCTATGCTAAGATCTACCAGGAATCATAACAAATAGGCTCTTCAACGAAAGGGTTGTCACAAATGTCCCATCCGACGACACAGGAGGCGTGCACCACTGGAACTGCTCTCTGCACATGGAATTTGAAGTAGGAATCGGGACGGGTGCTAGCCGCTACAGAAAAATTCTGCCCCCTTAGGAACCGAACACGTAACCACAGGGTGGAAAACAAGTGAGTTTACCTCCGCACCAATCCAAACTCAGGTATTAGGGGTAGTTGGATCCAATATGTTGGGCTTGGGGGCCTCTGGTGAATGTTTTTGGCTTTTGCATAAATTCAAATGAGTATACATCCATAATTATGACAGCATTGCGCATGGTTTTATCGTTACGCGACTATCAAAGGCAGTGCGGTAAACCGGGCAGGTGGTGGGTCTGCCCTTTCAACGCAGCCGGTCGCCAGTTTGCTCACGGTAGTCTGAGTGGAAAGACGTGCCTATCTGCGAAGTGTATTTTTCGACTTTGTAACACGACGCGAAGGAGCGTTGCTTTGGAGATGGGCATGGCAACACCACCAGCCACACGTCCTTCATCACTATCAACTTCCTGACCCGGAGCACCGGTGGTCCCCGAGCCCTCTTCCAGTTCCGACTTGGTTCCGCCTAACCTTTTTTGTTTCTCTGACTGAGTGGAAAGCCGAAAGGAAAGCATTGGGAGACCGTGGAAAACATCCAATAGCATTTCAAAACGCTCATGAAGGAGGTATTCCCGTAGAAAGGAGTTTCAGCTTATCTTCCATGCGCGACAGACACGTCTGCGCAAGTGTATTATTGATGCAGGAGAGGAGTATGTTTTGAAGAATTTTAAGCATTTGTACAAGTGCATTAATCAAATATACTTTTTCCAGATAATGCGCATTACTTTTATAGTGGACCTTGTAACGTACATTTCCGACTTCAATTTTAATTGCTCACCCTCCCCAGTGTACGCAATTGTGTTCGACAATGCATTTTATGATCCCAGGACTAGTTCTATTGTTTTAAATTTTAACATGAAATTCGACCTTTTTTTGTTGGAAAAAGATTACAAAATTATTTTTGTACAAATTTATCAATTCTTACAAATTTATCAACTCTCTAAAAGTTTGCCCAGATCCGCAATTGCTTTCAACTCGCCTCTGGCTTCTTTCCTTTTTCCCCCAGGGGCGGTCTCCCTCCACCCCCCCCCCCCGGTGTCCGTGATTCGCTCCCCCTCCGGACCACCCTCTCCCTTCGCCGCCCCTTTCTCTTGCAATTAGGGCCCCCTAAGAAGGCTCTCCGCCCCCACACACCCCCTGTTCCGTCCTCCAAAAGCCCTCACACCCCTTTCCAACCCCCTCCCCCCAAACCCCCGCCACAATTGAGCCCTTCTCTCTCCGTACCCCCGAATAAAAAATCCTCCTCCCTTCTCGCATAATGCCGACCTAGGGATTGTAAGACCCGCCTCTCCCCTGCTCCTCCTCCCCCCCCCCCCCTGCTCGCTTTCCATTTGAATTCATTTGCCTTCATTTGGTGGTCTTCGTCTCTGTTTCCACCGCTTCCTCCCGCCGCTTCTTTGATATCAGTGTGCGTGGGCGAGTGTGTGTGTTTGTGCCCGGTGCTTCTTCGGGACGGCGCGATTAGGCGCCATACAATCCTCGGCCGATCGTCGGTCCGGCTCCCTCCTCGGCGTCCCTTCCTGTTACCGCTGCCATTGTGAGTGCCCCAGGGCATCCCGTTTCCCTCGGCCCTTTCGCCGGTGCTCTTTATTGCGCGGATAATGAAGCGATCCTCATTTGGGAACGAAGCGGTCGCGTTTCAGCCAGACAATGTCAATTGTGTGACAACTTTGGGGTTGTCCGGTGGAATATCTGAGAGGAGTTCGTATTGAAAATATTATCGTTGGTTTAGGGAGCACGTGCTTTAAGTAATCTTTAACGATCAACCGCAATAAGTAACCAGATAGGGAAATTTCACGAGCACCGTTTCTGCTCACGTGTACATAAGGAGGTAAAGGATTTGCTAAGAAGAAATACAATACGTAGTTTTTGGTTTCCCAGGGTGAATTTTTTGAAATGATTAACTGACATTGCCCGAAAGGCAATGTAAATATATATTCCAAAGTTTAAAAAATGTATATATTACTGTTTCATTTTTGTTTTCTTATTTGAATTATGCTGTTTACCGAACTCTTCACATTCGATATTTATAATTACTATATAATAGGACTCAACATATCATAAAACCGATATACAAATATAATCATTCATATGTATGAATGGTATTGCTTATTCATAAAAAGTCATCATGCTGTCGCACAAATTATATCGTTGTATTACCGATTTGGACTGACTTTATACTATGGGTTAAATGGAAGAAGGGACAATTGGTCTCAATTTCGCCCAAATAAGGACCTCTATCTATATTACACTGATTTCTTCCAGACTCCTGCGTACGTGCAAAAAATACAAATGTTCCATTATTTTGCTGAAAAATAAGGTATCTGGAATGTGCCTAGTTTTTTTCCATTTAGTGAATGAAGAGTAGTAAATTGAACTGTATAGATTGATTACGTTGCTATGTATTCCATGTTAGCACGCAAGCAGCAAGATCACTGATAGGTTCGACACGTGTTCTCGCGTGTACACTCGTTCATTATAAATGCACGTGGTCGGGAGTCTCTCCCCGAGAAGCCTCCCATAATTTCCCCGGCTGCCTTTGTTTGAAGCGCGGAATACTTGGGGGGGGGGGAGTCTTCGAGGCGGGAAGTCGCAGCTGACGCCCGCCTGCCGCGACTGATGGAGTGGGGAGGGGCTATGGGGGGGGGGAGTGGGGCCCCTGGCGTTGGCTCGCCGCAGGGGGAGCACACTCTTTTTTCGCGCCCCTGGTTGCGTGCGTACGGATGTCGCTCTTCATTTTTGCTTTGGCTTTGCGGGATTCTGCTAAGCCAAAGTAATTGGTAAGAATTTTAAGACTCCTAATTTTGCTTATGGTAAGGATGGTGTACAAGAGTTCTAGTTCGT
Source organism: Hetaerina americana (assembly GCF_022747635.1). Taxonomy (NCBI): domain Eukaryota; kingdom Metazoa; phylum Arthropoda; class Insecta; order Odonata; family Calopterygidae; genus Hetaerina; species Hetaerina americana. The sequence goes on from NW_027287205.1 coordinate 3,958,461, forward strand.
GCTAGTGTTAAATTTTATGAACGTGTATTTCAAAATACCACTTTTAAAACTAGTTGCACGATGCTAATAAATAATTTGACGGAATACGCTTCGGCTTAAAACAGCAACTCAATGTGGATATTGGGTGAAAGATTGAACATTTCACAATATAAGCAGCGGTCAATCGTCTCAAGTGTAGGTTATAAATGTTAATTTTGGTTCAATAATGTGATACAAAATTTCGCCTCTTCTTACGTATACTCGTTAAAATTCAGACTATTGCGCATGCGTTTTCCCCGCTATCTTTTTATGACCTTTTTGACTCGAGGATGATGCTAAAATCTGTTGATCCTTAAGGAAACGTTTTACTTTATGATCCAAAATATTTTTTCATCAATGATTTGTCATTCGCTTTGTTAGTATATTCCTGTCCAATAAGTAGTTTTGTATAGTTCAGCACATGCGAGCGTTTTCACCAAGCAGCCAATATTGCACTTTAAGCTGTAATATACTACTCCCGCTGGTTGCATCATCATCGAGCCGAGGGTTTCACCCACTCCAAACTTCTCTCCGCAAATCTCCCCTCATCTCTCACGGTCACTGGCTTTCTTTTCCTCCTTGACCTCTCTCACTTATCCCTCCTCCCTCACACTTCTCTCTCTACTTTCTCGCCAAAGCTGTACTCGGTTAACTTTCGTGACTCAAATAATGTCCGACTGATGCAGTCTTTCACCTCTTCTTGAGGTTTACTTCTTTGCTTACTAGAACTTCTCCCATAGTTGCTCTATTGCGCTAGTTGATAGGCATTCATAATTCTTCTTTGACGCCCTGTTTACTTTTTTCTTTCCACACGTGCCTATGCATTGCGCAGGCTATCTTGTCCCACATCTGTAGAGGAGTTTAAATCTTATTTTCGTCCTGACGCAATATTTTCATTTCCAGGGGTTCTCACTTTGTGATTCTGGTGGAGTTTTCTTCCTCTGGTGAACCTGGAATGGTAGCAGTATTTCCTATACCCAAGTGTACCCTTTTTACGTTTTTATTGGCCGAAAATACATTTTATAATTCAATCAATCATCTGTTATTGAATGCCAAGTATAATTAATTCTTTAATTGTTTTCTTCCACCGTTGATCATCGTTTTACTGTATTAGTCCACTATTTTAATTCCCTATCATCTACGAATACTCCCAATGACCAGCTGCTCCTTCCGATTCCTCTTCTTCTCCTCCTTTATAGGGGCATGGCGCTTTCCAAAGGCAGATATCCCACTATTTTGTTATGGAATCGAATGTCTGTAAAGTTATCTTTCATTTCGTTAATTGAGTCCCACGAATACCTATGCATCAAAAATTAAAGAGGCAAGAATAAATTCTCTTCTCTTTGTTTTCTGGCACTATTACGCTATTTCAGAATTGATCGCCGTCATTTAGGCTTTGCAAGCTCGTGAATTTGTTTTCTGTTGCGAGTGTTGGTGTCTGAGTTCATTGCAATGCTTGTCAAAGTAAATTGCACTACACTTAGAGAAAGATAGCATTATTTTGTCGGCGATATATCTAATGCGTTCTTCAAATCCACTGCTCCGGTAAAAGTTTATTTTACTTTTGTCCATTCTCTTCTTTTTAAGAAGGTTAAGGGCTAAAGAAGGTTTTTTTTAACCTTGATTCTTCTCTATTCGAATCGGTTCGTATTTATTAGTGTTCCGGATACGGATTTTGCAATAATTTGTTAAATCTACTCCATACAGATTTCATTCTGACATAATCCTGTCAAGCTCCGTTTTCCCAACACATATTTCCAATAGATTCCTTCCCTTCAATCTCCGATGCATCCTTTTTAATCTCCAATGGTATCCCATGGATCTTTTTTCAATGTCGCTGTTTTTTGATTCTTCGAGACCTACCTACGACTCTTATTTTGTTTTTTTTTGTTCCGTAGGCTAGAACATTTGTATTACTTAAGTGCCCAAAGGCTTTCTCCCTATTTTTCCGTTAATATTCTTTCGTCGCAGCATGGGTGCCATTATTCACTTGATATCGTTTGCCTTCCGAGGCAGTACACACACCGCCGTACTTCCTTTCCTCATTCCCATTTGCATGGAATGTTTCAATTTCAAAGGTCTCCCCCTTACGGCGGCCTACTGCCTCTGCTCTCGAAAAGTCAATCTTTCGAGGTCCATTCGGAGAAGTCGCCCTTTAGATCACCCTTTACAAGTACTCCAGGTTTCTGAAAGATAAAACCAATCTTTTCAGCGCACTTAACCCAAGTACTTTCTCGAGGGCTATCTGCTATGAGATCTCAAAAAAGGGTTATTGTTTAGATTGAAAAATATCCGGGGATTTTTTAGTGTCTTTTGTTGATTAAAATTCTTAAAAAAATTGATAAATTGGTGCTCACTGGTGAATAAATTATATGATTTTCCATATCTTTATACATTTATTTATCGTTTCTTTATTTATGTTAGTACCCTGCAAGCCACCGATAGGGTGTGTGGCAGGAGGGGAATTCACACCAGACTAATTTTGACCCGAACATGACCCTGCCGCGGGCGGAAAATGTTATTTGGATCCCTTATCTTTCGATTGCGCTACTCAAGCCTAACGATGTTTTCTTTGAAGCGAAGGCTGCATCTTTCTCCTACGCGTAATCACATAAAATATATTTGTGACTTCCATTCGCCCAGTCAGGGCAGCTTGAAGCATTTCTTAGCTTCATTTGCCTATGGGGGCCAGGTCACCCCTTTTACTGCCTCCATGTGCCCCATTTGTTGCCAATGATTGGTCATTCATCGGGAATACGTTGTTATTTGGCAGTTAAACACCCATCTCTCTACAAGTTGAACCACCCTCCCTGCAATTCAGTCCACCTTCAGCCGTCACCCAGGGGCAATTATTGAAACGTAATAACTTACCTTTCTCTTAAATACCAATTGGTAAAAATATATACCACAACACTTGGTGCTTTTTCGTTCTTTCGTCATTTTTCTGAAACATCATGGATCGCAACCGACACTTAATGAAATACTTTTATTTATTTAGAAAGTATTTACATTGCTCTGATTGTTCCTTTCGGAGGCTAATTGGATATCTTTGCTCGAGAAGCTCCTGGCGCGAAATTGAAGAAGAAGGAATGAATAGATGCTTATATGATTCGAAATTCTGGAACGAATTATCTTCAAAATAAAGAGAAAATTAGGCCCGGTAGAAAATTGAGGGCGTTCGATGTGGTGAGAAATTCGAAGACAGCAGAGAGAATGGAAGGAACATGAGAGATGCGTGCGTAGGCACTCGTAAGCGATGGCCAAATGCCAAGAATGAAATTTGAGGCAATCATGTTGGAGAAGATGGAGGGATTGGCATTTTACATGCAAGAGGTATTATGAAACGGAGATGAATAATTACATACTCTGTTTCTTTAAAATAGGTTAAATATATAGTTAGATTACACTTTTCCTGCCTCCACAGGATTTCGCCATACAAGCCCCTCTCTTCGCCCACCATACCAAGTACTTCCTCCGCGTCGTACATAGCTACGCCCCATATCAAAGTTTTTACGATAAAAGCACATTGATCGGCAGTGGGATGTTGAAGACTGTAACAGAGGGGAGAATGTTGGAAAACGGAGAAATTGCAGGAATAGAATAGGGATGTTGGACGGGATGAAAGGAGGAAGGAAGTACTCAGAGATGAAGAAAAACTTGTGTTAGAGTAGGATGCTGGATTGTGTTTAATCGGGAGAAACAGCATAATTACTTTGTAGTTTTGTCCACCCAAAACCTACCTTGACCTACCTAGTTTAAAAGAAGTTGGTCTTCAGGCGTACTAATTAAAAACATAGACCAGGGCCTTGTGTGTTTGAGTTCAGGGTACGCAAAAATACTACCCATGATCGCTATTCCTGAAAAAGAAGTAAGAGCGATTATTTCCACCGATGTAAGGGGATGATCTCCTCAATTATAAAAAAAATATATATATATTTTTAATTTATCTACCCTGCAAGGCGCTAGGGGGTGTGGGAGGGGGTGAATGCACAAGAGACTAATTTTGACCCGAATATGACCCTACTGCGGTCGAACGATGTTATTATGACCCTCTATAGCTCGTGGGAAAAATGGCATGATAGACCTATCTGTTCTACAATTGATCTCTCTAATTTTATTAACATGATCTCTCCTACGGTAGTACGACGGGGGTATTAATACATTTTTAACATCATCGCTGCTAAAGAGACGTCCTTCTAATAGACGCCAAAGGTTAAATCTGCAATTTAATCTTTGTTCCGTGAGTGATTCCCAGTCTAGCTGCTCTAGTATTTTGGATACGATACAAAGTCTATCATAACAACGTTTTACCAATCTATCCCCTTGAAACTGCACGCGATCCAATGCGGCAGTCAATCCAACTCAGTGAAGATCCCACCCACACATGAATTCGCAGAATATTCCAAGTGAGGCCTAACCAACGAAAGATAACAATCCTCTTTGACCTTCTCATCACATTTCGAGGGGAAAGGAGGAAAAATCCTGGAGGATTCTTGGTTTACGTCAGACAGAATACAATGTTTTTCAGGCGTTGAAACCATAATGCCGCTGGTAAATCGTTACGATTTCCAGGTGCATTGTTGGTTTGGTAACCAAATATTCTATTGTAAAGTGGCACGCTACGACTCGTGAGCGATCCGGTTCCGAGGGAATGTCGTGTTGTGCTCCTGGATGTCAGCACCCACACCCTTAACCTGATTCATTGGCATTATTGGCAGAAATCGATGCAGGGGTGGAAAATTGATCGGCTGTACTCGTAGTCAGTAATGAATTGGTGTAATAACTGTATTATTCGAATCACAGGCGCACTGGACGAAGAAATACTCTTTCGCGCGGGAATTTAAGCGCATGCCCCACGGTTCGGTCTCTCGATCCGGTGTCATAACCTGGCGCACGAGGCGTACTCCCAGCACCACACTCCCTTTACGTCCCAAGCGATCCACTCCACTTTGAAGCACCTATCCACGGAGGCAAACGCCCTCCAACGGGGATGACGCCTGGCCGGAGACCGCCGTCAGTCTGGCCACTCAGCTGTTCACTTGGGTCCTAAGGTAATCTGATTCGCCGCAAATTAAATGAGGGAACCTGCCAACTCCGCTTTCTTGTTCTCTGCCATCCAAATTTGTTCGACGAGGCAGAATACAGAGCCACTACAGCAAACGGGAGAAATCCTCGCCTAATAATATGTGCGAAAATATCTACGCTGATTTTATTCGAATATTCCCGTAAGAAATATTTCATCCGAAGTAAACTTTGGTCGAGTGTGTTCCTCAGCGAGAGGCCTGGGAATAACAGTGTGAATGATGCACTGAATTAATGACACTGAATAACGTTGAAACGGGGAAACAGCTTTTGTTATTCAAATACAAGTGCCTTTAAATTACCGAAAATAAAAATAATAATATGAAATGCGTCGCTTATTCGCGTATAAATGTCGGCGGGGAAGTCCAAAACCTAATTTAAGTGGCGAAGTGGAAGGCCCTTAAAACGGCTTGAGCGGTAACCGTGATTCATTGAGTGCTGTGTCACTGTGCGATGCTTAATGCCGGCCTAGAAAATGTGAAATATTGTTAATAACTCGGGTCGTTTACTTAAGCGAGTCAAAATTGCATTATCTTGGTAATTTTAAAGGACTTAGGAATTACATTTGGGGCTTTTGCATGCATTATAGTTGCTTTGAATATGCGAGGGGCTTGAAAATACAATGTGGATTTGTTTCAAACGAGCTTATGCAAAAAGCAAAGTCTGCAAGCGTCGTCGGTTTCAAAAGAACGCAGGGTCATTTTAAAATTGAATTTTCCGTATTTACCTCTTTTGGACATCTCCAGAAAGTTGCGGGGTTAAATCTATTGAATAAGAGTGGAATGTGGACATATTGAGCGGCAGTGGGGTGTCGATAGTCGTGATGGAATGGGGTAATGGTAGGCGAGCGGGTAAGATCAAGGTGTCTTGGATGGCATCCACTCAGTTGAAATACAATTGTAAATGAAAAACTTTTGAGAAATCCATTATATGGAATCATGGAAGCTTATGCTGCTGATAAGCTATCGAAAACGTGTAAAGGAATAATATTGTTTACGGAGCGTCTCGAAGGCCACCTCTCACTATCGACCAAGAACATCGATGTCCCCATGGATTTTGAGGCAACATTCTCCAAGTTAAATATAATACACGGGCACTTAATGAAGAATACAATGTTTATTTCCACTGTTCTGCATTTAGGCGTCATCATCAGGTACTAAGCGTTGAAACTAGTTGTACGTAAATAAAGAACAGTGGAACTATAGATTGTTTTCTTCATTTAATGAGCATGAACTTCCACTAAGTTGAGCTGGGAACAATTGAATACATAATACACGGGCATATTGAAATAGTGTGGCGAGGTAGCCTGATACGTTTGGCCACTAATTGGAGGGGGCCTGGGTTTGACTCCCTTCGACGTGAGACATCCCAAAATTTTTATTTCTTCAGAAATGTCACTCACGAAAATATATGACAGCCGTTTTTCGTATTGAAAGGCGATACGAAATCAATTACCTCGAAGGCCTCCGGATTTGGACGTCAAAGACATTGAAACCTATCAGGCTTTAGATTGTGTGAGTGAATTTGAATAGCTGCTTTAATTCTGAGCCTCTAAATTCGAAACATTTTAGATGAATTGCTTCTTACAATTTCAATTATGAATTTCCGAATTTGATTAGTTCGAACAAGATGCCTGGAAAAATAGGTTTGCGTAAAATGACTTACTTTTAGCAAGTATTGCAAAAATATTTTTCTTCGTTGTTTTATCGCTCTTTTACACGGAAAAGGAAAAATAGCATCAAATATGTTTTTTTCTTTTCTTTTTTCTCGATTTATTTCTTATTATCAAACTTATCCTGGATGTATCACCTGATGAAAATCATTGTATACTGCAATGTCTAGTCTTCGCGTATGGCCTCCTGAAAATTCCTTACATTACGGACATTAATTAAACTAATGAATATATTTTACTAGGTGTTAGATAGAGTTCAAATAGTTAACGTAGGTAGCGTATTTGAAATAAAAAATCATTAATATTAAAAAATCGTCCCCTATTATTGCTTTGAAATACTAATTAAATTAAGAGCTTGCAATCTGGGGAGTACAGATATGTCCGCAATTAACCCTAGCCGTTTCAATTATCGGCACCAAATTTTCTCGAGAAACCGTAAGTGGCACAGGGGAATGAACCAGTCACCTCATCACTATATCAGAATTTCTCGCGCAGATCTTAGTATTAGGGGACCTCTGCCCTGCTACTCGTATGCAACGCTGGTGTGACACTGGACAATTAGAATTAAACTTAACAAATTCCGTGGTGATGATTTTTTTGGAAAAAGAGCAATTCCCTCCGGAACGCCTACTGCATCTGGGACACCGGAATGGAAACTCGATTAAATACCTAGGCATTACCCTCACTCACGACCTCTCGAGGGTGAAACACAATGTGCGGAGAACATGTGGACAAGGTTAAAAAAAATTAGGATTTAATAGAAGAGTTATCGAGTAAATATGATAAAAAGGTCAAAGAGAAATGCTATATTTCGCTGGTAGGTCTCATTTAAAATATGCTGCTAGTTAGCACATATATGAGATCGTCGCGAATATGGACTGATTGCCGAATTGGATCGCGTTCAGCGTAGTGGAGCTAGATTTTTAAAACGTTGTTATGATAAATGATTAGCGTATCCAAAATATTAGAACAGTTAGACTGGGAATCACTCATTGGAGCGAAGGTTAAATTCACAGATTGAATATCTTGCATAAATTAGAAGGACGTCTATTTAACAGCGATGTTGAAAATGTATTATTAACCCCATCGTACTTGGCTAGGAGAGATCATGTCACTAAAAGTAGAGAGATTCCTACGATCGAAAAGGGATCAGAATAACGTTCTCAGACTGCGGTAGAGGGAAAATATTTGGGTCAAAATTAATCTGGTGTGTGTATTTACCCCCATGCCACATGCCTGAGTGGTGGCTTGCAGGGGTACGCAAATAAATAAAACAATCTAAGGAGTCATGTATTCCACTTAGCGTATGTTTTTCGGGGCATACTAGTCATTTTCCAGTGGAATCGGTATGGAATACTAGATCGACAAAATAAGCTCGGGGACCGGTGGAAATGAACCAAAGGGCACCACTTTTGTCCTTCGTATTGCCCAATACGTAACGCAGGATACATTTTCCATTCGCTCTCCCGGGAGCCGCCGCTATTCCTGTTAATTCGGCCACGGCGACCACCTGCAAGTATCGCGCGCGCTCCTCCAATTGAAATCCAATCCGAGGTTTTATCTGGGAAACGCTCGCCGTGCCGACGAAATGCACTTCGCCCCACCCCTCCCTCCCCTTCCTACCTCCCTCCCCCCACGCCCCTCGCTTCAAGCTGATCGATGCCTCGCAGTGACAAGTCAAGGGAGGCGCGAAGGCGGGGGGCGCCGCCGCTGTTGTGTCGGACGCGCTCCTACATTGTCGCTCGTGTGTAGAGGAGGTTTTCATTTTTTGCCGATGTTCCTTTTTATTCCCCCCCGCTCCCTTCCGCAGAGCCACCTCGCCCAATATGCCAATCACGTCGCGGCGGACGAGGAGATTAGAAGAGGCTTTGGTTTGCTGCCGGGCGGCGCGGAGTGGAACCGCTCGGCCCCACCCCGGAATCACTGGTCGGCCGACTGCGGACGCGCGGGCGGGGGTGGTTATCCTGTGAAGGGGGTTGCGGCCGGGGGGAGAGACTGGGGGGGGGGGGTGTCACTCCGGAAGGACACGGCCCTGAAACAATTTTCCCGGGTGTATTCTTACCACCTTGCTGGGAAGAGCAAATGATATGATTATCTGGTTTTGAATCTGAACAAAATTTATTTGCGATTAATTTATGGGGAAATTGTAGTTCTTCCAACTAATTTAACTGAATCAACCGTAGCGGAAATATCGCACAATTGTTTTGCGTGCTGAAAGTTAACCCATTATCAAAGCACTTATTGTGGTGGGGAGCATTTATTGGGAACACGCGGACTTGCCGGCGATAAATTGGGATATTTTAAAGTGGGTTGTGGGGAAATAATGTGGACGAGAGTTGGAAACCGTGTTCACAATAGAAAAAGTCGGTAAATAATGAAAAAACTGCGGCCAATCTAGCTACGATGGACCAACGTCAAGCGCTTGTCTAGATGGTTGCTGAAGGCTGGTGATCTAACACCCTCTGCCCTACGCCTTCTGCGAATGTTTGGGTGTGCGGCGTAGATGTAGATGTGAAATTTTGCAATGTTCGAGCACAGTATTGGATAGTATGAATGTACGCATATGTAATGACCGCACGTGCATACAGTAAGCTTACTTTCAAAATTCTAACATTATCACTATCAGGGTCACACGCCACCTGCGCCTATGGCGAGCCCTTTTAGTATTCTTTCCTCTCAAAACACTTGCCTTTTTCCCTTTTTAATGCTTTGAGTATATAAAAGCATATCTGTCAAAGGCAGCAATTGTTGTAGTGCATAAATGTGTGATCTTCTATATTTTTGATATTACAGGAAAAGTTGGATGGTCAGAATAAGCATAATTGCCAACCAAGTTCTTTGCATAATAGTTACGTGTACTAGGCGGATATCGGTGCTAAAAATAGTTTTAAAAATATTGTCTGGCGGAGGCACGAGAGACAGTCAAACGGAATACATGCCTTCATGAAAAAGAAAATTTAATTCTATTTTTTTCCCTTTTCTGTGTGCGCTCCCTGTCTTTTGTTTCCCTGTTTAATTACATCAGTGTCAGCCAACGGTTAAATATCGCTCCCTTGATCTATGTACGCGATTTTGTGTGTGTGTGTATATATATATATATATATATATATATATATATATATATATATATATATATATATATATATATATATATATGCACAAACATACATTGAAACACGAAATCCCGCAATTGGCGAAAAAATACTCATTCACATGGAAATAGATGAGGAAAAGAGATAGGAACACACATATAAAGGACGAACACAGGAGAGGTGGGGAAGATGGAATCGAGCAATTCACAAGCGCAAAAATATTTCCTTGACCGGGACTTGAACACCGGAATTTTCCATTTGCCGGGCGGATGCTCTAACCACTTGAGCTATCATGGAAACGTAATTTACACTGAGATTTTATAATATATACATATGTGTGTTTATATATATATATATATTAATATATATATATATATATATATATATATATATATATATATATATATATATATATATATATATATATATATATATATATATATATATATAAACCATAAACACGGTAATCAACCCTAAGATTGGTTTGGTAGCAGGTGATTCTGTTGCTCAAAAATTGCAAATTGTTGAACAGTGGATTTAGAAATAACGTGCAAAGAAACGAGCTGGATATTTGACGCAGATTTGATAGAAAGGCTTGGATCTACTTTTCGTAGTTCTACTTTTCCGGTGTCGTCGTCGCTCGTGAATTTATTAGTTTACATGATGTGTGTCTCAAGTTTATCCACGCCAACTCACTGCACCCTCTGCCGTATATCTCTCGGCCGTTTGTCCTGAAATTCCCAACTCGTCACCCCCCGGGCCAATTATGCCAAGCGGGCTATTTATTGCGTCATGTCTACAAACCTGATGTCCACTGCGGTACGTATTTATGTAAGTCATGCAATTGACAAAAGACATTCTAGTCTGGTATAATGCTGTTATGGCTTACTTTGTTAGCAACAGCGCTAATTTCCTCATCCCGTATAATTATCTACGCAGCGTTTTGTTAAATAGATCACATAATTTTAACCGTAAATGCTTTGAATTGAACATGCAGAAATATCTATTGTCGGGAGGATATTCAAATCGCGTAAATTTTTTTCATCGGAATGTATGCAAAGAAGTTAAAACGGAGGCCCTTAATGAACTGATTTACTAACTCCTTTTCAGTCTTCTCCTTGCTTAGCTCTCCAATTTTAATTACAGCGAAGGTTAAACATTCATATGAGAGCAGGGTTACGGGTTATGAATTCTTCGAAAAAGGTACAATGCCCTGATTTCCATTTACGAGTAATTGTTTTAGTTTCTGGCAAAATTTTTGTGCCCTTTGATAAAGGGTCAGGGATACGCAAAGGTGCAACATTAGCAATGTTTTTGCGATTAAAAAGGCGTGTAAACCAATTATTTCATTATATGATCCCGATTCATTGTGTGGCATCGTTACACCTTTGATAGTGCAACTAATGCCGATGTCCTTTGATAATTCCGAACAATTTTGTCTTATAAAAGGCTGTGCTGGATAAATTTGTGTTTGATTAAACGGGAAAGTCATTACTTCAAAATTAGACCCAAAATTATTTTATCAGATTCGACATGAAAATCTGAAAAACCGTTTAGAATTATACCACGAAGATTGGCCTCGTTGTCCAATGGGACGTTTACTTTTAAGGGTATCGGGAGAGAGCATAAGGAATGTTTTTTCACAGTAAAGGAATAGTTTCCCAGCACTCACCTCATGATGGTGACAACCAGAAGTGTGCGTTAAACTTAATTTCCTGAAATAATCAGTCATTGCATCTTCTGTTTATTTAAACATTAGGATGAGGCGACAAACAACCCCTCTCCTCGCCCACCATACCTAGCATTTCCTGATTCATTTTCCTTTCGGTCCATTTCTTCTTCTCCATCATTTTCCATTGGGTCAAAGTTATCACAAAAAAGACTCATGTTCATAGTTTTAATTCGGTTATGAATTATCCGGAATAAGAGGGAGGGATTATTAGATTTACATGGATTATCCCTGGTAATAAACTGTATCTCATTTGAACTATATCAGATTTGTATTTGCGCCGCAGTTTACGCCAAAGTGCAAAGATAAACCTGAATTCCCTGCTGTTGATATTGTGAGGTGATAATAGTTAAAGTTGGTTATTTTGGTGAAGTTAGGGTGTAAGATCAGGCAAGTATGTAACCCTGATACGGCACGGAATTCCTTTGGGCCCTTGTTCCGACGCATATACATCCATTTAGTGCGACTCCTATTGTTCAACTCCTTTCATTCCTTCAGAAATGCCCATTCATATTATTTCTCCCTCCACCTGTTTCCGCAATGCCTACATCTTTTCTCAATAGTTAGTTGCCTTCGTTAAAATATGGAAATGTTTAAAGCACAAATAAATGCCATCACTCATCGTGTGGAATGAAAGAATGGCATGAAATCCACAATAGTTGTCAAATTTAAACTTATCCACAAAACTCATCCTCTTTCTTTCTTCTATCGAATTCTGTATTCCGTTTAAAATCGTTAATGAAAGAAGCGGCAAGTGAATCCAATAATCACGCATTTCGATTCCAAACAATTTCACTAACCAAACATGCGTATCATAAAAAAACTTCATATTTTGAAAAGGAAAGGAGGCGGCAAAAATTGATTGAGGGCGTTTTGATCGGCGATGGGATGCTGTAGATAGAGGGGAGAATGGGAGGATGTGATAGAGGGGAGAATGTTAGGCAAACGAGGAAAGGGCAGGAACAGGATAGGGATGCTGGATGGAATGAATGGAGGAAGAAATCATAAGGAGATGAAGATGGCCTTCGTGTAGTGTCCGATTTTAGGTTTTGCTTTTTGTTATTAGACACCTGTAAATGGATTTTTGTCCAATTTCTTATCCTATGTTCGACCAAAACAGACGGTAACCGCTATAATACCAATAGTCGTTTTGAGAACCCTCCCATTAGTCCACTCTGCCGTGCTCCTGTTCCCACCCCGTCCACTTCGGAGCTAGCGTCGCACAGCGCTTGTAGGCCGTGTTTTCCTCCCAACTTCGAACTTGGGTGGTGTAAGTTCGAAGGTAAGGGCAATTGGGACAGCGGGGGGAGGGCTAATCGCGCCACCAGTGCTAATAATTAAATTCCTCGTTCAGTTTCCGCGCAGGGGACCGATTCCATAAGCCCTTCGCGTAAATTCCTATGCAGAGTCAATTATGAGCGTTTTGAATCCTATCCTAGATTTTTCGTGTGTGTGGTATTACTTCCTCGTTTGGTTTATTATGGAAATGTTCCATGAATAAGGGCGGTTGCATTTTATTCCCCTTCCGTGCCCATGTTGCGCTGGGAAGGACCTCCTCCGAACGCTGGATAGCATCTTCCGGTGCGATACTCTAGATTCAAGGAATTAAAATGGCTTGTAACCGTGTGCCTGCCTCAAAATATTGGAATTTGACGAATTATGAACTATTAGGTAAACTACCGGTTAAGGTATGTTTTTGGATGGACAAAACTGCCAAATAAATATTTTGTGACTCCTAACAGCACTACAAATCCAGCATCCTACTCTACATCAGGTCCCTCTTCATCTCAGAGTACTTTCTTCCTCCCTTCATCCCGCCCAACATTCCTATCCTGTTCCTTCCCTTTCCTGGTTTGCCCAATATTCACCCCTCTATCACAGTCTTCAACAACCCGCTGCCTGCCAATACCCCCTTCATCCATTTTTCCTGCTTCCATAGGATTTCTCCCAACAAACCCCTCTCTTCGCCCACCATACCAAGTACTTCCTCATTTGTTTTCTTCTCTGTCCATTTCATCTTCTCCATTCTTCTCCACTCCCTCATTTCAAAAGCCTCCAATCTACGTCTATCCTCCTGCTCCAATGGCCACGTTTCCGCGCTGTAAATAGCTACGCTCAGTACCAAAGTTTTTACGAGTCTTTTCTTAATATCCTTACTCAACGTCCCTGTCATCAACTCCCTCCTCCTTGTGAAAGCCTCTTTGCCTAGCGCAATTCTTCTCCTTACGTCCCTACTACTTTGGCCGTTGTGGTCCAAAATACGTAAACTGTTCTACCTGCTCTAGTCTTTGCCCTCCTATTTTAATGTTTAGCTTAGCCTTTTTATTTCTAGAAAATCGCATAACCTTGGGTTTATTAATATTGATTCTCATGCAATACCTTTCACACTGAATTTCCAATTCACTCAGCAATGCTTGCAACCCCTTAGCTGACTGACAAACTAAAGCTTGGTCATTAGCAAACCTAACTGATTTTACGAATTCCCCGCCCACTTTCATTCCTACCTCCAGTTCTTCCCATGTCTCTTTGATCATTTCCTCTACATACAGGTTGAACAGTAACTGTGATAAGGGGCAACCCTGCCTTACACCTCTTCCTAACACTGCTCATCCGGACTCTCCGTTCCCCACCCGCACCTGAGCAGTATGAGACATGTACAGGTTGCGGATTAGCCTCCTTTTACTTCATTCTATTCCTATTTTCTGCAATATACTCATTAGTTATTCCCAATTCACTCTATCAAACGCTTTTTCGAAATCTACGAAACAGGCAAATACCTCCTGGTTGTATTCTATATTCCTCTCGATTTATAATCTCATTCCTGCAATGGCATCACGCGTGCCTCTTCCCTTCCTAAACCCAAACTGATCATCCCCTAAGTAATCATTTGCCCTACTCTCTATCCATGTTGTTGGTGTTATTCAACTTTTTTTTGATCGTGAAAATTTGGCTTAGTGCCCGTGGTAATTGTTGCTCACCAAAGATTTGATCCATATTCCGTGTAATATAATGATGCCCTCTTTTCATTAGTCCAGGGAATTCTGTGTTTTCTTTTGAGTGAGTCACTCACCATGGTGATAAATTGGAGCCACTAGCAATTTAATCTCTGAAGCGAGTGAATTTAGCTGAATTTTATGCACGAAGGCTTACATCCCAATCGGAACCAACGGAATTAATTCGTTTTTTATTTCGTTTAACACCAGATTGTGGAAGCATGATGGCGCGAAGCAGCGTTATAAATGTTTTGAATTAAATTTAAGCACGTTAACGTTGTGGGGCATTAACTGGAGTAACTGGGAGAGCGTGCGACTAAAGGTATATTTGTAGACGGAAGTACGCGAAATGCCAATGAAAACAATTGTTTAGCTGAAGACTCCTACAGAGGGTGGGTATCGGTGATGGGGCCGTTTGGTAAACATATAAAAAAGACTAGTAAACACTTGTGCATGTATGGGTAGGGCTGTCATTGGTGAATGTTACTTGGTGGATGAGGCAAGGGAGCTTGGGCGTAGATCGGGAGCTTTAGAGATGCGAGTGCGGAAGAGAATGGGTGAAGTGAATTGGACAAAAAGAAAGACTACGTTGGTGTGGGAATGGTTGGGGATGAGGGGAGTTTATTGGGAGGAATCACATAAAATAGGAAAGTTGGATGAAGGAACATATTGCTTGGGAATTGAATGTTAAGGATAGTGATAAAGGGGAGAACTTTGAGTGCATGCAGAAAGTGATAAGGCATGTTGAGTGAAAATGGGAAATATGTGGAATCGAAGAATTGTTTGCACAGGGTTTTCGGAGTTTTTAATTTCGCTAAGTGCTCAGTCATAATTAAAGAAAATGAGTCTCACCCATTTTATGACATAAGTGGAAACAAGCAGGCATACCCCACATCATTGGCCCTTTCTAATTGTCCGCTCGCCGCCCTAAAGAGCCCTCCATGCTTAACCTAGGCAAGTAAGGTCGTAAAATTAGCGTCAAATTTTTCGCCTGAGATTTCGTTTGTCTATCTGTAAAAAAAAATATTCGTTTTACAGGTCATAGATGGATGGCGTTTCAGCACAATGGTTTTAAACCAGCAATATGATGGAGGAGCCAATGTAATATCATATTGGGCGCTAACGGCCAGTGATGGCGTTAAGCGTCGAAAGGCCAGCAATCGATCCGGAATGGAAATGTGAATTGCATTCCTGCCCTATTAATGTTCGTTTGATGGCGCTGGGTGGAGATCGTGTAAAGGCTGTAACTACATCGTTATGTGACAAATTACCGATGCTATGCCGCAATGAGATTGAGTACTCGCACGAGCACAAAGGATTCTGCACCGGTATTATCATTTCCTCAATGGTAACTGGGGAAGAGCATTTTACCCATAGTCAGCGATGCCTTTGTGCCTCATCGTCTTTCCCTCGATGGGAGAGTCCTCACGTTCTCTCGAAATCGTTCTCAAGCCCTTCCCTCCCGCCCAAACCCCTTCTCAATCCACCGACCTTGCGCAATCCCCGGGAGCGTCGATAATTCATTCCCACCTGAGCTTCCTCACCCGATTGCGGCGCGGTTGGTCTCGACGAATTCGCACCTTGGCCGTGGAAATGTCCCCTCCGAGTGGGGGTCGCTCAAGGTACACCGCCCACGCCTTCCGTCGGAGTCCGCGCCCAATTCGCCAAATCGGAAGCTGGAACTGAAGAGTGACAATCTCAAGTGGATCGATTTATCGGGGCTACACTTTGAGTTTCTACTTACATTTTTGTTTCGATGTAATGTCTCGCCTCACGATCTGATGTGTCGCTTAAGCAAAATCTCAAAATACTTGCGGTCCTCTACTATACCACCTGTTCAACTTGAAATTGTTGTCCAGTCTTTCCTGAGAAAAAAATTGGTTTGAATTAATTCTTAACGACTACGAAATTCTTTTTGGTGTTTTCGATCTCCGCTTTCCTTTTTTGTCGAATGGACGAGAGAAGTTAAGGGCAGAATTTTGATTGGGCAGTGTAGAAGAGTTGAAATCGGGAAAGTGTTCTAAACCGGTTAAGAATTGCAGCAATTCATTCTAATTTCTAAGAGCAAAATTAAACGGGGTTTTCTCCGACGGCAGAGCCAAGTTATATGTCCTTGGAGTCGTCACGTTGACGGTTATTTGAAAATGTTGCGTGGGCAATGATTTTCCGCTCGAGTCAGGGAGGGCACGCTCCTCTTAGCTTATTCAACTTACAACACTGAAATAACTTGAAAAAGATAGAAAAAGTTCAAAAAAGGCAGAACAATATGTACTCGGAAGGTACAAGAGAACAGATAGGGTTACGGAAAGTTTGGATGCATTGGAATGTGAGAGTTTGAAAAATAGAAGAAAAAGGAGTAGGTTAGGCGTGAATTATAGAATTGTCAAAAAATGACGAAAAGTAGAAAGATTTATGGAAAGAGATAGAAAAGCCCAACTTCAAGGGAAAAAACGACCACACTTTTAAAATTAAAGTAAGAACACAAAAAACAAAGAAGAAAAAATACTTTTTTTTAAACAGAACTATTGTTGAATGGAACCAGCTGCCTGGAGGTTTGTTTGAGCCTTTTCCATAAAAATTTAAACAATAAGTGTAAAGCAGCCACTGGGTGATAAACTTCATCGACCACTGATTATTATACTTTTGTACTTTTAAAAATATTGTTCTGCACGTAATGCGGACGGCGTGAGAAGTATTGCAAAAGTGAATGAGGCGTTGACGGTTCGTGATTTTGAACGTAATGTGAAGTTGAAGAGTGCGTGGTTATGGGCGGAGTACGGCGATGGGCGGTACGTCGTATGTATGAAAGGTGTGAACCACGTGTGATGGTAAAAGTGCGGTTGGTAATCTTTAAGTGTCATTGCATATGAGAGCATTTTGCGTCACATCTGTTCTTCTTGTGTGTGCATGTACTGTATGTCCATTGTAAGGGTAACCGTTCACCGGACTTGACCATTGCCACATGGACAATTCCCGAATCGCAACTATATTTATATAATAGCAATAAATTTGAGATAAAAATAAACTTCTCTGCTCTGTAAAGAGAATATGGAACGATTTTCGTAAAAATAAACTCTAAGAAAGAGGCAGTTGGTGTCTATGCATCTATGTAAACTGTTGACTAAAGAATGAGAAAATTGCAAGTAGGCGTGGTAACTTTGTGAAAATCCCTGACCAGGTTTGAATAGCGCCTCGTAGTTGCTCCTCACTGCTGCGTAGCTTAGGATAGGTATTCGCGCTTTTCATTTCTCCGAGGGAACGTTCCTAAGGCAATACGGGTGGGATGTATTGAGATTCACTCGATGGATATTGTGTAGGAGAAGGAGCGGCTAAATAGTAACTCGCATAAGGGCCGCAGATGGCTCATCGAAGGACCTGATTCAGAGCGGCATCACTTCCATGGCTTCGTCACCGCACCCTAATCTCGGATGCTACTAGAATGGATTGGTTAACACGGCGGCGGTTTTATTTCCCGTCTATAGTGAAATGCCTGTTGATAGATAGTAAGTACAAGATGCTGCGCCGATACATCTGAGTTGCTCACTCCCTGCAGGCATTCTCGCTGCAAGAGACAGAGTCTTAGCGAAATCAATGAGAATTTTAGGTGTGGGAAAGTATTGAATGATGTAAAGGGAAATCGTAATTGAAGACTTCTTTGGTTGTCTTAGCATAGTTCTCACATTAAATGACCGGAAATTCACTCGAAGACGGCGCCTGAAATCAATTTCATCGCCTGACCTCTTCGCTCTCGCCCCAATTCGTGAAACTTTTCCTCAGCCGTCACGAGAGGCATTTAACTTCGAGGCATTAAGGTTACCCCATCGGTTTCCTCGCAATTTACGGAAAATGCCGCTCCAACTCCTTCCTTTAGCCGAGGCGAAGACGTCGTGGCTAAATCATTTTCATTCGTTATAAATTCAAGCGCCTCGCAAAGGCCCTGAGGGTATTGCGGTGGGCCCTCGCAACTTGCGGAATGGGGCCGGCGGGGAGATGGGCAGGGGCGTGGTGGGAGGCAGGGCCATTTGGCGTGGCCACGGGCATGGTTTCGTCATTGCTCGGCTGCCCCATTGCATATTTCAATCAGCCTCGATCAAACCGAAGCAAAGATTTCGAGGATTTGGAAATGAGAGTTGGCGCAATAGAAACGAAACAAGGATAATATCCACTCGCGGAAAAATAATTGCGAAATAAAATACAGTCGACAATGTATTTTATTTTTAAATTTAATTTTAAGGAAATACATATACTTTATGGGGCAACGGATTTAAAATATTTTGGAAATAGGCTGAAGAAACACACTTTCTTTCTTAAATGGACTTAAAATTTTATGTATATTTGATGCATTGCGGCGGGTCCGGGGTTTGGGGTTTTTATATGTATACATGCGATGCGGTTTTGATGTAAAGACAAGAATGAGGATTACTGACGACGTAATTTAATGAGAAGAGAGTGTTAACGTGTGGGCCATTGTATGCACAAAGGATGAGTAAAGAGAGTGATGAACAAGGCAGCTGGATTGACCACACCGAATGACCAAGTAGTAGTAGGAAATGGGAGGTTGGAAAAAAGTAAGGGATTGGATATGGTTCCCTTTAAGATTGAAGCGCTTGCTGTTGGATTCTACGGAAGAAATAACATGTGAAGTAATCGGTATTAAGGTGTACCAGATTGCGGATGACATCAAGGTGGATAAGATAAAATTTGGAGAAATGAAAGTATTGGAATGGTATGGAGAGCCACGGAGAGACGTGTGAAAACCAGTGCGCGGAAAATTGTCTTGTCTGCGTATAAACGAGTGTAAATTTCAACTGCACCACCTGCAGCAACAACTTCATGTAATCAATACCAAGTGTTTTGCTTTTCGATTGTGCTTGAGGCCTTTATTTGACGATATGAAATGTTTCGTGGTCGGAAATATATATGTGTCTTATGAATCGATGGTCGGGAGAACAAATTTAACGACGCGTGAACAGTCAGTGCTAAATAGCATAATGATGGGGAGGCAAAAGAACTTAACTGGGTTTAATTTGCTCTTGACTCACAAGTAATGAACCAAGAGATATTTCATAGAAAATACATAGATAGATAACTTTCATAGAAAAACTTACCCACGATACCAACATTATTAGTGTTTAGTTAATTTGTGTAGCAATTATATAATTGCGAGAATTATAAAGGGTAGTCTTACAAATGCACATTTTTAATGATTGAGTGTATTTTTAATGTTCTTAGAGATCGTTTTATTTAAGGAGATGTACAAAAATAATGAAATCCTTTCGGTATTATGATCTATCAGTTCTTTACAGGATAAATTCAATAAATAAGCATGGGTCTACATATAGCCAACATATATTACAGTTAAGGTGACAATGCAGATTGTATGTAGATTACGAGTGTGACTCACTTGTAGGTGTAAGCTGTTAGTCTACGGCATATCATTGGCCTGATTTAATGGCGGAACACACTTATTCGTACCATTTCGAGAGGCGATCGTGGAGGATTCAGCGCGGTTATTGAATTTCTGCGAAATTAGTGTTTTTTAAGCGATGCTTATGCCTATAGGAGCATGTTTAGCTTAATTGAAAAGTCTAAAGCGCAAGGTTAATATCTTTAACTTTTTTTGATATGGGGGGTGGGCTGTCTACTTCTCAATGCGAATGAGTGTAACCCGGGGGAGCACTGCGTATCCGCATCCGTCGTCCCTTCGCCCTGAGCACGGCACCTCCAATTAAAGCGGGGGTCAGTGGAGCCTGCCCGCGACCGCCCCGAACGGGGCAACGCGATAAAAAACCGTCGTTCCACGGAAATAACACAAGTGCCCATTTCGAGGAAGAATATCGGAGCCAGAAATTTTAATGAATAAATGCGTTACTTATATGACACCTCAGCTGCGAAGGAATTCTCTCAGTTATAATTACGTTAAATGAGATTACGGAAAAGTGAAATTATTTCACGAATAGTGCTATTTCATGCTTATTGTATTTACAAAACAAAGGTTATGCGTTTTTCCAGAAAAAAAGGCTAAGCTAAACATTAAAATAGGAGGGCAAAAACTAGAGTAGGTAGAGCAGTTTACGTATCTCGGAAGTGTTTCCGACCACCACGGTCAAAGTAGTAGGGACATAAGGGGAAGAATTGCGCTAGGCAAAGAGGCTTTCACTAGGAGGAGGGAGTTGATGACAGGGACGTTGAGTAAGGATATTAAGAAAAGACTCGTAAAAACTTTGATATGGAGAGCAACTATGTACGGCGCGGAAACTTGGTCATTGAAGCAGGAGGATAGACGTAGATTGGAGGCTTTTGAAATGTGGGTGTGGAGAAGAATGGAGAAGGTAAAATGGACGGATAAGAAAACAAATGAGGAAGTACTTGCTATGGTGGGCGAAGAGAGGGGTTTGTTGGGAGAAATCCTATGGAGGCAGGAAAAGTGGGATGTTGAAGACCGTAATAGAGGGGAGAATACCAAGCAAACGAGGAAAGGGCAGGAACAGGATGGGAATGTTGGATGGAATGAAGGGAAGTACGCAGAGGTGAAGAAGGTCTTGCTGTAGCGTAGGATGCTGTATTGTGTTTTGTTAGGAGACATTTATTTGGTGGTTGTGCCCATCCAAAACGTACCTAAAAATATGTGTCGTTATAGTCTGTAAGAGTAAAAATAATACGCACCTGTGAGTACGTATGTTCGGAAATATTTTTTCGGTGACGTTCCTTAAAGAGTTTTTCCCTTGCTTTCTATCGAGATGTAAATTATTATTTTGCCCCAGGATAAGCATATGCATTAAAGCTAAGGAAAATCATCTTTTGAGGTTTGCACATGTATCTTAGAAAAAAATGCAGAATCTACCCCGGAAGCGTGTCAACGGGCATCCGCAAATCATCGTCGCGATCAATCTAGGTCGTTGACCTCAAATGTGCGTTTGTGTTATTCCTCAGATTGGGCGCCAGTTGGGATTCGCCTGGACCACGGCCTGCGCCTCGCGTGCACGGGTTGTTTCAAATGGTCCAGATATTTAAAAGCCTCTGGATTTAGAGCAGGGGAGTTAAAGAGAACGCGAAGTCATACGGGGTCGTCCTCCTTAAATCACCTCCTTTTTTTTACCCCCTTCCCAATGCAGTGATCCGTGGACCCTCTCCCTCGTCGATTTACGTAATCATTGGGACTCTGCTTAATTTCAAATTGGCATCTTTTTGAAAAAACACAAAAAAAGCATAAAATGTGCGCCTTGCATGAAATAAAAAACACCAATGTGTCTTTCCGCCAAAAATAAACACTGTCCTCTATAACTAAAGGAAAGATACATTGGTATGTTTTACTTCAGTGATAATTAATTTCCAAAAAGTTAAGCCTGAAAATATCGAATAGAAAAAAGCATATTTAGATTTAATAAAATTTTTATTAATTATGAATATTTTATTTTTTTATATTTATTTAAGAATTTATCGTTGCAATTAGGCAATTGTCCTGGTGGCGACGGCCAAGTCTGATTAATGATTACTCTCACAATGAACATGCAGGCATACGTAAAGGCACAAGAAAAACAGATAGGAGAAAAAAGGCTCTCACATGAGATGACACTTAAACATAAACAACCGCATCTTTATCATTGCAAACGGTTCACACCTTTCATACATCCGACGCTCCGTCCATCGCCACAACGCACCGTCCATACTCACGCACTCTTCAATTTCATATACCGTTCAAAATCACGCACCGGCGACACACACCATTCACTTTTGAATGTAAAACTCCTAACGCCGTCCACATATTGAACATTTCAGTTACGCTTTTATGCTTTAGAAGTACACCACTTATTGCTTGGCTTTCAACGTATAAGAAGAGTGGAATTTAACAAGCATTTAGAGAACCTTAAGTTGATTGATAAATACTTAAATGAATTTGACAAGTTGTAAAAGTATCTGCACCACGTCTTCTTTGGTGTTTAAGGACGAGTAATTGTTTTCTCCCTATAATCAAAAGTGTAATGCAATTCTAGGATATACCCTGAGTACGATTGCTCTTGACCCCCCTCATGGCAGGAAGCGTAATTAAATGGCCCGTCTCTCAAACCCCCTCCCTACGTAATTAAAGACGGGTGGCGTGAACCTTCGAATGACACTCGAAAGCGATGAGCATAAATTGCAGTGGAAACTCATTCGTCCATGATGCCTCTGTTTTGGGTCAATAGCATTGGGATGTTTTCTAACTCAAGATAGAAGAAATTTTCCGAGAAAACTAATGTTTATTGCTTTGGTCCTGGATCTGATAAGCTTTACTTGGACTATTATGAAAGTAATGCGCATTATTTTATTGTGCCGCGACTATTCGTGGTAGCGCGGTAAAACTGGCCGAGGAATGAGTGTTGGGGGTCTGACCTTCCAAAGAAACAGGTCACCAGTTTAATCCGAGCAGTCTAAGCGGAAAGACGTGCCCCCATGTGAAGCGTGTATTTTCTTGACTCAGCGACACAATGAAGGTCCTCCATGACAATGCCCCCAGCCACACCTCCTTTATCGTGTGACCTCTCTGGCCCGGAGCAGCCCTCTTACAGTCAGTCCCGACTTGGCTCCATACGGCTCGTTTCCCCGACTGAAGAGAGAGCCGAAAGGAAAGCATTTAGGGACCAAGTGGAAAACATCCAAAAGCATGTGACTCAACGTTCCGGAGAGAGATTCCCGTCGAAGGGTTTCAGGGTGTCCTTCCAGGCTTCGCAGACACGTCTCCGCAAGTGTGTTATTGATGCAGGGGGGGAGAGTATTTTGTAGAATTTTAAGCGCCTGTACAGGTACGTAATTCAATAAATCTATTTTTCCCAGCGCATTACTCTTATAGTGGACCCTGTTTATGTTGTTTTTATAGATCTCCAAAACAAGTGTATTCGAACCTCAGTTGCGTTTGGCTGTTGTTTTTCTTAATCTGAAGTTGGCCTACCGCCGAAGTTCGGCCGTGAACTGCTCCCTTCATGAATGCAAAATAAACTGCTTTAAAGGGAGTTCCGACGAA
>NW_027287205.1:3987047-4255145 GCF_022747635.1 Hetaerina americana
GGGATATCTCCCTCGTTTCACCTTCCGAACCACACACCCCCCACTTCTACATCCTTCCCAAGATCCACAAACCCAACAACCTAGGGCGCCCTATAGTCTCCTCTCGTAGCTCTCCGACTGAAAGAATTTCCGCTTTCGTGGACTACTACCTCCAACCTTTAGTTCACTCCCTACCCTCGTTTATAAAAGATACCTATCATTTCCTCAGATTGCTCCACTCAACTTCCCTCCCTCCTGATACCCAAATTAATATGGCTACTATCGATGTCATCTCCTTATACACATCCATTCCTCACCAAGAAGGCCTCTCTTCCATACGCCAGGTCGTCTCCAAACGCCCTACCCCTCACATCCCCAAACCGAATTCCTCACTCATCTTTCTAATTTCAATCTCACCCGCAACTCCTTTTCTTTCTACAATAACTACTACCTCAAAATAAAAGGCTGTGCTATGGGAAGCAGATTCAGCCCTTCATATGCAAACCTCCACCTCGGTGTCCTGGAGGAAAATTTCCTTTCTAATTATCCTCCACAACCCCTCCTGTGGCTCCGATACATTGATGACATCTTTCTACTCTGGCCACATAGCATAGATTCCCTCAATTCCTTCATCTCCCAACTCAATGATTCCTCATCTCTGTCTTTCACCTCGACCATTTAATCCTCTCAGATCACCTTCCTCGATGTCAATTATTCCCTCAGCAATAACAAATTCCTGACCTCAGTCCACACTAAACCGACTAATAAGCAGCATTATCTTCATTACAGCAGTCGCCACCCCTCCCATACGAAGCGCTCCCTCCCTTACTCCCTCTCTATCCGCATTCACCGTATTTTCAGCCATCCCGAATCCCTTAACAAATACTTCAACAGCCTTCACCACTCTCTCCTCCAACGAAGATACCCAGATTCTTTCCTACAATAAAAAATACTCAAATATTCCTACACCCCCGAGCATGCCTCAACCAAAGTCTCCCAGCCTATCTCAATCTGTACTACCTACTTCCCAGGCATTCAGTCCCTTAAAGTCATCCTCAAAGACCTGTTCCCCATCCTCAACAATCAAAACACATCCTCCAACCTTCTTCCCAATTGCCCCTCTGTCACCTTCAAACGTCCCGCCAACCTAGCAGATATCCTCAAATCCACCAGGCCACTCTCAAAATCCCCTCACACCCCCAGAGCCATACCCACTCCATGTCATCGAGCAAGATGCAAAACCTGCCCCATTTTCACCATTCCACCCCACTCCATCCCACCATTTAACACTCTCCCGCCCTTCCCCCACTCCTCTTGCACTTCCAAGAATTTTTTTAATCTTCTAACTTGTAAACTCTGCCCGGCCTTTTACATAGGCCAATGTTCCACACCACGGAACATTAGGATTAACAACCAACGCGCCTCGTGCAATCCCTCCTCCCCGTCCGCGGGTCTCCCCATCCCTAAACATGCTTCCCATCATAATACCCCTTTCAACCAGTGTTACAATGTTTCCGTCCTAGCTTCCCCTCCGACATCCGATAACCCTTTAGAATTAAAAAGTCTTGAAATGGCATTCATTTAATTCTGTATTGCCTATCAGAATCCGGGCTTCAATGTCGTTTTCTGAGTGGAATGGCCTAAAATTGTTACTTTGTGGAAGCGATGGGCATCCAATAGATGAAAACTTAGTTCTTCCGCAAGAGTTTTGGTGTGCGTGGCCTTGGTATTGACTTGCAGGGTCTTGATCACGATTTTGTAAGTTGAAACCTGGTTCCCGGATTTTGTAATAGTTGCGGTGAGCAGATTGTTTTCTTTTACGATTTTGTGTCAATTCCACCTACTCCCTCACCTCGCACGGGAGAGGGAGGAGGTGGAATCTCCACTCCCCTCAAGCCCCTCCTCCACCTTCCTCTCCCCCAACAATTCCTCTCACCCCTCCTCCGCGTCCCATTCTCTTCTTTCCCTGGCCTCCTTCCCTTTCTCAAGAAACCCTCACCACTCCTCTTCCAATAGATTTTACTTCTATTTCTTCCGATGAAGACAGAGCTGAATTCCGCCTCTCTTTTATGTGTTCTTAGATTGTTTATTGGGAAGAACAGGAGGTAGCAATAAAAGTGGGCGGGCATTCGTAAAATCAATTAGGTTTGCTGATGACCAAGCTTTAGTTTGTCAGTCAGCCAAGGGGTTGCAAGCATTGCTGAGTGAATTGGAATTTCAGTGCAACAGGTATGGCATGAGAATCAGTATTAATTAACCAAAGGTTATGCCATTTTCTAGAAAGAAAAAGGCTAGGCTAAACAGTAAAACAGGAGGACAAAATCTAGAGCAGGTAGAACAGTTTACGTATCTCGGAAGTTTTTTGGACCAACTCGGTCAAAGTAGTAGGGACATAAGGAGAAGAATTGCGCTAGGCAAAGAGGCTTTCACTAGGAGGAGGGAGAGATTGACAGGGACGTTGAGTAAGGATGTTAAGAAAAGACTCGCAAAAGCTTTGATATGGAGCGTAGCTATGTACGGCGCGGAAACGTGGTCATTGAAGCAGGAGAATAGACGTAGATTGCAGGCTTTTGAAATGTGGGTGTGGAGAATAATAGAGAAGGTGAAATGGACAGCGAAGAAAAAAAATGAGGAAGTACTTGGTATGGTGGGCGAGGACAGGGGTTTGTTGGGAGAAATCCCATGGAGGCAGGAAAAGTGGATGAAAGGGGTATTGACCGGCATTGAGATGTTGAAGACTGTGATAGAGAGGAGAATGTTGGGCAAACCAGGAAAAGGAAGGAACGGGATAGGGATGTTGGACGGGATAAAGGGAGGAAGAAAGTACTCAGAGATGAAGCTAGATTATATCCTGGTAAGACACAGGTTTAGGAAGTGTGATAAATTCACACAGCTTTCCAGGAGCGGATGCGGACTCTTATCACAATTTAATTGCTTAGAAATGTAGCGTCCGTTTCAAAAAGATATGGCGGGGACGACAGGTTAGAAAATGGAACGTGGAAGCATTAAATGGATTTAAAAGGAAGGAGTACTAACAGTCGGTAAAAGAAATCATGGAGGATGGTAAAGAGATAAGTACTATCGAAGAAATATGGGAAAGGATCAAGAAAGCTTGAAAACGCATTACTGGAACCGTTAACGCTAAAAGAACTCGGAAACCATAGATCACGGATGAATGGTTACAACGATGGATGACCGGAGAAAATGGAAGAATGTAAATACAGAGTTAGGCAAAATGAAGTATAAAGAATTAAACAATAAATTGAGGCGGGCAACAAATAAAGCAAAAGCAGGTTGGTGGAAGACCCAGTGCGAGGATATGAAAAGTTTGCAGAGGAAGGGTGAAATTGGTGCGCTGTACAGCGAAGTTAATTCTCTATCGGGAAGTAAGAAAGGGAGATCTATGCTAACAGATAGAGATAAGGCGGGTAAAGCAATAGTTGACACAGGAAAGATCCAAGAGAGATGGAAGGAGTATATAGAAGAACTGTATAGTAAAGAACTTCGACCAACAAAGTTAGACATTGAAAAAGAATATGACGTAGAGGAAGACAGCTTAGGTCCAGGCATACTACACAATGAGATAGAAAGGGCATTTAGGGAGATGAAACTAAATAAGGCCGTGGGGGTGGATAAGATTCCCGCGGAACTATTTAAATGTTTAGGAAAATGTGGGAGGAAGATGCTATATGGGCTGATTCGTAGTATTTATGAGGAAGGAATCTGACCGGAAGACTTTGTGAGATCAGTTTTAGTTCCTATTCCGAAAAAGGTAAAGGCTAAATGATGTGAGGACTACAGGACAAAAAGTTTGATATCCCACGCAGCTAGAGTTGTTCTCAGGATCATAAACAAAAGGATAGAAAGAAAGGCAAATGATTACTTAGAGGATGATCAGTTTGGGTTTAGGAAGGGGATTGGTACGCGTGACGCCATTGCAGTAATGAGATTAATAATCGAGAGGAATAAAGTACTATATTTACAAAAAAGAAATTTTCACAGATTTTGGGATTTTCGCTGGTCTAGCCACCTTTCTCATGGAAGAGAATGAACTAGATATTAATATTTAACATTATATTACCCAAATCTTCATATATTTGTATCCCCCTTTCACTCTCAACTCATTCCATATTATTCTCACACTTCTGAAAATATCCTTAGCAATTCTTCCCCACGCAAACCTTTCCCCACTTTCCCCTTCCATCCTGCGCCTTCTTTTCCTCAGTTCCTCCTTTATTCTCCCCTGTGATGTGTTCCTCCCATCTTTGCCCCCCTCGTGTCTTCATTTTAATGAAAATATAAAGAGAGATTTTATCAAAGTGACAGAATACGCCAGCCTCACAATATGTCTCGCTTTGAGTGAAGAGGTTGGTAGCGCAGAGGAGCTATATTCGTGGAACAAAGCAGCAATGAGACTGACAATGCCCGGGCATCACAGGAATTCTCTCTAGCTAAGTAAATGATCTTCACTGGGCCTGTAATTATTTGTCAACCCTCTTACATGTAATTGAGAATTACCTATCAAATATTGTCAGGAGAATCAAAAGTCCTATGTTGCTTTAATTAGTATGGCGAATTACTTTGAAATTAAGAAGGATAATCAAAACTCGTCCAGGCTTAAAATTAAATATTCCCACGAGGGGATAGAGATTATTTTTACTATTATTGCTTCTTTTTTCCAAAATATTTCCAGTTATCTGGAAGCTACTCAGTAGTCATTTTACTGACTAGTGGGCGTAGTTTTATAACCATGATGACTCTTATTGTACCAATTGTAATCCTCAATTGAAGCTCATCGAAGGGTAATTAGTTAACCATAGTTGTCGTAATGCATGCCATTCGTAGTGAACATTTATTTCATCGTTTGATTTGGTTGATCTGCTAGTTTGTAGGCACTTTTGTTGTAGTGGATCATTCAGTTTAAAACTCATCTCCTGCCAAATTTCCTAATTTTGCCCCTAGCGTAGTTGAAGGTGTAGAAACGTTCATTTGTGACAATGAGAGACCCTCTTTGGGCTCTGTGATCACGATTGAGAATGAGGTGGGGAGAACACGCTTTACGTCATCTCTTGTAAGGCACGTGTACGGGAAAGTGTTTGCAAAAACGGAGGAATAAGTAAGTCTGAGATGTAAATTTTGTATCGGATAAATAGTGAGCAAGTATTTCCTATTGGTTCAAGAAATAAGTGTTGCCGACAGTTCATTGAATAACTAACCATAAATGAAGCTCCTAAAACTCTCTTAGCCACCAAAAGCTAAAACCAAATTAATCTTGAAGCGTCGTGTTCGAATGCAGGCATAGCTAACCTGTGCTCTCATTTCCAAGAAGAGTCAACTACGTCCCTGTGAAAGATAAAGTGATAAGGGGATTTGTTTTGGCCAAAAAATATGCCGCCGCACTTCCTTATATGCATAAGTTCTCCCCAAGTTTATCTACTGTAATGCTTGAATGCTAGTTAATTAGGAAACGTAAGGTGTTAAAAAAATACTTTATTTACATAAGGGAGTAAATTTTGAATTCTTTAGATTTTAACGAGCGAATAGTCGCTAATCTATTTGGTATACGATAAAGCGCAGATTTTTAATTTCTATTTGTTAATCTACTGGTTAGGGTAGGCTCGGGATGGACACCACTGCCAAATAAAAGTCTTCTGACAAAATAAACCCCAACATCCTACTCTGCAAAAGTCCTTCATCTCTGTGGCCTTCCTTCCTCCCTTCATCCCGTCGAACATCCATATTCTATTCCTGTCCTTTCCTCGTTTACCTAACATTCTCCCCTCTGTTACAGTCTTCAACATCTTACAGCCGATCAATACGCCCTTCATCCATTTTTCCTGCCCCCATAGGATTTCTCCCTCTCCCCAACCACCGTACCTAGCACTTCATCATATGTTCTTCTTTCGGCTATTTCACCTTCTCCATCCTTCTCCACACTCACATTTCAAAAGCCTCCACTCTTTGTCTATCCTCCTTCTTCAATGACCGCGTTTCCGGGCCGCACTTAACTAAGTTCCATATCAAAATTTCGACGAGCCTTTTCTTACCATCCTTACTCAAGGTTCCTGTCATCAACTCCTAATAGAATAGATTGTCGCTGAAATTATTTCCTTAATGATTCGCGTGTAGTGCTCCACTTGTTTTTATTCATCCAATAGTATCCGAACCGCGCGCCGTTTTCCATTCGATCACCGGCCGAGGCCACTCACTTCCCGAGCTATTGCGGTCCCGCCCGGCCGACTGCAAACCACCGCGTCGGCACAACACTGGACGTACAGAGAGAGAGAGGGGCCACCGCCCACGAATCATTTGAGGAACAAAGGCCGGGGGTGGTGGACCCTCAGCCGCCCTTCCGTAGTTTACGGATCTCCGAGGCGTGGGAAGGGCTGGACGTGGGAGGTGTGGGAGAGGGGTGGAGGACGTGTCTTGAGGCATCGGCAGGGGGAGGACAGGGAGGAGGAGGGATCGCGTGGGGAGGGGCGGAGCATGTAAAGAATTGCTCCCCCGGGTGGAGGACCCCGAGGGTGTAAGGGGGGGGGGAGCCGTAAATCGGCCGGAGCCGTCGTTATTATGCGCGGCCGACCCGGGACCGCTTTGGCCTTCGCCAAATCCCAGAATTCTCCAGTGCAGGCCCGTTCCCTCCACCCCCCTCTCGGCATATCTCACCCCGCCCCCTTCGCCCCCTATCGCCTCAGCCGCACGGACTTTTTATGCCTCTGGAGGCCCAGCGTTCCTTATTTATCCCCCCCCCCTGTTTCCACCCACCGGCCGATCCATACCCCATCTATCTTCGTGGAAAAAAATCAACTTAATTCCTCCCCGGCCACGGTACTGGGAGCGGTGCAGGTGGCGTATTCACCACGAGGTGGTGCGCAGGAGGGGGATGGGGGAGGGTGGAATCCATCCCACAATTCCACGCGATCCCGTCCCCCGCCCCTTGTTTCCCCCGCGGCAAAGCGGAGCATGCCCTGGGAGGGTATTTTTGTTGGATCGCGAAAGATCTTTAATGATGATTCTACTCTAATATGTGTCGTCCAGTCGGCCGATGGCGGCGTGCGTCGGAGCGCAGCGTCATTTTCGACGGCCCTCGCGTATCCAGCGCCGGCGGGAGTGCGGGGGGGAACGGAACGGCCGAAGTTTTTTTTTATTTTTCCGCCTCCCCCAAATGTTGGTGTCGTCTCAGCGAGACCTGACGAACTCTCGGTCCACCCGCCAGTGAAGGGGGAGGACCCCCCAGGCGACGCAAGGATTGAAGAAGTCCCGTTTGGAGCACTTGTCTCCGTGTCAGTTGAACCGATGCTCCCATAGTGGAACCAAATAAGCGCGAATCTAATTGGTCTCTTCGCTAAATGTATAACTTTCAACAATAATGACCTTGAGTTAAAAGAGGGTTTGTAAACATACCACTCGCGTTTCTATCACGTATTTTGAACTGGTAATCTACCGCTTGACGTAGGTTTTGGATTGGCATAACTGCCAAATAAATATTTTGTGAGCCCAAAGAAAACACAATCAAATATCTAGCTCTACATCAAGTCCTTCTTCATCTCTGTTCACTTCTTTCCTCCCGTCCAACATCCCTATCCAATTCCCGCCCTTTCCTCGTTGGCATAACATTCTCCCCTCAATTACAGTCTTCAACATCCCACTGCCGATCAATGCGCCCTTCGTCCATTTTTCATGCCTCCTTAGGATTTCTCCCAACAAACCCCTCTCCTCGCCCACCACACTTCCCTACACTTCCAAATATGCATCGCAGATAGATAGACAGAGTGAAACTGTCTTGTGCTGTCTCGTAAAGTGTCATTTGAATGATTGGCCATTGGCTTAGTTATCACAGCTAAACTTCATTCAAATGGTCCGGAATCGATTCCATATCAGGAATTTTTACTCATTCCTCTTGGAGTACGAAAGAGTTTCAATCAAATGTTCAGAATATCGAGTGACTCATTATTCTCAAATCTCAAGACTCATTTTACTAATTTGGTATTTTATTAACAGTTAAGATTATTTTTCAAATCGAAAATTTGTGAATGATCTTTTCGTCAAATGTTTATTTTGAGGACTAATTGTCTCAACAGACCCCACTCTTGGTCGGCTAATCGTTCCTTATCGCCGTCCTTTCTTCCTCGATACGCATTCCATTCTGGATTGTAATCCTCTCCCCCCTGATACAAGACAGATTGCGGGTGGCGCATTAGTGGAACTGTATATGTTCATCTTGGGAGGAAGTCCTCCTTCCATGCCCAGATGTCAGATATCGCAACGTTGTGGGGTAAATAATAGGGCCTCAATGCGTTTAATTCTGAATTGGGAGTTTTCAGACATGCTTTCAATGCTTCAAAATTGATAAAATATCAAAATAATTTTAAACTTGTTCGCGGTTTCGATTAACGTATTTTAAATGATTGTGTAACTGCTGCTGTTGCCTCTATTCAGTCAAGCTGAATGAAAGCCTCCAACCCTCGTAGCATTCATCTCTGCGAAGACTTACGTTCCTTGTTCTCGGGTTATTAATTTGGCTCCGGTTTCCTTTCTGCCGTTTAATCGAATGCCGATTGATTGGTGGGGGAATAATTTTTGGAATTGCAAAGGCTGTGCCGATCGCATTTCCCACTTGGCTTTTACGTGGGTGGCCCTTATATCGCCTTTGTGTCCTGCGATATGCTCCAGGTGAAATGCGTGGCTTTTAGAAAAAAGGCCTTTGGCTCCATTTGTGCCAAACCCTCCACGCAACACGCCCTCTCCATTCCTCTCTCGTCATGATATTCTGCTTTCGCTCCCGTTTGATGTGCAGCATTATCTACCTTTCAAATTTTGCTCACCAGTGGATGCGCATCTTTTAAATAGCAATAGGAATCTGATAATAAATAAAGGTATTTGCATATTTATATGAACTGAATGAAGCCATGTTATTATCATAACTTTATACTGTATCACTCGCGTATTGGTATGTGAATAACACGGTTTAATATTACTGACAGAATGTGGAACAAACAAAACTAGTGATTTTATTCAGCTAGGTTGCAGTTGATTAAATATTTTATAAAAATTGTTTAGTAGTTTTGGAAAAAGGTGAATTTCAGTAATTATGGAATTTTAAGTCATACAGTTATTTCAAGTCATATATGGACTATTATGAAAGTAATGCGCATGGTTTTATTTATTTATATGGGAAAATTTAGATTCATTAATCGTACTTGTACAAATAATTAAAATTCTTCAAAATGCTCTCCCTCCTCGATCAATACACTTGCGGAGACGTGTCTGCCACGCCTGAGAAGGCACCCTGAAACTCCTCTCTAAGGGTATGTATCTCTCAGGAAAGTTGTGACGTGCTTTTGGATGTTTTCCATGGTCTTCCAATGCTTTCCTTTTAACTCTCTCTCTTCACTCGGGGAAACGAAACAAAGTCGAACAGAGCCAAGTCGGGACTGTAAGGCGGCTGGTGGACCACCATAAATTTGGGTATGATGAAGGACGTGTGGCGGGGAGCATGTGGCGTGTGGTTGTTTGCTCTATCGTGCCGTGTTACCAACTCGAAAAACACACTTCACGCGGAGGCACGTCTTACCACTCATACAGCTCGGAGCAAACCAAACAATAGGCTTCTGTGTCATATTCCTCACCTTACACTTCTATTTTGGGGAGTGAAAATTCCTCATCATCTCACAAAAGCGCAGAGAGTTTACGGTAATAGTTGAACATCGAGATTCCAAAAAGTAAGGCCCAATAATGCCCATGGAGGACACAGCGCACCAAACTGTCGCTTTGGGGCTGTGAAGAGATCTTGGGTGAAGTTCGCGAGGGTTATTAGTCGCCCAGTAATGAAAAATGTGCCTATTTACCGAGCCGGAGAATTGAATATGCTCTTCATCACTAGACCGCAGCGTCTTCTGTGTCACCAAAAGATTGTCTTTAAAGAACGTTTCTACGACAAAACTTTGATGCTTACCAGACCACTACTTAATAATTACTAAAAATGGAGTTGTTTCTCTCGTGTAACGCCTCTAATCCCACTCCGCTAATTCACCTGCGCGCTCTTCAGTGATTTTTTGAAACCAAGGAGTCCAATCTGCTCCGTCCTGTAGAAACATTTGGATGAAGACAGAGTAGTTCATTTCGCGCGGCTGTTGCGACCGAATATTACGTCGGCATTATCGATCACAGGAGGATTGTGAGAATAAGGGGTGCATCCTTTCTGATAGTAAATTCATTCCTCCGAAGGGAATATTGTTTAAATACTCAGTAAAGCATAAATAATAAAAGGCCGCCGAAATAATTCGTATTTGGGGAAGCGGCAGAGAGAAAAGTTATGTGGGTCCATTTCTAATTCCTCAGCCGTCCCTGTAAGATTAATACATCCCTGTCTCTCCATCCCGTCGT
Source organism: Hetaerina americana (assembly GCF_022747635.1). Taxonomy (NCBI): domain Eukaryota; kingdom Metazoa; phylum Arthropoda; class Insecta; order Odonata; family Calopterygidae; genus Hetaerina; species Hetaerina americana. The sequence goes on from NW_027287205.1 coordinate 3,997,413, forward strand.
CCCTGGACCGTTTTTTTTGTCCATTTAAATGGCGCATCCGGTGTCTCTCCGTCGTATTACAACAACAGCGGCTTTCGCGAGTGCTGTCTCGGCGTTCAACCCTTCGTGCGTGGGATTCGCACCCCCCCCCCCGCTTCCCCGCGACCCCAAGACCCCTTAAATAGTATTGATTAAAAGAATTGCACACCCCCGGCAGCTGCCCTCGTGTCCTGGAGAGGTTTTGAAAGGAGGGTGGAGGAGGAGAGGGGTGGGAGGGGCGGTCAAGGAGCCGCCGGGGGTTGGTGCGTACGTTTGAGGGGCGGGAAACCCCTGGATGAGGACCCCGGTGTTAAATACGAGCGGGGCCCGTCAGGCCTCTACAGCGAATGGGATGAGAAATATCCCCAGCCACCACTTTTGCCCCGCAGAGGAGGGAGCGGAGATCCCATCCCTCAACCCCCGGCATCCCTCCGAGAGACCCGCGCTCTTCCTCCATCGCTTATTACCTGCCCTTTCACTCCTCTCTCTTTTCGCTCGAGGAAATGTTTCTATCGACGGGACGAATGCCTTCTCTTTTCGATGCCTCCGCGTTCTAGCACTCGGGGGGTGGCTCACTCCTTTATGTCTTCATTTCCCGCAGAAATTTCCCCCTGCGACGACCTTGCCGGTCCTTCGTCCCCGCGGCTTCTCTCGGTGGCTGCACTTTCTTTTATGGGCGGTGAAACGCTTTCGGTAAGTCTTAATGCGTGTCGCTCCGATTTATGACTTAATCTTGTCCGTTAGTGTGTAGCTATCGCGCCAAGACATTGCCATTGCTGCAAATGTCACGTCGCCGTGGGTGGCGTAAGTAGTCGTCGCGAGTAGTGGATATAATTGGAGCCATTTCTCATTTTAATTTGCCTCGAGTCACAATTATAAAGTTAAAAACAAAAATTATGGAGTCTTGCCACTTTGAGGGACTTAATTTAGATGAGGGCCGGTGAAGAACTCTCTTAATTACCATTTATAATCGCCAGCAACCTCGACCTGCACTAATGTGCTGTGTTAGATAATGCTAGGCACTGATAATTCGTAGGTACGACTACAAACGTGAGAATAATTTAAAATACTGTGCGGTTTGTTTTTTATCTTATTTAATCACCGCTACGTTACTTTGGTGGGCAGAGAGACTTCTGGAACAAAATGCCGCTAAATTATTTTCATTCATTCGTATTTTTCCAATAAATTCCACTTTGTGCATTCCAGGGATCGGCACTTTCAGTCATTAACCAATGGAAACTTATATGCGTCTCTACACCGCCAATTCTTAACGTTGTAAATTAGAACGGATATGACTAATTTTCACAATTCGATGGGTGTATTATTTTCCTCAGAATTTACTGGATGAAAATCAATCCCTTGATTCCGTCGAAAAATAAAAAATGTGGTCGAAAATGAATTCATAATTTTCCATATGGAATACCCGACTTAACTTGCGGATATTCGGGTCAAATAAGGGCTTGCGTAGATTTTCTTTGCAGGTATATCTCGCGCTGAAGAAGAGGATGTTTTAAAATGGGTTGTCGGCTAATTAACAGGTAGCGCTGTCATTATCTCGAGTCTTTCAGTTCTCAGATTGGTCGCCCACAGCCCTATTTTCTTCGACGTCTAATGCCAAGTCTCTCACGCTCCGATAACTCTTCCGACCTATATCCTCCTCTATGTTCTATACGCAATTGTCCCTTAGTTCCCCTGTGGGACCTCACCGTCTATTTTCTGTTCTTCCCTAATGCTCCTAACTAACCCATTGTGTCTCAAGTAGTGTCCAAATGGACCGGTTATTCTCTTTCGCCTAGTCCTCCGCATGGCCCTCTACTCTTCCAATCTCCTCCACACTTCCTCGTTTCATTTGTTAATTTGAACTTCTAACTCCCACGCGATCATTGGATTTTGAATGTTGACATTCTTCCCTCGAAAGCTTTTTCTATAGTCCCGTCCCGCAAAGCCACAAGATGCTCAACTCCGTTTTTTTATTAAGGTTTCCCTTCATTTAAAATTACTCTTTTTTAGTGGTTGGTTACCTTTTGTGTCACGATCGGTTTCTTAGCCCGAGCATTCCCTTTCCCCTGGTGGCCGTTGAAATCCGCAATCCCTTAGATACCTTGCCTCTCGCTGAGGAATGAGCCGCAAACTCTGGTCCACTCCTAGCTCTCTCTCATTCTTCCCTTCTCACCCAGGGATACTCACTCTAACGTTGTCTAGGATTTAATTTTTTTCTTTTAATGCTGATGGTGTATGTATATTTGTGGTGTATGTACGTCCAAGCTCTACACCGCGAAGGGGTTTGGAAATTGAGCGGAACGGTCCTTGTTGACTCATCCCCCATTTATCTGTATTCCTTCAGTGCCCATTTCTTCTGATTATTTATATCGTAAGCATATTCTGTGCAGGCTAGATGTTACTTCTGCATATAAATCATCAATTTATTTCTCTTAATTATATAAATACATATTTACATATCCATTGATTCGCATCACAGCGTTTTTGGGTCTTCATGAGTTGATAGAATATCCTTCTCTTGTTGCAATCCCGTTGAATTATTTCCAATTGATGCTCCATCTCATTGCACCAGATGGGTTTATGATACAATTTATAGTATGAATGCTAATCAATGTCTATTTTTTCCTGCCCAGTATCTCAGGTCTGATTATGGCTTCCAATGTTGGCATGTTCTTCCCGTTTCTGAATTGGTTTTGTTACCATGCACTGCGTCTCCTTAATACGTGTGTCTGCAATTTTTAATGTTCGATAAATGTGGAATGGAGCACGATAGCCTGCGGTTAATGGAAATTTAATTCAAAAAGGGAGATAGCAGTTTTTAGTCGCTATGTATTTTATCTTTTTTCGTTCTGTATGCGAGAGGCGTGACTAATTTATATATTTGATACATGAATTAAGTATTTCGTATCTCCTGTTTAATTCCTCCGGTGAACAATCCTCCTATGTCTTTCCTCTTTCATCCTCTAATGAACTTTATGCACTGACGTATTTCATTTAACGCTTTAAAAAGTTACTTTACCTTTTATTTTCAATTTCTCTCTGCTTCGACGTGCATTTTGGTGGAGCGGCTCACATAATTATTTTCGTTCCGAACGACGCTGCTAATTTTCGACACGCGTAAATTCATCAAGCATTTTTAAATCATGCCACGCCATACTTTTTTCTTGTTTTTTCTCGTTAGGTAAAATATTTATTTTGGGAAAATGATTAATACGAGTAATACATTTTTTTAATTTTTATTCTACGTGGTTAAAGTGTGTTGGTTGTGAGAGTGCCATTGTCTGATGCTGAGTTGGAGTTTGCGGAAATAGGTCTTTTTAACTTATGCATTCTTAACAAATTATAATTGAAATTTCTTCGACTGCTATAGAAAGAGTACTTTGTGCCTTTCCAACTTCATATTTCCATTGCTCGCTTTAATAAGGATGGCTTACAATGGGTATCTCTTGGGGAAAAAACACTCATTATGATCCATAGTTGACTTTTAAAAACAAAATTCTACTTCATTTGGTAGCGACGAAACGCCGCCATCTGAGTTTTCGACGGTGTTCGAGTCGGAGTATTATGCATAATTAAAATTTTTACTTCCAGTGTGATAAATGTTAGTTTTCCAACAGATGCCAGAATCAGTTCAGTAAGAGAATCCTTTTTAAATGAAATCTCTTACGCGCGAAGAGTGATGTCGGCAGGTTCTAGGTCTCAAAATATTGAAAAAGACACGAGGCACTGAATGACGTCTACAGAGAAGAGATAAATTCCATTTGGGAATTTACGGAGGGGTAAAATTGAAATGCACACATTTCAGACGCCGCATCACACACTCGACAGCGTGTTTTGAAATCAGGAAAAAATTACGAAAATTTCATAGCGAAGCAAAGCATTCATTTCCAATGGTTTGTTTCTGCAAGTTCAGGGGAAGATTAAACTTAGATGCGCGCCGGAGAAATGTTCCTCCGCCGCTGTTTCGTTACCAATTTTGAAGAGAATGAATTCCGACGAGTATTTGCGACTGGGAACATTTCCAGGAAATATCTCCGAGGTCCCCGAACGCACTTTGTTCTCCGATTGGACAGCGGAAACGTTACGTCACTTATCTCTATTCCGAAGCAAATGTAATGGGAGAATCCGTGGATAGGCCCCGGGGCCACTGGCTGGCGGAAACCTCCACACGATTTCTACCGCTAGCCATCTATATTGCCCAGTCCCCCCCCCCCTTTCCAACAGTCCCCCCCTACCTTGCCCCCCCCTCCCTATATCCCCTCCCCCCTCAAGTCCTCCTCATATCTCCTCCCGATCGCGCGGCATTTTTTCCACTTCTTCTCCTGGACACCTATTTCCGTCTCCGAGAAACCTTTTTTTTAAAAGGCCTCCGGGAGAAAGCTCTTCTTCCACCAAGCCGGAATATCTATCTCTCCTTTTGTCATTCTTATCTCGGTCCACTCATACCTCCAGCCTGTCACATCCCGTCCTGAAGGGAAAATATCGCCTCCTCGGGATTATTATTAGGGGCGCCTTTAACTCTTTGCAATTGAAGAGCGCTTCCCGCCACGTGAATATTTAATAATGGGTGGGGAGTTGGGAAGGGGGGGAGAAAAAGTTTGAAGGCGCCACTACTTGCGGGGTGGCTCTGGTTTATTGCGCGCGCCATATTCCGACTCCATGCTTCTCCCGTCATGCCTAAACCTTTCGCGTCGTCGGCTCACGGAATATTAAAAATGCCTCCCGAGCTCTCGGACGGATCTTCTCGGAGTTCGACGAATTCTTCAGGGGAACGAACGCTGGCCTAGTGCGTTCTCCCATGCAGTTTCCAACACTCCATATTTTGGTGTATTAGATTTCGCGTTTATTGCCGCGATTGAAAATGAAATTGCTATAATTGCTGGCCTTCAATAGAACATTGCCTTCAGTCAATTTGCTCAGCTTTGCGTTGAAATCTTGCCCAAGGAAATTGTGGAGTAACCTCTGTAGGATTCGTAATACTTTTTTGCAGACTCCTAAGTCCTTATATTTTTTGTACTCATACTTATTAAAGCAAATTATCCTTTTCTTCATTTATTTTAGCCCTTTGATCCGTCGGACACGCATATTGTTTTGTCGTTTTAACTCGGAAATTGCCTGTAAGACTAGATTAGGCTAGGAAATATTGTTCATGTAGATTTTTATGTTAAAGTAAGCACATATCCAAGGCTACGTATATTTATTTTATTTTTTAAAATTAGTTATGTACCCTGCAAACCATCGCTAGGGTGTTTGGTAGGGGGTGAATACACACCAAAATAATTTTGACCCGAAAATAATCCTACTGAGGTCGGACAATGTTATTATGATCCCTTATCGTTCGTGAAAAAAATAACATCTTAAATCTTTCTGTTCTACGCTTGTTCTCTCTAATTTTACTGGAATGATCTGGTCTATCATAGTACGATGGGGGTAATAACACATTTTCAACGAAATCACTGCATATGAGACGTCCTTCCAAATCGTGTAAGCGATTTAATCTGTAGTAATTTAACCTTCGCTCCGATGAGTGATTCCCAGCCTAGCTGCTCCAATATTTTGGATAAGCTACTAAGTTCATCATAAAAACGTTTTACAAGTCTATATTTAAGTCAGGTAGAGGTGAAATTTGGCTATTCAAGCAGTGGCATCGGAATTCCTTCTATGTTTCCAAAGAAGCAATTCGATTTTGGGGATGATTCGATTACAGCAATAGGAGTTCTGGGAAGTGTATACGGGGGGGGACCCAAAAATAACAGGAATGTTGTTATAGATTCTTTAGTTCTCAGTATATTTACATTACATTTTGTTCACCTTAAATGTATTCCCCATCGACCACAGTGCACTTCTCCAAACGATGCTTCCATTGTTCGAAACATTTCTGAAATTCATTTATCGGGATGCCCTTTAGGCCTTCTAGAGATTTTTGTTTTACCTCCTCCTCCACAGTGTCAAAACGCTTTCCTTTCATGTTCCTTTTGAGTCGGGGGAACAAAAAGAAGTCACAGGGAGCAAAACTCGGGGAGTAGGGGGGGGTGGACAATCGATTTCATGCCTTTTTTTGTCAAAAGCTGCATCACGGAGAGGGCGGTATGAGCCGGCGTGTTGTCATGTTGGAAAAACCAGTCGCCTGTGTGCCAAAGATCTGCTCCTTTGAACTCCATGACACTCGAGACATCTCACAGAGTTGACCAATGGCTCTGGGACGGGCTTCACGAATGAGAGCATTGTTTTTGTCGACGTTTTCGTCAGCTCTTATTGTTGAAGGGCGGCCTGAACGGGGTTGGTCCTCAATTGACATTTCACCATTTTTAAAGCGCGTAAAACACTCGTAGACTCTGTTTTTGCTTAGGGCAGCTTCCCCATAAGCAGTCTTGAGTATCACAATAGTTTCCGCGGCCGATTTCCCCAACAGGAAACAAAATGGGGATCGAGATGGTGCGGGGGCTAACGTACTGGCTTCCCACCCAGAGGGCCCGGGTTCAAATCCCGGCGGTGTTGAATATTTTTTAGAGGTATCTAGATCCCTACTTGAGGTGCTTTGTGGAGGGCACTTTGAGTGAGTACGCCGTCCGTCGGATGGGACGTTAAACTGCGGACCCCTTGGCGCCTTTCTTAAAGAGTAGCCTAATGCCGACGCCGGGTTTCTCTCCACCCTTCATCCTTTCCTGTCCATCCCCTATGGCGAAAATGACCTCAGCAGTCGGTCGCCTCCCCTCAAAACTACTACTACTACTACTAGGAAACAAAATTTCACTGCAGCGCGTTGCTCTTGATAATCCGCCATGACGTTTTTCGCCGATATGAAAAACGTTGTGTCACTGAAACAGCTCTCACAGATGGACCTATCCAGTCACAGCGACGGCGCTGCGCATACTGACGCAGGAGGCGTGAGCCTGGAGTGCGACCGGCCGAACGAAGGCTCTCCCCCCCCCCACCCCCCTCCGCAGCCCAATTCCCGTCATTTTGGGTCCCCCCTCGTAAATGTGAGTTTATGTGCGAATCTTTTTTAGTTTCATGACATGCGAAAGACTGTAAACAGAAATGATTCATCTAACAGTTTCAGGCTTAACTTGGTGGAATTCTTTCATGGTGAGGTGAAAGAAAGAGAAAAAACAACTTTGCACTTCCACACACTTTTTTAATATAACACGACCATGGTTTCGATGCTGCGCATCATCTTCAGGTGCTTTTCGATGCTGCGCATCACCTGAAGATGATGCGCAGCATCGAAACCATGGTCGTGTTATATTAAAGAAATGATTCAGTTGGTGAAATCATGTGTTATTTAGGATGTAAACAATAATATTCCGTTTCCCGTATTGGCATCAATAAAAAAGAATTATGGTGTACTGTACCCGCGTTCACGCATGCCCAGTACTAGTCGTCCCGTTAACTGCTCGGCTCAAAATAAAACCCATAGTTTTCTATGGTACCACATTTATTTATTAAAAAATTGTATATTTATTAGGGAATCTTATTCAGAACTCCGTGAAAACTATTACGTATGTTTTCACATTATTAGCCTTCCGTGTCGAAATTATATTTCCGGCTGCATCCGCCTTTCAACTGTTTCTCACAGATTAGCCAGGTTGTTATATGAGCCTTCATTCCCGGAATCGTACCCACGGCCATTAATTGTGTACATTGGCTGCATTCGCTGAATTTCTTAGATGAGACGCTGGGTTACCTTCCTCTATGCTCGAGTCAGCTTACGCTGATTTTCTACTGCAATTTTTCGCATCGCATTAATTTATGTTTTCTTATTTCTGTGTCGGTTAAACCTTATAATCAAGGCCTACCTGCACCTGCTAGGCCATTATTTTGAAAAAATTGTTATTCTCATAGTATTTGCACGACCAGCAAACTGCTCTCGATTCTGGATAATTGACCATTCATTGTTTAAGGGACACCCCTCGATGGGGCCATATTTCTTTCATTTCTTCTTTCATCGGTTATAATAATCCGTGGTTTATTCGATCTCTCCAGTTGACGCCTCCGCGGCTCCATTCCTCCCGAATTCCCAGCTATCGCCTTAAAGGATTTTTTTTGGAAAATTTATGCTCGGACTCTTTGAAATTCTCGGAAAGCGCCATTCCTAGCGCTTTAAATCTCCCTCCCCCGCTTCACTCCTCCGCCTAAAATTTGAGATATTCCATCCGTTATACCCGCATATGTGTCTTTTTAATGTAGTTATATTTTATGCACCCGCGAATCCTTTCCCTTCCCCCGCGGCTCTTGTGGAATCCTATTTCTCAAAAGAATGAAAGAAAAAGGGAGGTGGAGTCGTCCCTTCCACCGCCCACGCCTCCCAGGTTTCCTTTTTATTCCTCATCTCGCAGTTCAAGATTTGATATATTTATGCCCTTCCTCGATAATGACGCCACCTGGGCTCGCATCGCCTCCCTCCGCCTGAGGAAGGCCAGACAAACGGTGCAATCATTCATTCTCTCTCTTTGCGTCCCGGCCCCACCCGGATCCTCTATCCCTCCCCCGTACCTCGGCCCCAAGCGGGAGAGCCATAATGGGCGCACGCCGCTAGTCGCCCGGAATTTCATTTAATCATGATGAAAATCACCCCGCGCTTGCCTTAGACCATCACGGCCACTCACGGGTGCGACCGGGGAGAATCAGTATGCATGACCGCAAACCAGTGTTCGCTCAATTATTATTACAGTGTTTCTATGGGAGCCAAAAGAGGTGTCTGCCGGATGGCCAATTATTCGAGACTTATTTTATTTTATCTTTATATTTATATTCCTTGCGAGACACCGCTAGGGTGTGTGGCAGAGGTGAATACGCACCAGACTAATTTTTGCCCGAATATTTTTAACCCTACCGCGGTCGGACAATGTTTTTATGATCCCTTATAGTCCGTGGAAAAAACGACACCTTAAATCTATCTGTTCTACTCTTAATCTATCTCTTATTTTATTGACATAATCTCTCCTACCGTTGTACGATGGGGGTAGTAATACATTTTCAACAACACTTTTCAAGAGACGTCCTTCCAATTAATGCAAGAGCTTCAATCTGCAATTTAACCTTCGCTCCATTGAGTGATTCCCAGTCTAGCTGCTCAAATATTTTGGATACGCTACTCACTTTATAATAACAATGTTGTAAAAATCTATCTCCTTTACGCTAAACACGATCCAGTTCGGCCATTAATCCAGCTTCGGGAGCATATGCTAAATTAGGCCTAACCAACGACTAGTAAAATTTCTCTTTGACCCCTTCATCACATTTACCTACTGCTCTTCTAATAAATCCTAATTTTTTGTTAGCTTGTCCACATATTCCCCGTATGTGTTTCACCCAGGAGAGATCGTGAGTGAGGGCGACGCCTAGGTATTTCATTGAGTCTACACATTCCATTTCCGTGTTCCAGATGCAGTATGCGTTCGGGAGGGAATTCCTCTTTTTTCAAAAATTCACCACTACGCACTTTTTTAAGTTTTTATTCTAATTGCCAATTGTCGCACCAGCGTTGTTTGGCATTAAAGGCATCTGATAAAGTGGCTGTGTCCTCAGGATCACGAATATCACGGGAAACCGCTGCATCATCGGCAAATGAATGGCTCTTAGTAGTGACTACGGAGTCAATGTCGTTAACGTTAAGTAGGAACAAAAGAGGTCTAATAGCACTTCCCTGGGGAACACCTGAAGTAACTTTTATTGCATTGGAGAGACTCCATCTAAGACTACTCTTGGTAACCTACCACTCCAAAAGTCTTCAATCCAACCCCGGAGATTTTTATCAATGGCACAAAGCACAATGCTAGACATTATCAATGGCATTACGACCAAGGTCTAGATATCAACACGCGATCTCCCGGAGATAAATGAAATCACGTGCCATTTGAAAAGGCGAAGTGTGTACTTTGACTCCTGTGTAACTTTGATTCTTTAGCTTCAGACTTTAACTTCTCATGCATATGACATGCTAATAATTTCTTCACTTAGAGTAAGGTCCGTTGTTTGACTAGGGGGACTTGAAGATCAGTCAAGAGTCCTCGTTTGTGTCGCAGATTATGGTTCTCGGATAAATAATTCAGTAATTTCGACTTCGTGTTAGATTTTTTGCGTGTCTCTGAGCCTTTATCTTCTGCGTGAGGTTTGGTGTCCCGCATTCAGTTATCATTCACTTTATATGAATATTTTGAAATTAATAAATTTATTTTCACATTCATGTAAATGTAGGAATTGATTTTATTAGTTTGAAGTTTACTGGAGTCATATCTCATAGTCAGCTTCAAAAATGCATCATGAGAGATAGCGAGCGCTTTGATTGAAGGCGTTTGGACTATTTTTCCATAAATTGGAAGGACGTCTTGTTGGCTGTGATATTTAACTAGCATTATTACCCCCCTTGTACTACGGTAGGAGAGATCATTTCAATAAAATCAGAAGGATTGAGTGTAGAACAGATGGATTTAGAGATATCATTTTTCCCACGAACGATAAGGATTTAAGATATCATTGTCCTACCGGACCTAAGGACCTGAAGTCCTTAGCGTTCTTTCCTCTCCCAATCCCAGCTGCGTTATTTTTTAGCAATATCTTGGATTCACAATCTTCGCTTTCTGTGGCGATTGCTGTTGTGTCTTGCGTTCTGTGGGAGGAGGATTCGGGGCCTAGAGCATGCTTGGCCACCCACCGTAGGCCACGCTCTTTCCCCTTGGATTTCGCTGGGAATAGCGAACTCTATTTCTACTCTGAAACCGTGGTTCTCTTATTCATAACCAACTCTCGAAAGGTTGTTCCTACGTGACCATACACTCAGTTCCTCTATCTGCTCACATCTTTATTTCTCTGCCAATTTCATTTCCGCATATATAGCCATCGTAGATTCATATCATTGTCAGTCGTCATGCCTTAAAATGTGTCTAACGAGGACCTCGCTGATACTCTTGGGGTTATATTAGCATTATCTTCCTTCCATTCCAAGGAGATTTTAAAATCACTCATCATAGGCATAAAGATTTATCTTTTTACCTTTGCCAAAACGCCCCACACTACCGAAACACTTCCATTCTGCATACCCTCCTCCTTGTGAAATCCTCTATGTCTAGCGCAATTCTACTCCTTACGCCCCTGCTACTTTGAACTTGTTGGTCGAAAACGTTTCCAAGTTAGGTAAACTGTTTCCACCTGCTCTAGTTTCTGCCCTCCTATTTTGATGTTGAAATTAACTTTCAAATAGCTTCAATTAAAAGTTGCGGTTTTACGCGACGTGTACGTATGTGCAGCAGAAGTTTCTCTTTACTTCATCAGTTACTTTCATTGTAAACAAATATGTTATAACGATCTATGCAACTTTTGGCCATCTGTGGCATATAAATGTATATATATATATATATATATATATATATATATATATATATTAGTAGTTAAGCTCTGAGTTGTCTGTCTAAGCAAAGAATACGTGCCATGGCACAGTGGTGAAGTTCGAGCAAAATGTATTGGCCTAATATTTTAAAGTAATGTCATGGAGTGCAAATATGAAATATACTTATACTTTTTACGCATCAATAACGATATTCGATGCGTATTAATTTTCACTGTTTCTACTTCGAGCGTCAAGATCTATTTTATAATAATGTGAGGAAATCCGGAGGAAGCCCACGCGAAACATAATCCGTATTGGTTTGTTCGTCCCAAAACACAGCTTCATCACGCATATTAAAAATAATGATGATTTCAAAAAGTGGCGTACTTGACCACTTGCGATTTAGGTCAAGGTCAAAGGTAATCCCATCATAGGGTCTCGTACTCCATATGAACACATTACCTCCCGACGTGCGGGGAACGGGGACCGCGAGATTGTGACGCGTGGGCCGCACCTGGGGGGGAGGGGGGGGTGAGTTAAGAAGACGGGCAGAGAGGCGTGACCCCTAACGCATTCAAGCGCCTCCACGCTTCATCTCACGGAGTCTGCGGGGATGCGCCAGCCGCCTAGCATCACTCTTCCACGGTGCGTGGGCTTCCATTCCCCCTTGCACCCCTTGCCGCGCGCCCCTCGGCAAGGCGGCAAACACGAGAAAGCGTGGGGGCCGGAAGCGGTGCATGCACCATCTCTTCGCCACCTCACCTCGCCTTCCCCCGACCCCTTCGTCTCTCAGCCCGCCGGCCAAACCATACCAACACATTTTGACCTTTCTTTATCTTCTTTCTCCGGCCGGCGCCGCCGCGAGACCCTGAACCCCAGGGGTCGGCGGGAGGGGTAGATGTCAGCGAGGTGGGAAGGAGGCGTTGCCCTGCTTCCTCCCCGAGATTCAATACCGCGGTAAATGTCCTTTCGGGAATATCACACGCGGGAAGTTATGCGATGGAGATCCTCGGAGAATGTGAAATTTTGCGAAAACGATTGTTTCATTCGGGAATGAGATTCGTGAAGCTTTGTTTTCGGTTCCGCAAATGGCGATTCCTTGGCGTGTCTTTTAATTTGATGTCGTCGTGGGGGTGTATTGGATAAATAAGTAATGAAATGGTGGAATTTTATGTCTCGAACTATCTTTTTGTGTTTTCAAATTAATATCTTTTCGTTATCAGATTAAAATCATTATGTTTGTTGTTTGGTATGACTGACTGAAGTATTCGTTTTCCTTCAAGCATAATATAATCATCACAGAATCAAATCAAGCTCTAGCATTGTTGATTCAGGAGGCTCATCTTGAAGTATCACTCGAATACACCTGCATGATGAGTATCGGCGCGTATGACCTGACGTATTTATTTTTATGTACTTTGTATTTGCATTCTCACCGTCCCTTGTCTCATTTGTCATCATAATCATTTCATCCTTGATCCATGGTTCCCTTGACATTTTTCCTATAAAAAATTCTTTTATTTCCTTTTGCGGCTGTCGATATCTCTTTTTTGATATATTTCCATATTCCCTCGATAGTGCTCAGCTCTTTTCCCTCATACATGATTTTCTCTATAGCCTGCTGATGCTCCTTTCTTCTCAAAGAGTCATTTATCTCCAGTAATTTCTTCTACATTCAATTTCCTAACCCGCCACCCCTATCCTATCTTTTCGAATTTGACGCTAAAATTTATTATAGAATAGTATGTCAACCCCTCGTTGGCTTTCGTCCCCGCCGCGGTATATTACTCTATAACTATCACTCTAGAAATTCTTTCCATCTCACCTCGTATAGGCCTAAAATATTTATCTATATTTCCTCTTTCCATCTCTCGCTTAATATTCTCCAGTTTCTTTGTCCTCATCATTGTCCTAACATTCCACGTTCCTATTCCAACTAACGTGGTCTTCTGCTTCTGCGTCTTCTGTCCTGCTGCTGCCGGTTTTCCCTTGCAGGGGTTTCGTGGGATGACGACCGCGGAAGCCTTGCCTCCCCCGCTGCCGGGCACGACACACGGCCGATTGGGCCGAGCCCCGTAGTTGCCAGGACTCAAAATATCTCTATTGTCCATCATTTAAATCTTGGGAATTATAATTGAGATGGTTTCCCGTTGCCTTCCTCAATGGTGTTTTTAACGTGACACCATCACTTACTGGCCGCCCCACTGGGGTCATACGCCATTGCTGCCGCCTCACTGAGGAACAGACGCTGCGTGGACTACCTTTCTTCTGGCCCTTAACCCTCGGAAATATCTCAAGAATAAGAATGCCCCCAGTCAATATTCGTGGAATGCGTAATCTTAAAAATTAAATCATCCGGATTCCATCGAAGTCAAATAATTAATTTCTTTCAATTATATTTCTTTGGTCATGTAATATTGTTTGTTGGTGAGTGTGATTTAAGTTTGACTCAATAACCCGTAAAAATGTTCAAGAAGCCATTTATGTTAACTGGTTTTCACTCTTTGCTGATGTTAAAATGCTCTTTCCAATTGATTCATATATTGAATCCTATATTTTGTCCATCAAGAACTATGACTTTGTGCTTACACAAAAATTACGATTTAATTGCATTATGTTTTTAATGTGAAATGTATGTAGATTATTGCCTCAGCATTAATTCAATCGCTCTGTCCCACAACTTTTTTTTGATGAAATACGGGATCCACATGTAATGCATGTTTCCCAAGGTTTGAAGTTTGAAATGCGGAGAAATTAAATTTATTAACTCTATTCCGTCGCAGACATCGAAGGCCACTTCATACCCCATTATCTCTCGCCCATGATGTAGTCCTGTGATTGATCCTATTTATTTTCTCTTTCAGGTGAGTGCTCTCCTTCGTTCCGGCTGCAATCTGCATGACGTTTATTCCACGTGAGTATGAATATGCAATTTGCACGTTGATATAGACTGTTTCTTTCATCGCTGTCAACCAAACTAGTCTCAGACTTTTCTTTCTCCGTATCCTGGAAACAACACTTTTCAAGTTCATCAATGTTTTCGGAACCTTAAAAAAATATTTGTATCAAAATGGCACGCGCCAAGAAAATTTGGTTGCGATCAAACGGTAATCAATGGCGCGGATTTAGATTCTTACTTGCTCGTACTTCCAAAAGAGCTTAATGTTCACCGCAACGAGAGTTAGTCCCGGTGGTAAATGGGTTTTTTTTAAGTCGCCAACGCATCCCGATAGGTGGTGCTGAATTGGCTGCGGAGAAGGATGGGCTCTCTCGACCCGAGACGGAAACCGCTTTATTCTCTCCCCCTTATCGCTTCCGAGAGCTGGCGCTCGTGTGTGGTGGCGACGATGGAAACCAGAGGCGCCCTCATCCATCCGCCCATCCCTTATCTACTCCTCCATTTCTTCCTCGGCACCCTCCCGCCCCCACCCCACCCCACCCGATCGTTATTACTTCCCACCTACTCGCTGGGGCCACCTTCCAACCCTGGCCGAAGGCGCCCGAGCTCCCCACGCCACTCGCCACACACCCCTATCCAATTCATCTCCCCATCCGAAGATGACCCCGCTCCTCGGCGGTTTTGGACCCTCACTCATCCATCCCCTCCTTCCCCTTCCCCCTCCTTTCCTTTCCCCTCCGGGACTCGTCAGGGAGCACAAACTCGTCTCCAGGGTAACGCGTGCGGCCTCTTTCACACGGTCATCAAAATAGTCTTTGACGATTTGTTGTTGGGGGAAGGGTCTTGCGGCATACTCTCCGTTGGCGACGTTACGTCGCGACTTCCTCAGTCAGGGGAGGATAATCCTATTATGGGCGTGGAGGGAACGGCGCAACCCCTCATGCAAGGCGCTTGTCGATGAGAATTCTTTTACCCCGCGGTGAAATTTCGGGGGTGCTTCGGTTACCTAGCACTTACTCCCTCGCTTCCCTTCGAAGGCAGTGATGGGCTTTCTTCGAAACTGGACGAGGCGACCCCTCGTCTGAATCTCTCAATCGATTTGGGCTAGTTAGCTGCGTCATTAACTCGTGAAAACTAATGTTAGTAAAGTTTGCGAGGAAAGAAGTCCCAGGTAAATATTCATCTACATCTACGTAATATCCCGCAGGCTACCGCAAGGGCGTCTTCGGAGGTGGGTTATGTCAATAATATAACCGCATACAAAACTAACATTCACAGGTACAGGTTCACTCTAAGGTGGATGTGTTCGTATTCTGATAGCGCGTGTATCCGCATACGTTCAAGTTAAAAAGGTTTATGGATGAATGTCGAAAATTTTAAGTCTTATATGGTCAAAATCTGTTGAAAGCGTGCCTTCATAAGTAATAACGCCATGAGGCTCTGTCAATAGCAATTCCAAATTAATGTCACAATAAAAGTCTACAATATCAAACATCACTTATTATGTTGATTCTGCAATCCAATTGTATCTATATATATATATATATATATATATATATATATATATATATATATATATATATATATATATATATATATATACATATATATATATATACATATATATATATACGGAAAACCTCACACGAGCGGCACAAACTCATAACTGAGTCTCACTTGAAGAAAGCCTCACAGAGGGCCGAAAGCTCGAACAATTTACCGTGTGAGTTTCCTTTTAAATGTTGCTTTCTATTTGTGTTCTATTGTGCCGCCCCATTGTATTATATATATATATATATATATATATATATATATATATATATATATTATTAGGCAATCTACCGGTTAAGGTAGGTTTTTGGATGGACATAATTACTAATTAAATAATTTGTGACCCCTAGCAAAACACAACATCCTACTCTACATCAGGTCCTTCTTCAGCTCTGAGTACTTTCTTCCTCCCTTCATCCCGTCCGACATCCCTATCCTGTTCCTTCCCTTTCCTCTTTTGCCTAACATTCTCCCCTCAATTACAATCTTCAACATGCCACTACCGGTCAATAACTCATTCATCCACTTTTGTTGCCTCCATAGGATTTCTCCCAACAACCTCATCTCTTCGCCCACCATACCTAGCATTACCTCATTTGTTTTCTTCTCGGTCCATTTAACCTTCTCCATTCTTCTCCACACCCGCATTTCAAAAGCCTCCAGTCTACGTCTATCCTCCTGCTTCAATGACCACGTTTCTGCGCCGTACATAGATACGCTCCATATCAAAGTTTTTACGAGTCTTTTCTTAATATCCTTATCTAACTTCCCTGTCATCAACTCCCTCCTCCTTGTGCAAGCCTCTTTTCATAGCGCAATTATTCTCCTTACGTCCCGACTATTTTGACCGTGTTGGTCGAAAACACTACCGAGATACGTAAACTCTTCCACCTTCTCTAGTTTTTGCCCTCCTATTTTCATGTTTAGCTTATGCTTTTTCTTCCTAGAAAATCACATAACCATTGTTTTATTAATATATATTTATTCTCATCCCATATCTGTGGCACTGAATTTCCAATTCACTCAGCAATGCTTGCAACCCCTTGGCTGACTGACAAACTAAAGCTTGGTCATCAACAAACCTAACTGATTTTACGAATCCCCCGCCCACTTTCCATCCTACTTTTAGTTCTTCCCATGCCTCATTAATCATTTCCTCTACATACAGGATGAACAGCAACGGTGAAAATGGGCAACTTTCCCATTATCCCAATGCGCAACCTGCCCATCTTCACACTGCGTCTTCCACCATGCTTCTTTTGCTTTATTTGTTGCCCGCCTCAATGTATTGTTTGACTCTTTGTACTTCATTTTGCCTGTCTCTGTATTTACATTCTTCCATTCTCTCCTCTCATTCATCTCTGTAATCATCTGATCCGTTATCCATGGTTTCCTAGTCCTTAACGTTTCCAATAGTGTCTTTTGCGGCTTTAGTTAACCCTTTCTTGATCATTTCCCATTTTTCTTCGATAGTACTTAGCTCTTTACCATCCTCCATGATTTCTTCTACCGCCTTTTTGTACTTCTTCTTCTTCAAACCATTTAATGCTTCTACGTTCCATTTTCTAACCGGTCGTCCCTGCCTTATCTTTTTGAAACGGACGCTGCATTTCATAACAACTATATTGTTGTCAGAGTTGGCATCCTCTCGCGGGAAGCTGTGCGAATTTATCACACTGTTCCTAAACCTGTGTCTAACCAGAATACTATATAATCTATCTGATACCTTTCTGAGCCACCTGGCATTTTCCATGTTTACCTGCGTCTTTTGTGGTGTCTAAACCTAGTGTTGGTGATGACTAATCCCTGTCTCCTACAGAACTCAACTGCTTTCTCTCCGCGGTCATTCCTCTAGTCTAAACCACAGTCCCGCACCTCATCACCATCTCTTCCCTCACCTACCGTCGCATTCCAGTCCCCCATCACTATCAAATGTTTCCGTGCGGGAACACACGCGATTATGTCTTCTAATTGATGGTATATCCTGTCGACCTCTTCCTCTGTATGGTTGCTCGGTAGCATGCAAACCTGAATGATAACCAAGTTCGTCGGTTCTGCTTTTTTCTCTACTAGTAATATTCTATCCGTTACCTGTTCTATGTTTACATATTTATAGTTTAAAACGTAATCACTGCACAGAGCTAGATAAGAAAATGGTGCCTTACAAATTATAGATGTGAAATTAGCATTCGTTAACACGGTAGTTATGACCTACTAAATACTTACAATTAAATTTTTTATGGCTGATGATTAAAAAAATGTGGCCAGAGAATTGGTTTGAATTATCAAAATAACAACATTACAAGCGCCAAAATTACAAAATTAAAAATCCATTTCTTAATGAATCTACGTACTTGAACGAAACGGCAGTTATAATGAGGAAAGTTGCGTTACACGCTTAAATATGGCCTTTTATTCTCAAGACCGGTAAAGCTATTGCGGATTAATAGCTTTACCGGTCTTGAGAGTAAACCCACATTAAAGTTTTCCTTGCAGAAGTTTGGATACTCACTATTCTTGACGTTTCATGTATTGTTTCCGTCATTTTTCGGAAAACCGCTTTTCATATACCTATTCTTAAATTATGCTTCGAATTAAAGCTTGCGTATTGATGAGAGTCGGTGCTTAAATCTTCAAATAGTGTTCGGCAAAAGAATGCTATGTTTTTGAATTACATGTGTAACTGAGACAAAACACACAACCGAAAAAGGTAATTTGCCCAGTGAGTTGAAGCCTTTGAATTTTGATTAAGCCTCGAGAAACGAGAGTCGCTCTTCATTTCGGTTGGCGTGTTCTACTTTTCGTAAAAGGTGTTATTTATCTCTGGCCTCCCTACATCGATGTTTCTTGCGTTCAGAAATTCTGTGACTTCACCTTCAATGGTATTGTGTCTCTTCGTAAATAAACTGGATGGAGGAGCCGGTGGATATCTCAGTGTGACTTATTCCGTGATACATTCCACCAATGAGTTAACTCCTTCGTCATTAAGATACCGTCCGTACCTCGAAGTCATCTTATGCGGGGAATGCTTGGCAGCCATCTGCATATTGGTCCGCAATATCTTGATCGAATGAGAAAGAGACAATTTGATGACTCTGCCATTCAAGTGTAGTGGCTAACGTACTTGCTCCTCATCCAGTGGGCCTGGGTTCGAAACCTGGAGGTGGAAGATATTTTTTCAGTGATATCCCTGCTTGCGTTGCTTTGTGTAGAGCCTTGGAGACTGGGTGAGCACGCAGTCCATCGGATGGGACGTTAAAGTGTTTGACCCCTTGGGGCCTTTCCTTATCATGAGTAGGCCAATACCGACGCCGGGTTTCTGTCTCCAACCTTCCTCCATTCCAATCCATCCGTTAACGTTAAACAGTGTTTGACCCCTTGGCGCCTTTCGTAAAAATAGTAGGCTAATGCCGACGCCGGGTTTCTCTATGCACCCTTCATCCTTTTCTGTCCATCCCTAATGGCACAAATGACCTCAATTGTCGATCGCCTCCCCTAAAAAACTACCACTTCTGCAAACTAACCCTTGCATATTGGTAAATTTCAGGGAACGATTTGGTATTTTCTCTAAAAAACAGACAACTTTCACTCCCTTTTTCGTATCTCGGAAAGATTGACACGTGAGTGTCTTCTGAGGTCGTCATTGCACTGACGCCTCATTGCGGCTACAACAATCGGGCGAATACCGAGCATTCCTGAAAGGCACGTCGATGAAAATGAAGAGGCTCCTTGGATGATTACACGAGCAGTGGAAGTCATTCATATCGTCGCATAATCTCCAAATACGATGTGGATTGGCGCGACATTCCCCCCTGCCTGTGGCGTTGAATCCGAATAATCCGAGTGCCCAGGCTGGGTTAATATGCCCTCGGAACCGTGAGTGCATCGCTTGCCAACTTCGGCTACTTCGCTAAAACTGCGAGTTGGGAAAACAGATGCGATCTCAAAAGCGGACCAAAGCAAAGCGAAAGCATTGCGAGTTGTCGGGGAGCAACTGTAATAAAATGCGCGGCGAGCAGCACTCATCCCCGGGCGTGGGTAGTAATTGCAGTTTAAGTAAGCAGTACCATTCCCTTTCACCGTTTCAAAGGAAATTCCGATAACCGGACGATTTTAATACTAATCTCACCATTCCACTGTTTTCGTTTTGGCGGCTGCGAGGATCCGCCGAATCACAAAAGGCCGAAGCAAACGACGAAGGGTTGAAAAAAAACCACACATCCTTTGGAAACAACTGATTTCATTCGCCGCTTATTTGCGTGCGTGAATCTGCTGAGAGTTCCGCGTCCACTACTTCCGTTTGCAGTGCCACTCCTCGTGCACGGCTTCGTCAAGTATTAAATGCTGCAGCCGCGGTAATTCAGCTCTCGTTCATTCACTCGGGATTTCGGGGCCTCGGCCTTTTTTCTAGATGTACCCTCGTGTTGGCCCTTCCGACGCACCGTTTTTTCCCCCGGTCAGGGATTCTCCATTCGCGTCGAGCGGCGATAACCTCCGGAGGTCCTCCGGAGGCGGGTGCCCGTAGCAGCGCGAAGGGGAGCTCGGAAGCGGCGTTTGATATCCCTCGCGGTCAAATCGATCCTCGCATTTTTCTCTCCGGGACCCCTCCTCGGGGTTGAGGGGGGTGGGCGAGGTGGCTTGAGGAGGTGGGCGAGGGAGGGTGGAGGGGCGGCCTTCTATCTCCACCCGCACGAACCAACCTCTTACCTGGGCCACATAAAAATCTCCACTTCACGTTGACTTTCAAACCTGGGCCTTTCTTCGCTTATTTTCCGCCGAGATTCCCAGAGGGGCCCGTAGCGGGGCTCGTTTCCTCTCATTCTCGCCCTCCCCCTACCATTCTCCTCCCCCACCCTACCTCCCGCCACTCCCACCTCATATTCCTAGGCAAGACAAACACCCACAGAAGCCCTCCACCCCACCCCCCAACCACCCCCATCCCTCACACCTACCCTCCCCCCTGCGTTTTGCTTCCCTCTCGGTCTCATAAGTATCGACCTTGCTCAAATATTTACGTTGACTGCGAAGAGGGATGTTCCAGGTATCACGAGGTTTCAGCAGTCCGCTTTGCCAGGGCCGTAATAATATCGGGCCGGCCATTGGGTGCATTGTGTGCTCCCGTGTTTGTGTGAGCGGGGCGATCACGGGGGGTGGTTGGGGGTAAATCTCCGCGGCCGGGTCGGGATGGTAATGCGTGCCGTGGCGTCCTATACCCCTCTGCCTTGAAAGCGAAAGCCACTCGCTTCCTCGCTCTCATTCCTTTGGCAGTGTCTTCTTGCTCCGCCCTTCTCATATGGGCGGAGTTTCCGTCCATCCCACGGCGACGGGCCGCTTTCTCCGTTTACTGCCAATATTGCTTCTCATCTTATGGGAAATAGTGTGTGGGCTCGCTGGCGAATGATCTATCTCCAGGGATCCTCGTGAGTCTGCCCTTTCCGCCCGAATGATACGTACGTATGTCATTGATTGAGGAGGGATCGCTTTAACCCACTTGAGGAAGTGATGTCCGCTACCATTTTTCTTCTTCGATGGTCTCATTTGAGACTGCCCTTAGCGGAGTCCATCATCCTAGCTCCACAAGTCTTGTTACAATTATCCTTTTGTGCAACGTTTTCCTTGTTAGACAAGTTTTTCTTTCTTCGCCTTCGATGATGGAGAGTCGTAGTTCAGTTCTCCCGTCGCTCTAATGTAGATTTTTCATAAACTTAATCGGGTCATGAGCGAGTCAATACCATTAAAAGATGATTTCTGTGAATACATTCTTCGGAATATGAAAATTAATTCTTCGGTCATAATAGTTTGCAACCGGGGGCAAAATGGGCATGTTCAGCAAACATTAAGTATCCTGTTACCTGCAAGCTTCCTCTTTCATTCGGCTGCCCCCTCCTAATTAACCCTTGACCTCTCTGTGTCGTTCTTCTCCTCCGGTGCTAATAATGTCTTTAACGCACACAATTGTGCCCCGAGGATTTGCCCAATTAGTTTTGCTCTCCTTTTGGTTCCTGCTTCCCATTGCCCTCTCTTCTCGACTGCTCTTTTCATTAGTCGCAAGGTCGCACCATTTTTTCCATTCCTGCGCAGCGCCCCATCTGCATTGTTTTAACCTCCTTTTATCATTCCACTGCGGCTTTTGTCGGCGCCTCGCAACCACATTCCATCAAGCTCCATTTGTGCGCGAGTTTTTAACGAGCAGTGTGCATGCGTCCGAAATATTGGGCAAATCCTTTTGGAAGTAAGTTGGCTATTTTCATTGAGTCCGTCTCGTTTTTATCGTCGCTTAAAGCTCTGCTGCCAAATTCTATATGTTTTTCAAGAATGCTTTTATCTAAATTGTTTAAATAATCGCCGTCCTGACAACAAATACCGTTTCTTTGTTCGAAATCTTTATTTTGAGGTATTTCTTTTTACCCCGTTATTCAAACAGCAGCGTAGTTGTATGCGGCGTCGAAACGTGGTCATTGAAGCAGGAGGATAGACGTAGACTGGAGGCTTTTGAAATGTGGGTGTGGAGAAGGATGGAGAAGGTGAAATGGACAGAAAGGAAAACAAATGAGGAAGTACTTGGTATGGTGGGCGAAGAGAGGGGTTTGTTGGGAGCAATCCTATGGAGAGGGGAAAAGTGGATGAAGGGGGTGTTGACCGGTGGTGGGAGTTTGAAGACTGTAATAGATGAGAGAATGTTAGGCAGACGAGGACAGGGCAGACACAGGATAGGGATGTCGGACGGGATGAAGAGAGGAAGGAATAACACAGAGATGAAGAGGGATTTGTTATAGAATTGGATGTTGGGTTGCGTTTTGTTGGGAGATATTTATTTGGTTGTTGCAACCGTCCAAAACCTACCTTAACCGGTACATTACCTAATAATAATTCAAACACCCTGATATAATTTTCAGCTCTGTTTCAAACTCTACTAATCAAAGGATTTCTTTCATGGATCACAGTATTGTTGTGCCCTCGGCCTATTCTCACGAAGCACTTTTGTCTCCTCATGTGTCTTGTAGATCTATTTTGAAATTCGGTCTAAATTCAGGGAAAATATATGGAATCCTTGCTATACTTCGATTTCAACCTCACTTTGTTAATTGTCTAATCCAATTCGATTGTCCATCGGACGACACCGGGCACGACCAAAAAGTACCAATCGGATGGTTCACTTGAAAGTATTCATTTTGCATCGGTTACTTTTTACTTTCCCCTCATGGAATAAGTGTCTGTACTCACATCGCGGCAGCGTAGTGAGAGAGAACAGACCTTGACCAATGATCTGAGGACCCGGGTTCAAATCTGGGTGACTCACATGAGCACCTCAAGGCTCCACAAGTCGACGTGAATTTTCAAGTGCCCCGGATCTAAGATGGAGGCGGTGGTCGGCCAGGGATTGGCACCAACTTCGCCCCTGACCGTACCCGTGCATTCCATTCCACGCAGCGTAGGCACCAAGTGAGTGACCCTCACCCCTTCTAGCTTGTACTTGATGGTGTGCTGCGCTCACCATTGGGATATCACTTCTGGAAATGGCGACTGCGTGGGCCCCCCCTTTCGCCGGAGGGATGTCCACTCCATTGCCCCGCATCCCTCGCGCCATTACGAGGAGGCGGCCGGACACATTTCAACTTCTCCCCTCCGTCCCTTCCTCCACCTCAACGCTTCCGCTCCTCTTTTATTTCCTCCCCCTTGGTGGAAAATCCATCCATCCATTCCTATCCATCATTCGCCGTCTCTCGTTCGCCACGTGGGCGCTCGGGACGGATATTTTTGCCGCATGACAACCCTCGGAGGGGATCGAGATGGTGCGGGGGCTAACGTACTGGCTTCCCACCCAGAGGGCCCGGGTTCAAATCCCGGCGGTGTTGAATATTTTCAGAGGTATCTCGATCCCTACTTGAGGTGCTTTGTGGAGGGCACTTTGAGTGAGTGCGCCGTCCGTCGGATGGGACGTTAAGCCGCGGACCCCTTGGCGCCTTTCGTAAAGAGTAGGCTAATGCCGACGCCGGGTTTCTCTCCACCCTTAATCCTTTCCTGTCCATCCCCTATGGCGCAAATGACCTCAGCTGTCGGTTGCCTCCCCTCAAAACTACTACTACCCCCGACAACCCTCGCCCAGGTGTCGTTACCAAGTTACTGGAAAAAAACACTTACTTCGGATAAGACGGGGATCGAGATGGTGCGGTGGCTTGTGTACTGACTTCCCACACAGAGGGCCCGGGTTCAATTCCTGAAGACGACAGTTATTTTTCAGTGGTTTCCCGATTCCTACTTGAGGTGGGATTTTGAGAGCACTTTGAGTGAGTACGAAGTGCGTCGAATGGGACGTTTAACTGTTTTACCCCTTTGCGCCTTTCGCTAAGAGTAGGCTAATGCCGACGCCGAGTTTCTCTCTCCACCCTTCCTCCCTTCCCATCCATCCCTAATGACGTAAATGACCTCGGCTGTCGGTCGCGCCCCATAAATACTAGCCGCTACTTCTCGGATAAGACGAAGATTAATTTTCCGAAAGGCGTATACGGTTGCCTTCCGTCCCAACTTTCCATTTCCGCTGTTTTCTCTCTCTCTTTGATTCAAGGGAATAGGAATGTGTTCGTGATTTCATCCCGGTACAATTTAAATTTAACAGCGTCCTATCAAAGTTTCAGTATGCGACTCTAAATATAATTGCATATCCAAATGAAATTACTGATGCATCTTCTTGTGACTGGCATACTACGTGCCGTTGCTGCGTCTACATGCCCCGTTAACAAAAGGATATCTTGGAAATTGATCAGAAATTAATGAAAGAGCCGAGTGGGAAGGAAGCAGATTTCAAGGAGCATTGACAAATTAGGCAGTGCAGTATTGACAAGGTGTGCCAAATGCGCGGAGGCTGACTTTATGGGGTCAAGAGATCATGGATTGCTTTTGGAACTCGCTCTAAGAATGCGCCCTATAGATCGCTAACGAAAACACGCCGGAACGCCAGCCGTCTCTTATGACACATTTTCTGTGGAAATATCAAGTGAATATCTGGAGAAATAATAGCGTCCCAATTAAAAATGTTTCGCCGGGTCGATGAAGAGGCAACGCGAGATCGGAATGCCGGCCCGAGAATCGTTATCTGCAGACCCGGAAGAAAAAATAGATGCGCGCGTTCCAGCGCTCCAGTCAAATAATGCCCCCGTCGCGTGCTCCGTCGTTCTCCGATGCACGCGTCTTATCCGACCGGACCCCTCGCCCCCCACACACACATACGCCCGGAAGTGCACGAGAACACGCCGGGGAGGGGGGGCGCTTACGAAACAGGCGCCGTGCCGCGCGCGCCCCCTTCTCACTCCGCGAACACATTCGTCCCTCGGGCCCGATGGAGATTCTGACTCAGCCGCGCGCGGATCCGAGGGGCGGTCACACTCACGGGGACAGGGGGATGCGGGGGCGGGGGAAGAAGGGGCTCCCCCACGGCCCCATGCGGATTGAAATCTCCGTGGATGAGGGAGGTATCGGAGCGCCGCGATAAGGACTTGGAGGCGGTGGGTCGGGGGATGGGAGCGGGTTTGGCTTGCGGGTTCCAGCGTGTGGGGGAGGGTTTGTTGTGGCGGGTGTGGGGCGAGGCGATGGGGGTTGGGCAGGGAGGGGGCGGGGATGATTTAAGCGAGGTTTGTGCACATATGGGCCGGCCTCGTTAAATTGAACAATTCTATCGGAAGGGATATTTTTAACGATAGAGATTTTCAGATACCTCGCTTTGGGTGGGGTTAGTCATCACCTTCCCATACCCTGGAACCAGATTTCCCAGGCGTCCCTGGCCCGGTGTTCCTCCGCGAACATCCCCTTTCGGAGCCACCCCCTTCCCGCATATATATTCCCCCGCCCGCTCTCCTCGGCCCGCCTCCTCGCCAGCCGAATCTCGTCCCCATAAAAAGAGCGCCCGGAACTTCCGCGCTTAAAAGAAAGCCCAGATGGGATGGACCCGCAGCGGTCGGTCGGGGAATGTTTGCCCGGGAGGATGTATATTTTATATATTTACGGAGCAGCGGGATTCGGGACCTTAATCGCCAAGTATGGAAGAATATCATTATCATCGTTCACGTCTGAAAACTAAACACTGCGAACTTAGAATCTGCATCAACTCAAATCGTGCTCTTCGACAGAAAAATTGGACTGCTCGGGTAATCGGACGGTGTGCTCACTTGAAATACACTCGTTGTGCTGCAATGCGGGGAAACCCTGCCCTGCGGTCACGCCATTCATCAAACTGTTAGAAATCTGTAATTTTGCGAGCATGTTGACTGGTTGTTTTATCAGAATAAACGCATTCCTGTTTCGTAAATGCGTAGCAATATTCCTGGTTCAACTGGTGTTCTGTGGAACCGCCGTATTGATTTTAATCTGACGAGGTGACGGTGTCAAAATATTATATCAACTTTCTTCTAATTTTGATACGTAAATTCGCGCTGCAGTCATAGATTTTTATGGCCAAGAATATTAAATTTCGTTTACTTAATTCCCGTAAAATTTTTCCCCTCGAATGATCTTCCCTGGGAATTATACGCCGTATCGTACACTTGAGTTCAGCTTTATTTTCAGTTATTTCGGTATTTAATGTATATTCACAAATTATTCGAGCAGGACGTTTTTTTAATACTTGATACATAAAAGTGCGCCGGTCTTTAGTTATGTATAAATTCTAAGTAAGTAATCTATCGGTTAAGGGAGGTTTTGGGTTGGAACACCTACCAAATAATTTTTTAATTGTGGATCTACGAAGTGGAGGATTTCATTTCACTTCAATATACAAACAAAATTTTATTTATCCCAATAAAATACTATCTACAACGTCTCTATTCACTTCCTTTCCCACTGGCAGGAAAATGATAGGGATGTTGAACGGGATGAAGGGAGGAAGAAAGTACTCTGAGATGAAGAAGGACTTGACTTAGAGCAGGGCACTGGATATTTTGTATTGTTAGGAATTACAAAATACTTATTTAGTAGCTGTGTCTATCCAAAAACCTACCTTAACCGGCAAATTACCTAATAATAATATACATTCACACATTAATATGCACATTCAAACAGTAAAGTAACTCATATATGCACGCGCGCGAACACACACACGCACACACAACACACACACACACACACACACACACACACATATATATATATATATATATATATATATATATATAATGGGGCTGACACAATATAACACAAATAGAATAGAATAGCAACATTTAAAAGGACGCTCACACAATTAATTGTTCGAGCTTTCGGCCCTCTCAGAGGCCTTCTTCAGGGGAGACTGAAATTATGCTGTTGCTATGCAGAGGGGAAAGAAGTATGGGTGGGGAGGGGAGGTGTGGAGGGAATGCTGGGAGGGAAATTAAATATGGCGGTTAAGGGTGGGAATTTTGAAAGTACGGAAAGCTAGTATGTAGGCGGATTCACGAGTTCTCACCTCTATGTTGGTGGCTGAATCAGTTAGGGATTCTAGGATGCTGAGAGCAAAACACTGGTCAAATGAAAGGTTGTGGGAATTTGCGTGTGAAGGAATAGGAAGAGAAGAGAGTGAGGCAGAATTGCAGGAGTACCGGTGATTATTCATTCGGATGGATAAGGGGGTAATGAATAATCCGAATGAATAGTCCGAATGAATAGAGGTGAGAACTCGTGAATCCGCCTACATACTAGCTTTCCGTACTTTCAAAATTCCCACCCTTAACCGCCATATTTAATTTCCCTCCCAGCATTCCCTCCACACCTCCCCTCCCCACCCATACTTCTTTCCCCTCTCCATAGCAACAGCATAATTTCAGTCTCCCTTGAAGAAGGCCTCTGAGAGGGCCGAAAGCTCGAACAATTAATTGAGTGAGCGTCCTTTTAAATGTTGCTATTCTATTCTATTTGTGTTATATTATATATATATGTATATATATATATATGTATATATATATATATATATATATATATATATATATATATATATATATATATTGAATACACTCCAGGACTCCCTACTGTAGTCAAGCGAGATGAGACGGAAGGTGGTGGTTATACTGCAAGAAGAATTCTGTAGGATGTTGACTACAAAATAAGCTATCTGATCGAAGGCGTTTTTTTAGACGACTTGAAATGCAGTTTTTAATAATACCTTATCGCTGGTGTCACAATTACTGCCGTTGGGGTGGGCATCGATCGCTTCATCCGGGGGTCCCGCCACACGTTACCCCGAGATCGCATCAAAGTCTCTTCAGCATCTTCCGCGGGATAAAATAGAGAAAGGCCCGCCGTCTGATGCTACATTTCCGTTTTCTCATTTATTTCGCATCGAAAGCGCTTTGGTTGCTGTTCCCCTCCCCCCACCCCTCCCATCATTCTATGCGGGTTTCTGCATCCGCCCTGCCCATCATTCCCTCTATTAAGAGAAGCGATCGCGTATTTTGTAAGGTGCCCTATGCCCAGGACTGCTCCGAGGGTGGAATCGGGGATGAAGTGGGTGGGTGTCGGGGGAGGATGTTGTTTGCGGGAAATGAAAAGCGGGGAAAAGCCGAGGGGTGGAAAATGCAACCCCATCCCTAGCCACGATACTTTCCCGAGAGGGTCCGCATTTGTCAGCGGTTGATGTGCCTAAATTCTTTCCTCGTTAACCTGACGGTCGGCGAGGTCACGGGGTTGAGGGAGTAAAGCGGAGCGGGTAAGTGGGAGGGAAGGGAGTGGATGCGTGTGCGTCGGGCGCCACGCCCGGAGTCTCCGTTCAAGGGGTGTGCACTCGGCCGGCTCGCGCCCCTCATCCGTTCGCATGGAGAACAGAGCAGTCTTGGGATTGAGAGTGGGCCGGGTGGGGGTGAGGTGACCTGCCTCCAGGCAGCCAAGGGTGCTGCTTCTCGGTGCTGTGCAAGTCCTACCAAGTGCATGCAAGGTGAATGCGAACTGCCGGTTTCCCATGGCGATGCGTGGGAGTGCCCCGACTTTGTCTAGATTTTAGCATCGCCGTATGATTTCTCCAACGTGAATGAAAACCAAATCGATAGAATCCAAACTAGTGTGCAGAAAAAAGGAAATTCGAATTCATACACGTTGCCTGGAAATGCTGGCGACAAGGCTAATGTGATTAAATAAAATTAGAACTCCTATTGACGTAATAAGCAATACGTCAATAGGAGTTTTCACTTCATTTTATTCATTTACGAGACCGTAGAGCTCAATTTTAAAAAAAATGTTAAGTCGAGTCATAATAGTGGTAGGGATGCAATGAGAGAGGGGGTTGGGGTAAAACCCCTTTTCAACTCCGTATACTTCATTCCCCCTGCGCAGGAGGCTACTGAGTGGCTAGTGGGTGGCGCACCCTGAACGGACCGTCCTAGGTCCATTATGAAAGTAATGCGCATAATTTTACTGTGGTTCGACTATCCATGGAAACGCGGTATAAACCGGTCGGGAAATGTGTTGGAGGTCTGCACTTCCTAAGGAGCCGGTCGCCAGTTTGCTCCAAATAGTCTGAGGTACCTGAGTGCCATGACAATGCCCCCAGCCACACGTCCTTCATCGTTACCATCTTATTGGCCCATAGCCACCAGGTGGTTTCTCAGCCCCATTACTGACCCGACTTGGCTATGTGCCTCTTTTTTTGTGTACCCGAATGAAGAGTGAGCTGAAATGAAAGTACTGGGAGACCATCCAAAAGCTTGTTACTCAACGTTCTTCAGAGGCATTCCCGTCGAGAGGAGTTTCAGTTTATCTTCCAGGCGAGGCAGACACCTCTCTGCAAGGGTATGTATTATTGATACAGGGGGAGAGTATTTTGAAGAGTTTTATAAATTATTATCAGGACGTAAATCAACAAATCCATTTTTAGTAGGTAATGGGCATAACTTTTATAGTGGACCCTATGCGTAGCGCCTGTGTGTGTCTGTCCGATGGCATCGAGCCTCGGATTATTTGCGTCTCTCTTCCGTCAAATGGCTGATCAAGGGTGCCTTCTCCCCCCCCCCCCACCCACGGACGGGGGTTCTCCGGGACCACTTCCACTTCGTCGCGCGCGTTTCCTCGTATTTTGCTGATTTTTGCGATTTCTCCCTGCTTTGCCTCCGCAGTTCTCCGCTGCCTCTCCACTTTGTCACCCTGGATGAAAAGAGTGCGTAGTTAGCTTATTTGTCTCATATTATTTTGGTCTTTTCGCTCTCCGTTCATTTCGCTTACATATGTAAAAATTTACAGTATTTTATGCTATAAATGACGGCGTTTCCCAAGATAGGATGAAAATTAAAGAAAAAGAAAAGGGCCGAATATTTTGACTTTAACTCGAGTCACTGTGTAAGTAAAATTTAGTTCAGCAATACCCCGAAATACGATTTTAGAGTACGGAAGTGCCACCATGCTCCCACAGATGAAGAATGTTTCCATGCGGGAGAGTGCCATGAAAATGAGCCAGCTTGAATATTCTAGAAATCCTTACGCAATGCTGATCACATTACAACAGGAACAAAGTTTAGGATCAATATATTCACCAATTATGAATCCGCAACCGTTTCACTCACAATATCATTTGTGATGCAAACATTTATGTGGATGTAATACGGACACTACGTATGTTAGATTGTTGTTTGAAATTTTCATTTGATTTTGGTTGAATTACATCTTTTGAATCGGTTATAATTCTCAGAAAATGAGGTATTTGGAGTTAGCGTACTGTATAAGTGCATGGACTATGGCTAGCATGGCACATTTTGGGTACTAAACTATCTACATATACATCTACACAATATTCTGCAAGCCACCGCAAGGGCGTGCGGCGGGGGGTGATAGGGCACCTCCCGTAATTAAGAAGGAAAAAAAATCGCATGCAAAAGTCACAAATTTATACCATCCACAAACAAAACATGGCATACATTCACGCAAGAAAACTTACACCCCACACACATGCAAGCACAAACTACCAACTAACATACACAAGCATCTACATAGGTACCTAATATCTTTGCAATGTTTAATTTTATTCCGACTTGTAAATTGAATGTTTTTCATGTTTCTAACGTGACTTTGGTTTCTTAATATTATGATTCCTGATTGTTCGGGGAATGAGCAAGTATTTTTGTTTGTATTGGAATCTATCTCCCTTATTTTATCTTTGTGGTCTGATCCACCGAGTAGTGCGTGGCCATTATTATTTCTTTAGTGTCATCGTTAAACTCGTTTGTTCTGATCCTTTCTAAGAGCCTAAGTCTCGCTTGTAAACTATGATCTCTTTTATGTTGTATCGGTAATAATAATTGATGTTAACAAGTCCGGGCATAGGTTTTTTTGTTTTTGTGTTTTTATACAATAGCGGCTTAGCCTGGAACAATAAATGATCGATCTATCTTGTTCATTTCGCCCATGAGGAATTTTCCTCCCCTCGCCACATGATGCGGTTTTCATAGGGTTGAATAGATGGTGGGTCAAACCCAGCCTTGAGTTGATTACCGTGGTGGGTAACATATGGTGGTAATTCAACCCCTTAACAATGCGCGTTTGGGCGATTAAGGAAACGAAGGGCGAAAAACTCCTCGTCATGATCGGCCCAATCTTTATAAAGGTCCTTCTCTGGGATGTGTTTGGTAATTTCTTCGGACTTCCCTTTCAATTCGCATGTAGTTGTGCCATAAGTTCTCAACGCTGCTACGTAGCAGTTATTTTCCTTAAGTCATTCGTGTAAAAGATTAATATTGATAGCTGAAACCTGTTGTTATCATTTCAAGGTGAAAATATTTTATTCAAATTTAAAAGTTCGTGGAATTAGAACAGAAGTAAATATTTGAATTTCGCCCTTTACCACCATTGAAATTTTACATTATTTGCAAGTAATTTGGTGGCATCAGTAGGGGGTTTCTTATGTAAAAGTTTAAAGTGAGACTTGATTAGATATTAATTAATCGCCAGTCCGCTTTCTTAGGATCATCATATACGACTCCGAAGATTACTTTTTCCAAGTATCCAAATGCTTGATAAACAGCGTAACCAAGCTGCAAAGATTAATGCATCACCGCTTTTCTCTTTTTATGAGTTTTTCGATATGCCTAGAAAAATATTGGCAGTGAAAAAATCTGGAATTCAGTAGAAAAACGGAAACATATTGAATATTTCTTCATTATAGAAAATACAAATATAAGTTTCAATGATGTAATGAAGTTGAGTATAAGACCTCGTTGAACTATGATTAATGGTTTTCGCTTTGTTAAGATAATTGATGTGTGCATTGAATTTCTCAAAGACAAACTCTCTCTCATAAAATGAAAGGATGTATTTAGCTTCAGGTCAAGTAAAACTTGAGTCCTTGTTATAACTTCACATCCCGAAGACTTTTAAAACAACTGCAGGTGCTCTTCTTTCCTTTTAATATTATTTTCTTCGTTTCCTGCTCAAAGAATTTCTTATTCTTGATACGTCTTGGCACAATATTTATTCATGAATGAGGAAAGGACGGTTTGAAGTTGATAGGTTTTGAAAGTGTGGTTATTTAAAGCATTTTTGTGGGTTTCTAGAATTGATTGTACTGTGAATGGTGGTAAGTTGATGCAATTTAATATTTATTATGCAATTTAATATTTATTATTCATTCTTTGAATATTGATGCTTAAGGCATCTCTCAATTTATCCACTTGTCTTTTTACGTATTCTTTTTACCAGCAGGAGTTTAGACAACCAAAATAATTTCTCAGGCTGATTCGCGGCACATTTACTGAACAAAGTTTTTAGTTTTTTAGTTTTATTGGTAGCTAAACAAAGTTTAAAGACAGTGGCCCCAGTTTAGTCGTCAATCTTCTGTCTATCGGGATAAATATTTTTATGAGCGTATTTATAAGAATGATATCTTGATCGTGTAAGGGCTCCTAAACTTTCGTACTGCATTTCACTGTCGCCCAGTTTCGCTTTATTAGTGTTTTCGAATTCTTCACATGTTCCTCACGAGTGTATTGTTCACCTTTGGCAATTAGTATTCCAGACCCTCCGACAGCAGAGGTCATACCTCACCATGAACTTAGCTCCCGTAAATCCACTGCGCGACAAGGCATCCATGCCAAAGTGGGTCTCCTAATCCCCCTCAGGGCCTTCAGGCTGGTCGCCATCCGCTTCGCCGCTTGGACCATCAGATCCTTCGACTCTTTTTATGTCTCACTCATCTCCTTCCTATTTCATGCATGTCGTAGACAAACAAATGCTTTCTCCTTTTGCACCTTGAATCCGAGACTCAAGGTTCGTGCGAATGCGATCCTGATCCGAGACATCAACCCCTGGCGACGCCTTTTGAAAACTTCCATGCGTTTCTTCCTGCCCTGATTTTCCAGCGGAAGAATTGAGTATGGGGATGATCGTAAACTTCAACATCTCTTCGCCTCAACCTTCAAACAATTCGGCATGGACCCGAAAGCACCACGATAGAGGTGCCGGCGGCGAATACTTCGAAACGCGAAACTGAATCAAAATACATGACTTGGAGAAATATTTTCCTAGTCGGTGTTATTCGGTTTCTTTCATAAACAGAAATACGTGCATCAAATTATCGAATCGGGTAATTGCCTTTTGAGTAATCTCCGACGACAAGCTTTCTTTTCATTTGCTCAGTTTCTGTTCCTTGCCATCTCTGGAATGTGCCAATTTCCAATTTTAACGCAGTATTGCAGTGCCATGCGGCGATCATTGGGTCGGTGGGACGTGAAAACAAAATTATGTTTGCGGAAATATGTATCATGTGGAATTAATTGATAACGTGAATAAATATAAACTGTTCATATTGGTGAAGCATATATTTATTATTATAGAGAATCTACTGGTACGTTTGGGATGGACGAAAAAAACTCTTGATTCCCACGTCTCTTTTAAAAACAAAATACAGCATCCTACTCTGCATCCGGTCCCTCTTAATCTCTGTGTGCTTCATTCCTCCCTTCATCCCGTCCCACATCCCGATCCTATTCCTCCACTTTTCTCGTTTGTCTAACAATCTCCCCTCTATTACAGTCTTCACCATCCCACTGCCAGTCAATAAGTCCTTCATCCATTTTTTGTGCCTCCTTAGGCTTTCTCCCAACAAATCCTCCCCCGCCCACTATACCTGGTGCTTCCTCATTTTTTTTCTTTCGGTCCATTTCCCCTTCTCCATCATTCTACACACCCACATTTCAAAAGCCTCCAGTCTACGTCTATCCTCCTGCTTCAATGACCACGTTTCCTCTACGTGCATAAATACGCCCCATATCAAAGTTTCACGAGTATTTTCTTAATATTCTTACTCAACGACCCTATCGTCAGCTCCCTCCTCCTTGTGAAAGCCTCTTTGCTTAGCGCAATTCTTCACCTTACGTCCCCACAACCAATTTGGTCCAAAACACTTCCGAGATATGTAAACTCGTCCACCTTCTCTAGGTTTGGCCCTCCTAATTGAATGTTAACCTTGGCAATTCATTCAGCAATTCTTGAAACCCCTCGGCTGACTGACAGACTAGAGCATGGTCATTAGCAAAACTAACTGATTTTGCAACTTTCCCCCCGACTTTCATACCCGTCTTCAGTTCTTCTCACGCCTCTTTATTCATTTCATCCCCGTAGTAACGTTTAATAGCACCGGTGGTAATGGGCAACCATGCCTTACACCTCTTCTCAACACAGCCCATCCGGACTCCCCACTCGCACCTGAGAAGTCTGAGACATGTACAGGTTGCGGATTAGCCTCCTTTCCCTCCAATCTATTCCTATTTTCTGCATAATACTCAATAGTTTTTCCCAATTCACTCTATCAAACGTTTTTTTCTAAATCTACGAGACAGGAAATTACGTCCTGATTGTATTCTATATTCCTCTCGATTAATAATCTCATTACTGCATTGGCATCACGCGTACCTCTCCCCTTCCTAAACCCAAAGTGATCATCCCCTAAGTAATCATTTGCCCTACTCTCTATCCTTTTCTTTATAATCCTGAGAACAACTTATGGCAAAGTGATTCAATGGTTTAGTTCTTAAAGAATATATCCAGTTAATTTTTAAAATGTATTATGCCATCTTTGTACTAACTGAGATCATTTCTTCCCTTGGATCTTCACTTTTGCGTCGCGACTGCCTTCCGTTCTTCCCGTCGCCGTATAAATACTCTTCGCCCCCAACTGGCCTCTCCAGCGCCCCTGACCCTCTCCCCCTCCCCCCTGCCGCAATGGGTTAACCCCGTTCCCCGCATAACCTCTCCCTCCCTCGCAGTTGTAAGGAGTACTTGCTCGGCCGTCATGCCTCTCCGAGGAGTGCCCGGGGGGATTCGGGCCAATTTTTACAGCACACGCTATTGCTTTTTTTCTTTTCCACTCCCGCAAAGCATCACTCTCCCCCTTCCCTCGGACCAATTCCTCCCTCCCCCATCCCCTCCCCCTTCCCACACCCCACCCCGACTTCTCTGCGTCTTCCTTCCTCTCCCCCGCTCCTAATCTCTAACCCTTAATCCTTAACTCTTCGCACCATCGCCGTTAACACTGCTTTCACAAACAAACCCTCCCTCCCCCTTGACTACACCCCCTCCCTTTCCTCCCCTCCATCCCGCCCCCGCACCTCTACCACTCACGCCCGAACCACAGGCGCAGGCGCCGGCCGAAAAAAAACCGCCAGAGGCGCCACTCACCGCCCTTCCTCCTTGGGTACTTCGAACAAACCTAGTTACGCGCGATTTAAAAGAAAAAAGTTGTCAAACTCTCTCCATTTCTACTCCTCCTTCTCCCTCTTCCTCCCTCCTCCTTCCCCACGCGAAAACTTATTTACGGCTGTTTCTTGAACTCCCCTCTCTTCTTGCCGAGCGCACGCGGTTATTTCCAGGCGCGCCATTTCAGAGTGCGGGGGTGTGTTCGTTCGTGTGTGTGTGTGGACGGGGGGGTTGTGGGGGCTGGGGAAGGCCGTGTGTTCGTACGGACAAGGGGGATGGGGGCAGGGCTCTCCACTCCTCCGTTTTAGGGGCAGGGTTTTAGGTCTGCGTGGGCGGGGGTTGCTGTTTTTGAATACAAACACCTCCATCTTCGTCTCTCCAGAGAAGGATTCGTGGAATGACTTGAGCTTGGCGAAAATGTCGTTTATCTCTGGCGTTTGCTCGGATAAAACACGCGCATAAATTGCTTAAAAAATACTTTCCTACCCAAGGGAACCATCCCTTGCGTCTCTCCCCAGATCATTCGACTTTTCGATTTCCTCGGTATTATTGCATGGCCGGCGTTGATTGTTCCCATGCCAAACATTTAAAATCATAACCATCAGATTCAGCCTCCATATGGTGGCATTTACATCAGAGCAAGCCGATAAGTCATCACTCTTTAAGTTTAGAGACGAAGTTCGTGCTAAATTATCGTAATCTGCAAGTTAAGCTATGTAATAAAGGTTTGCAAAATCTCACGGAGTGATCGAAAACCTTGAGTGTGTAGTGAGCGATGGATACCAGTGGACAATAGCAGTGATATTCTTCGTCGATGCAATAGGCTAATATAATGCACTAAGCAAGTCTGTCAGTGCTGAGATAGGTTAGACGTAGGACGACTGAAGATGATAACTGAGAAATTCGGATTTCATTACAGGAGATATAAAATGAAGCACGGGCAATAGCGTTATTAAAATCAGTTGCCATTCAAAATCGTCTCTGACCCACTAGATAAATAAGTCTATTATAATGTCGGCTAATTTAATGATTAAGCCGTCGTCAAAATGAAATAATACGTAAAACCGATGGACGTGCAACAAATTCGCGTATACTGTCCATTTAACAAAATTAACTGACAAAATTAAACTTGCTATCTACATCTACGCAACACCCGCAAGCCGCTGCAAGGGTGAGTGGCGGCGGGTGTTAGGCCCCCACCCGTAAACTGGAATAAAATAAAATTCAAAACCAAATCATGTTAAAACTACACTAATATTAGTTTGTTCATGCACTCAATAAGCCTTAATTACACGGAAGAAAGTACTTTCATGCAAAAATATTTAGTTGGAGGATACGTGCAATCAAATCATGTGGCAGAACTGTTAAAAAGATGGGTCTATTAATTAAAAATAATACAATGCAGGATATGGGCAATTGATGCGAAATATTAAACCAGGAGGAACACATTTCTTATTTGAGCCTTATTTTGAGTTGAATTGGGAGAAAAATATAGTATGTGGGCCTTAGCGGGAGGCCCGGGCGTTTGGAAGTAAGGAGGGAGCGGAGAGATTACCGGGGCTTGGTTTAAACTCCGTGAGGCGAGTCTTAGTGGAACGACTTATCAGAGTAAACAAAAAACTGATTTCACTGCTCTCTTATTTCTTTGTGATAGTGAAATATATTACTAGGGGCGTGGAATTGTGAGCGGTAACCACGATTTTTTAAATTCTTTTCTCTGGGATTGATGGAGCGGGGCAGAGGTATTAAGGACATTAAATATGAATTCATATGCCCCAGAAACATGGACTTGACTCGTCAGAAATTTCGCCGATTAGAGAGACATTCAGGCACTCCCTATCAGCAGATAACCCCCAGATTCATCATGATGCGCAAATGTCACGCGGCATACTCCCAGTGATGGGGAGTGCTTGGGTGTAAGCAACTGGGACACCGGTCACGTTTTCTTTGCAGGTGTATCTAAATAGTAATCGTAAATTTTCGAAAAACATATATAATTCTTGTAGTCAGTCCATAGTTTTCAGAAACCATAGTATCATTTTCATTAAATCCTGGCTTGATACATTCAAATACATTTTTTACGCATTTATTTTGGGATTCCAAAAGTCGAGCACTTTCGATATTTAAGCTGAAGTTTCGAAGCCAGCTATCCCTAGAACCTTAAATTAAAGTAACTATTAATGAACTTATGTATCTGCCCATGTAGCTTAACTAAACTATTTCCATATTTTTGACCATACGATTTTAAATTTGGTGACCTACAATTAATATTATTAGTGTATTAATAAATTAATACGGTATATTAATACGAATTTGGGGCGAAAGCATTAATATTTTTAAATTTCTTCCGGTAAGGGGAGATTGGCGGCTGAAGTAGGTTTGGCATTTGTTGATACTATCCTCTTTATGGATTGGAAATTTCTATTGACTATTAGGGGACGGAAAATCATTTTATATTTTTATACTTTGAAAAGGAATAGGAGGTCGATACGATATACGTCAGTTAGAAGACATAAACGCGTGTGTTCCAGCAGGGAAACATTTGATAGTGATGGGGAATTGGAATGCGACGGTAGGCGAAGAAAGAGAGGGTGATGCGGTCGGGGACTACGGTTTAGGCACGAGGAATGACTGTGGAGAGAACACAGTTGAGTTCTGCAGGATATGGGGGTTAGTCATCACCAACACTTGGTTTAGACACCACAAAAAACTCAGGTATGCATGGAAAATGCCAGGTGGCTCAGAAAGGTATCAGCTAGATTATATCCCGGTTAGACATATGTTTAGGAACAGTGTGATAAATTCGCACAGCTTCCCGGGAGCGGATGCGGACTCTGACAACAATTTAGTTGTTATGAAATGTAGCGTCCGTTTCAAAAAGATAAGACAGGGGCGGCGAGTAAGAAAATGGAATGTAGAAGCAATAAATGTTTTGAAAATGAAGCAGTATTAAGAGGCGGTAGAGGAAATCAAGGAGGATGGTAAAGAGCTAACTACTATCGAAGAAAAAACAGGTAAGTATCAAGAAAGGATTGTCTAAAGCCGCAAAAGACCTATTGGAACCGATAACGCTAGAAGGACTAGGAAACTATGGATCACGGATTAGATGACTACAAAGTTCGATGAGCAGAGAAAGTGGAAGATTGCAAATACTGAGTTAGGCAAATGGAAGTACAAATAATGAACACTAAATTGAGCCGGGTAACAAATAAGGCAATAGAAGCATGGTGGAAGACGCAGTGCGAGGATATGGAAAGTCTGCAGAGGAAAGGTGAAATCGGTGCGCTGTACAGCAAAGTTAAATCGTAATCGGGAAGTAAGAAAGGGAGATCTATGCTAACAGTTAGAGAAAAGGCGGGTAGGATAATAGTTGACACAGCAGAGATCCAAGAGAGATGGAAGGTGTATATAGATGAACTGTATGGTAGAGAACTTCGACCAACAAAGTTAGATATTGAAAAAGAAATTACGTCGATGAAGACAGCTTAGGTCTGGGCATACTAGAAGATGAGATAGAAAGGGCATTAAGGCAGATGAAACTAAATAAGGCCGTGGGTGTTTATAACATTCCCGCGGAACTACTGAAATGTTTAGGTAAATGTGTGAGGAAGAGGCTGTATGGGCTGATTCGTAGTATCTATGAGGAAGGAATCTGGCCGGAAGACTTTGTAAGATCAGTTTTAGTCCGTATTCCAAAAAAGGTGAAGTTTACATCATGTGAGGACTGCAGGGCAATAAGTTTGATATCCAACGCAGCTGGAGTTGTTCTCAGGATCATAAACCAAGCATAGAGAGTAGGGCAAATGAATACTTAGGGTTTAATCGGTTTGAATTTAGGAAGGGGAGCGGTATGCGTGATGGAATTGCGGTAATGAGGTTATTAATCTTGAGGAATATAGAATACAACCAGGAGGTATTTGCCTGTTTCGTAGATTACGAAAAAGCGTTTGATAGAGTGAATTGGTAAAAACAATTGAGTAAATTGCCGAAAATAGGAATAGATTGAAGGGAAAGGGGGCTAATCCGCAACCTGTACATGTCTCAGACTTCTCAAGTTCGGGTGGGGAACGGGGAGTCCGGATTGGCAGTGTTAAGAAGAGGTGTAAGGCAGGGTTGCCCAATATAACCGTTGCAGTTCAACCTGTATGCAGAGGAAATTATTAAGGAGACATGGGAAGAACTGGAGGTAGGAATGAAAGTGGGCGGGGAATTCGTAAAATTCTTCGCACAATTCGCACAATTCTTCTCCTTACGTCCATACTACCGTGTTGGTCCAAAACACTTCCCAGATACGTAAACTGTTCTACCTGTTCTAGTTTTTGACCTCCTATTTTGATGTTTAGCTTAGCTTTTTTCTTTCTAGCAAATCGCATAACCTTTCTTTTATTAATATTGATTCTCATCCCATACCTGTCGCACTGAATTTCCATTTCACTCAGCATTACTTGCACCCCTTGGCTGCCTGACAAACTAAAGCATGGTCATCAGCAAACCTAACTGATTTAACGAATTCCCTACCCACTTTCATTCCTACCTCCAGTTCTTCCCATGCTTCTTTGATCCATTTCTCTGCATACAGGTTGAACAGCAACGGTGATAATGGGCAACCCTCCCTAACACCTCTTTCTAGCACTGCGCAACCGGAATCCCCG
The DNA here is from genome assembly GCF_022747635.1 of Hetaerina americana. Classification (NCBI taxonomy): domain Eukaryota; kingdom Metazoa; phylum Arthropoda; class Insecta; order Odonata; family Calopterygidae; genus Hetaerina; species Hetaerina americana. The sequence goes on from NW_027287205.1 coordinate 4,037,497, forward strand.
TTCCCCACCCGCACCTGAGCAGTCTGAGACATGTACAGGTTGCGGATTAGCCTCCTTTCCCTCCAATCTATTCCTATTTTCTGCAATATACTCATTGGTTTTTCCCAATTCACTCTATCAAACGCTTTTTCGAAATCTACGAAACAGGCAAATACCTCCTGGTTGTGTTCTATATTCCTCTCGATTAATAATCTCATTACTGCAATGGCATCACGCGTACCTCTCCCCTTCCTAAACCTTAACTGATCATCCCATAAGTAATCATTTGCCCTACTCTCTCTGCTTTTGTTTATTATCCTGAGAACAACTTTATCTGCTTGGGATATCAAACTTATTGTCCTGTAGTCCTCACATGATGTAGCCTTTACCTTTTTCGGAATAGGATCTGAAACTGATATCAAAAAGTCTTCCGGCCAGATTCCTTCCACATAGTTACTACGAATCAGCCCATATAGCCTCTTCCTCCGAAATTTTCCTGAACATTTTAATAGTTCAGCGGGAATGTTATCCACCTTCACGGCCTTATTTAGTTTCATCTCCCTCAATGCCCTTCCTATCTCACATCGAGTATGCCTGGTCCTAAGCTATCTTCCTTTACGTCATATTCTTTTTCAATGTCTTACTGTGTTGGTCGAAGTTCTTTACTATACAGTTCTTCTATATATTCCTTTCATTCCTCTTGGATCATGCGTCAACTGTTATCTTACCCGCCTTATCTCAACCTGTTAGCATAGATCTCCCTTTCTTCCTTCCCGATAAAGATTTAACTTTGCTGTACAGGGCACCAATTTCACCCTTTCTCTGCTGACTTTCCATATCCTCGCACTGTGTCTTCCACCAAGCTTCTTTTGCTTTATTTGTTGCCCGCCTCAATTTATTGTTTAATTCTTTGCACTTCATTTTGCCTAACTCTGCATTTACATTCCTCCATTTTCTCCGCTCATCCATCTTTGTAATCATCTCATCCGTGGTCAATAGTTTCCTAGTCCTTTTAGCGTTAACGGTTCGAATAGTGTCTTTCGCGGCTTTCGATAACCCTTTAAATTTATTTTAGGCTATGACATATTGATGATTCCCATGTAATTCCCGCGAGAATATAGTTCCACAATTAACTGTACTAACTATGTCAAAATGTAGGTTCTTCTCAGTTGATTCGATTGACATTGTGATATAATGCATCTCGATACGATCCTTTCGACGGGTATCATTTGCTATCAAAGAGTCCTAATGATCGAGAAAATACTTTGAAAGTTTACTTTTCATCGCATATTATTAAAGGTATATTGGGCACATCAGATTTGGATAATATCATTATGAATTCATTAAGACGTTGAATGGAAGGCTGTACATATCTCCCCAGACTGGAATAACTTAATTATTTTGGCTCACTCTAGTTATCTGATGACCTTTCGGGATGCAACTATTTCAAAGCTATTCTCTACCTTGGATCATCGGTAAAAAATAAACGAATTTGAAAAATTCCAAGAAACTGCGGGCGATGCCACAACAGTAACTTTTATTGTAGTCATTCGCTAAGTGTGTATTTTAATGCAACAATTATAGAGCGTAAAAATAATTAGCCTTGACCGGGATTCAAACACGAATCTCTCGATGTCCGGCCGAGTGCTGAAGCCAGTGAAGCTAACTATGCTATCGAAATATTTTCCTCCAAATTCTACGCCTCGATTGCTTAACTGTCTAGAGCACTCTCGGCCAGGCATTGAGGGATCCATCTTCGAATCCCAGTAGAGGCTAATGATTTTTACACTCTGAAATGGCTGGATCTCTCTCTAATGATGATGCCACTTATCCGCATGTCGTCTAGTTAACCGATCGTCAGGGCGTGGAGCCGCGCGTGGAACGCAGCATCAGTAAGGATGAACCTCGTATTTGGAAAAGGCCCACGATCCATCGGTCCAACACCGGGTGCTCACGGTGAACAGTTGGTTGTCGGTGGGTACACGATCGGATTGTACAAAGCGAACGGTAACTATGGCCGTATGAATATAATTCGAAGAGTCAACCCCAGCCGTATTCTTATATAAGATTACGGCTGGGGTTGACTCTTCCCATTACATGATCGCATTGTTTTCAGCGGTGATTTTCCCGTCAGACGTTTGCCGTTTGCGATTTCCCATGCATTCCCAAAAGACTTTCCGTATTCGGATGCCAAGAGCAAACATGGCGCTAGCCTAAGACCCGATCGGTGTAAATTCGAGTTGTAATCATAGACATAATTGCTACTTTAATGACAATTACTTTTACCTATGGAACGGTAAACTTGACTCTCCCACGCGTCCGATGAAGAGCCCTCTCATTTAATCCACCCGTGAGCTCCGTTTCCCAATCTCCGTCGGAACGGCCTTCGTCACCTGCGTCGTTGCCCTCGACGAGAGATGGATGAATCCCATCCCCTCACCTCCGACCCCCCCGCCCAGCATGCAGAGATATGGCCCTCGCCCTCCCTTTAACGGTGCGGACCCCGCGGTGGAGGGATCACTCCTTGGCCCTCATTTGGGTCTTTTACCCCTCATTCTTAAAAGCGCCCACCCAACAACCCTCATCAATTCTCCACATTCCGACCCCTTCTCCTCAACCAAAACCTCCCCTATCGGTCTTCTTAAGTCGCGCCATTCGACCCCATCCACACCCCTAGCAGGGAGATAACTCCACTCCCGGGCCAATTGCTCACGTTACGACTCATGGGCCCTCTTCCGAAAAACCCGCCCACGCACGCGCGCCCAGACCCCCACTCCCCCTTGCCGACGACATGTACATCATCTGTTCCAAGGGCCGGCACCCCTCCGCCCAGCCAACCCCCCCTCCCCCCCCCCTGGCTTCTTCACCTCTGCGATTTCTCACCCACCGACCCCCTTTCGCCATCCACACCCTCGGTCCCCTTTATTGCGATGGCTCCGATCCCTCCCGAAAGGGGGTCCGTGCCGACGCAGGGATTGAACGAGGGGAAGTTGCGTGTGGGGCCGTTGGGGTAGGGCGGTGCCCTGTTATTGGAAGGCCCGGGCTGGAACCCACCTCAGCACGAATGCACGAATTGGGCACCCGCGAAACTAAAGCACCAGGGAATTCAAATTATCTACGTGTGGGTTTGACACTGAAAAAAGATTTTGATTGTAGTATCTCATAACATTTGTGAGGGAGACGGTATGAAAACGTAAATGAGAAGCTGAATTCAAAGCAGACTGATCAAATGAATCCGTTGCCAACTACGGCAGCAGTAGGATGCACCACTGACTCCAGAAGTCCCCGAAATTGAAACCGTTCCGAACGCCAACCTGACCTGACACGCCCCAAACCATCGTCCAACCGTCGCCATCGTGGTGGGGGAGGTTGCAGGGTAATGATTCGATGAATTCTAAAGTTACCGCCAGAGCTCCAATGGGACGGAGTACATTCGACACCAATATGCTCAAGCTTCGATTAAGCAGATAAATGTTGGAATATATTTGCAATCATGTGAGTACGGCAATTTGTATCATCCGTAAGTTGTCTTCAGTGCCAGTATTTCCCGGCTGGGAACACGAATTCTTGGTGACCAAGTGACCCGATGCCTCTCGAAGGATATAAAATAGATTAAGCGTAATGCGGATATTGTCGTATGCCGTTATCATGTTCTAATACCAGACACGATGAAAAAAACGGATGGCAAAACACGACGTTACTGCGCCGTTTGGATAGAGTGGTTCATCTATGTACATCTACATAGTATCCCGCAAGCCGCCACAAGGGGGTGTGGCGGGGGATGTTAGGTCACCACCCGTCATAAAAAATAAAATCGCATGTTAAACAAACAAGTTCATACCAATAATCGCACATAAAATCGTATAAATTCAGGCAAAAAACATCACGATTCACACACATGCAGATACATATGCCATCAACTAAGACACACATGCACCTACCAATACACCTTGCGTGCCCGCAAAATTTATATTTATCCTGACTTTTAAATTAAATATCTTTAATATTTCTACAGTGATTTTGGTTTCTTGATATTATGATTTCTGATTGTCCGAGCAATGAACGAGTATTTGTATCCATCTATACAGGAATCTATATCTTTTATTTTCTCTGAGTGGACTGAGCTCCTTGAATAGTTGTGGCGCCATAATAATAATTCCTTTAGTGTAATTGTTAAACTCGTTTGTCTTGAACCTTTCTTAAAGTCTAAGTCTCGCTTGTTTTCTGCGTATTTCAAGTGGCTCCCAGCCTAAATCCCCAAAAAGGCCTCTTACACTCGTCTTCTTATGATGACGAGATTTCACGAATCTGGTGAATTTTCTCTGAACTTTATCGAAATCCTTTTGCCAAATGTTCTCCCGCTTACTTGAGGTATATTCCAAATGAGGTCTAACTAAAGCGATATAACACTTCTCTTTAACTTTCTCATTACATTTCCCCGCCACCCGTTTAATGAAACCAAGTTTCTTCGAAGCGGATCCGCATATTGCCCAGATATGCGCTCCCCATGAAAGGCATGGTTTTAGAACTACCCACAAATATTTAACTTGATCTGTCATAGTTAGTTCTGAACTCTCAAGTTCATGATGATAATGTCTTGCTCACCCCTTTATTGTTCTGAAATTTCAAAACTGCGCATTTTCCTATATTAAGCACTAATCCCCATTCAAAGTCCTCATTCGTGGTTCGATGTCCCAAGCTGATACCAAACAGTATTATTATTTTAGCAAAGTGTTACAAGTTGGTAGTTTGTTGTGTGGTAGCATACAGTCATGCATAAAACTTCACAAAAAATTATTATTTGACATGCCTTACATGTCCAAAATGCATAACATTTCACATTTGATAATAATTTCTCCCGGGGCATCACAAGTTGATTGTCAAGGCAGTCTATGTGATTAGCTCCGAATCGCTCGAAAGGAAGGCCTGTTCTCATCAATCAGGCGATCGCCATGAATAGCTGGAGTGGACATTAATTCTCAAAGAGGCTTCCCTCATACATGGCCTTCAATGAAAGTAATGCGCATTATTTTATTTGGACGCGAATATCCATGGCATCGCGGTAAAACCGGTCAGAATATGTGGTGGGAACTCTGCCTTTCCGAGGCAGCCGATCGCCAGTTCGCTCGAAGCAGTCTGAGTGGAAAGATGTTCCTCCACGTGAAGTATGTGTTTCGACTTTGTAACACGGCGCATGACTCGGTCAAGCTCCACCTTGACAATGCCCCCAGCCACACTTCCTTCATCCTTACCAAATTCCTCACCCAGTGGTCCCCCAGCCATATTATAGTCCTGACTTGGCTGCTGGTGAGTTCTTTTTGTTTCCCCGATTTAAGAAAGAGAGCTGAAAGGTAAGCATTGGGAGACCGTAGAAAACATCCAAAAGCATGTCATAACGTTCTTGAGAGACATTCCCGTCTAAGGGTTTCAGAGTGCCTTCCAGGCGTGGCAGACACGTCTCTGTAAGTGTATCATTGATGCAGGGGGAAAGTATTGTGAAGAAGTATTCCTACAAGCATGATCAATGAATCTATCTTTACCTTGAGAATGCGCATTATTTTTATAGCTGACCCTGTATTCCTCGAGCAAGCGAGAGACTCAAAGGAAATTGCAACATCCTACATTGGCTTTTAATGGTCGTGAGCCAAAGTAAATGTGTCTCTGACTCCCACGCTGCGCAAATGTGCACCCTGTGCTAGCGCGGATGCCCCCCCCCCGTTTTCTGTTACGGTGATACGTGGCGGTATAGTTTTCGGCTTGACGAAAGGTTATTGGTCGACTCCTGTGCACCTGGCAAGAAAATTCCCTTTTTGCATAACCCCATCCTGGATATAACCTTTAATGCACAGTGTCAATTACAGATAAAATAACACCATGGGTTTTTTGCAGTAGAAATTTTCGGTTTTTTTCCGTTGAAGTACTTCCTTCCAGCTGTTGGTTTAATTTCTGCATCATCTGTTGCCGCTGCACATTTTCAACATTGAATACCTATTACTACACATCGTAACATCTGCGTGTGCATGCCCAGTTTACCAAACACTTGACGAAATAATTTGATTCGTTCGATCCCTGTATATTGTGTTTCCTGGTGAAGTACTTTTTCTCCAAAATTTATCGAAACATATTTATTCAAATTAAATTCTAGCTCTCATGTCTCGCACCACTTTTGAATTGTATTTAGGTCGTTAGATAATGATAGTCTTTTTATACGAGGGTCATCCGGAAAGTAGTACCCGTTCGTGAAATAAAGACACAAAAGTAAATATTAACAAACATAAAAAATTTTATTTGAAAGAGGATACTTTAAACTACTTCTCAACATAATCTCCAAGCAAATTAAGGCATTTGTCATAACGTGTGACAAGTTTCTGTATTCCTGCTGCATAGTCCTTCGCCGCCAGCTCATTGAGATACGCGAGGGACCCATCTTGCACAAATTTTTGCATAATGCAGATGGTGTTTAACAATTTCATGAACAATTGTTCGAGAAACATTGGGAAAATGCTCACAGATGTCATCAATTGTGACGCGCCGATCGTTCCTCACGAATTCGTCAACTGAGCTCACCAGTTGGTCTGTAATGACAGACGGTCTCCCCGAACGCTCATCGTCGTGTGTGTTCCCCCTCCCCATGTTGAAGTTGCGACACCACCGCCGAACAGACGACTCGTCCATTACATTGTCTCCATACACCTCCTTTAATTGGCGATGAATATCACATGGGCGAACGTTTCTTGCATTGAGGAATTTAATCACTGCCCTCACTTCACAACTGGCGGCGTTCTCAATTTTTTTAAACATTGTAAACAATCACAGAAACAACACAGGCAATGCTAGCGTCACGCAACTTGGCTCAGAGAAGGCAGACAAGCCACTGAAGCTATCTGACCTCGTCCAGCGGCTACTCGCGTCGTCAGCACTTCATGCGGCACGAACGGGTACTACTTTCCGGATGACCCTCGTATGACTGGATATTTCTCTATGTACCACGGCATCGTCACCAAATGGACGAACTTTACCGGAAACCTGAGTCCCGATATAATTAATGTAAATAAAAAGGAACAATAGTGGGCCGATAACACTTCCTTGTGGAACATCTGATGTCAGATGATACTCTGTCCATTACGACCCTTTGCTTGACTTTCTGCCTATTAAAAAGTTATTAATATTAAAGTCATGTACGTTTACTGTTGTAATTTAGAGAATAGATTATCTATTCTCTAAATTACATCCGTTCTATGGTCTACCGTTCTACCGTTCACTTATACGACAGTTTTGCGAATGTGATTGCATGTGTGAATTCCTTAAGATAATCATGATAGGCGCTCGTGGAGTGGTCACCTTTAAAAATCATCCCTTCGAAACCCTGGCTATAATAGAAGGGAGGTTCGCACGTCCGCTCCCTTGTTACCGCTACCTTCGGGCCTGGCGTCCCCCGGCAAGGCCACTGCATCCCCCGCCCCCTCGTAACGACCAACCCCCCCACCGCCACCCCCCGCCAACCCCTCCCTTTTGTCTCTCTCTCCCTCCCCGCCGCCCACACGTCCCACGCACACGCCACCGCCCCCCGGGGGGGTCGGGAGGGAGGGAGGGGCCACCCCTTCTCTCACATTCCGTTTCTGCGAGTCGAGTCAGCAATTGGGTTCCCCCCTCCCACCCTTTCTCTCCCCTTCACCACCTCCGAGGCACGCACCAGTCACGGCCCTTCTCATCCAAGGCGTGGATTCCCCATTGTCTGCATTTCGGAACGGCACCTCAGGTAAACGGCCGGGGAAAGTACCCATCGGTGTCTCTCATGGTCGCCCTCAGAAAACGATTCCCAAATGAGCGAATCGCTGCCATTTCGTCACTTCACCGCGGCGTCGACTTCTGCGAGGTTAATCCCGGGATGTGACCAAGACATGAACTTGATGTCCTGAACAGATAGGTTGACAAAGGGAATCTTGAAGAGAGAACTACCACGTATGTTAACCGTATCATTTTATAATGGCTAAACGTTATAACTTCCGCAATATTTTCCCATAAGATTCCCTTAAATGTATTTCCCCATGTTATTCCGGAGTATAATTGTTTCCAAAGTGAAAATATAAATGTCATTATTTGGTGGTTTTACGGGGAAGATCCGGGATGGACACGGACTAAACGCGCCTACATTTCTTGGGCGCACCCTATATTAAACTGTTCTGCCATTCCGCATAATCTATTTTACATTACTCAAAAACATCTAAAGCGTTGGCAAGGAAAACATGTCGCCAGGCGTTAATAGAATTAAAAAATAAAAGTTCAGGCGAATATTTGGGCAAAAATCTATAAGCATTTTGTTAATATGGATGGGAGTTTCAGGAAAACCAGTCGACAGCACCATCCCCAAATAGAAAAGGGCAATCATTTACCACCAGTTAAAAAAAATTTAGCACATTAAACCTCTATTTTCAAAGCGTTTCAATAATCGTTCACGGGAAAAATCCGAATTTCGACCCGATCACTCCAAGACCATACAGGACCTGTTTGATCTTACATGGATTCCCTTTAATATCTTCTCTTGGATTTGAAGACCAACTTGAAGACAAATTGCTAGGTCCTGATTAAATGCTTGCTCGTGTAAGAAAAAGATGTGACCTCAGAAATAGATCCTTATTTATAAATGATATTGAATAAATCCTTAAATGATCGTGAAATACCAAAATATTGGAAAGTAGGCGATGTCACATCCATATTTAAAGCTGATGACACAGAAAATCCGAGTAATTGCCGACCCATCTTTCTCACATGCATCTCATGCAAAATTTTAGAGCTCGTAGTTCCGCAAGTAATTAATTTCCCTCTATTGCTTTTCAAATTCCACGTTATTGGATAGATTTTAACTTAAATTGTGCGTGGATGTGTATGCTGGTTGATGGTATACGTATATATATACGCATGCGTGTGGGTTGAGGAGGCTTTCGAATGAATATATACGCCTCTGTGGGTGTAGGTTTGCATGAATATGTTGATTTTGCATGTGGTTTTATTCTCTTTCACGGGTTGTGACGTAACGCCCCCTGCCACACGCCCTTTCGGCGACTTGCGGGGCATTGCGTTTGAGATGTAGATTAATCCCTTTCTTCTAACCAACATGGCTTGCAGTATGTATTTCGTTTTTCTGACGCGGCGCGACGGAGCGCCTTGCCACACGCTATTGCATGCCCCCAGCCACATGTCCTTCATCGTTACCAACTTCCTGGCCCGAAGCACCACCTCGGTGGTCCCCCAGCACCCTTACGGTCCCGACTCTGCTCCATGCGACTTTTTTTTCTTTCCCGGACTGAATAGAGAGCCGAAAGGAAAGCATTGGGAGGCCGTGGAAAACTTCCAAAAGTATGTTACTCAACGTTCCTCAGATACATTCCCATCGAAGGGTTTCAGGTTGCCTTCTTATGCGTGGTGGAGCCATCTCCGCAAGTGTATTGTTGATGCAGGGAGAGAGGGTACTTTGAAGAATTTTAAGGATTTGTACAAGTACGATCAATAAATCTACTTTTCCCTGAAAATTCGCATTACTTTAATAAGGTATCCTGAATGACAAGATTTGGCCCGGCTCCCCTGTACTTGTCCCATCGCTCCCCACGTAATTCTTTCCATCTCCCCTCCGTCATCCTCTATTTATGCGAGTATATTTCGTATGCTGCAAAACACTTCCTCTCTGAAAGATGTTCTTTTAAAATACATATAACGTGGAAAACAGAGTAGTGATGTAAATTTCAGTGCATCCATACGACATTATTTTTTTTATCCGGGCAGCAGAGGTTCTTCCAACTTTTTCGTTGAAATATTGCCCCTTGAGCGGTTTCCGAAACTTTAACATTCCGCGGGCGTGCGTCGGGCGTCCGCCAGCATCCGGCGCGGCTAAGCAAGCGGGTCGAGCGAATGCGAAATATGAATTCGTCCCCGTCCCACGCGGGGGTGACCCGGGGCGGAAAATTGGGGAAGTCCCCCTCGGAGGCAAAGGGTATTTGCGTCCCGAAGCGGAAACCCAATTCACTGCCGGCACGCAACAATGAGTGGGCGACAACGGAACTGTGTGCGGCCTGCGACGACCCTTTGCATGGCAGCGCCCCCGACGAGCGAATTGCAATTCGCACCCCCGTCGCGTCGTGGCTTTTGTGTTCGGGAGCGGTTGACTCGATCGTCCACCCCGCGCCCCGCGCGGCCCTGCCGTGGAATGAATTCGCGCTCTCTCGTCCCCTTCTCGAAACTTAACTCGCCCGTGAAATCACGGGCCGCGCGGATTCACGGCGGGCCGGAGTTATGAGTGTCGTCCATCAACAGAAAGCGGTTTGAGAGTTCAGCACGGTGCGCATCAGCACTGCCGGAAGTTTTGTGCCAATGGCAATGATGATTGCAAATCCTGCCCGACTTCGCTAATTCAATCTTTCATTCTCTAGGGCCGCGGCAATGTTTGCACTACCGATCTTCAATAAACTGTATTGCTCATATGAGATCTTTCCTATGAGAGCTAACTTACTAGTCTTAATTTGGGGGTGTGTCACGGAATGTCAATTCACAAAACGTAAGTGCAATTGGAGATAATTTGGCTTTCCCCTTCATTTTACCGTTGTTTGGGAAGCTCGATTTTTTATGACGTTATCTTCTCTCGCGGGCATGAATTATGACAAGGGAAAGGGATTCATGAAGGAGCTTGTACAATGGTTGATGTGCCTTCATAGACATCTGTCTACATCTACACAATGCCCCGAAAGCCACCGGAAGGGCTTGCGGCGGGGGGTGTTAGGTCATCACCCGTTAACTGGAATAAAACCATATGCAAAACCAAATTATATTACCTCTACACAACTTTCAGTTTGTTCATGCACTCGAAAAGCCTTAATTATACGAAAGAAAGAACTTTGCAATAATTAATAATAAGATACGTGCATTCAAATGTTGCTGTAGAATTCTCAAAAAGATGGGTCTATGAAATAAAATGAATAACCTGCTGGAAGAAACACGCAAGATATCGACAAATATATACACTACCAATTCTTATTATCTTCTGCGCGAATGCTGTCATATCTACTATGATCTCTAAGGGTTTGAGGAAGAAATGGCATTTTAAATCCATCCGTTCTACAATTTAAATCTCCCTGATTTTACGATGGTGATCTGATCTGGAAAGTGAGTGGGGGCCTTTCATATCTCCTTAACATCCTCAGGTAAGTAACCTGCCTCAAATAGTGTGCAATAAATTTAACCTGTATTTAAACCTACGGTCAACTAAGCCTCCCATCCTAGTTTTTTCATTGGTCTCGTTACACTTCTACCTTTATTCATAACAACTTTTCACAAACCTAGCTGCTCTTCGTTGCACTTGATCTCGTTCCAAAATTAAGTCTACTTGATGAGGATCCCACACACTCGCAGCATACTAAATGTTGGGCTTAACTAACGCAAGGTGGGGCCCTAACTCTTATCGGTATAAATTGGGGCCAACATTAATCCCTCTTATGCCGGCGTAGAACTAAAATGATTCGTTTTTGTCCGGTCACTTAAATTTTACTCGTAAATTTAGGTGCTTCCGATAGCTAGCAATTCGCACCCTGACATTCTCTTCGTTCGTAACGATTTCAGACGAAACTAGGGTCCCATTTCTGTATCCTGTGTTCAATGGGTGGTCCTGCACGAGGTTCAAAGTGCTCCAGGGAAACTAAATAACACCGCACCTCACCTCTTTCTTCGAATGCTTCCCTTCTATTTCTCTGATGAGCCTCGGGTTCAATAGATGATGTGCGCCCTACTCAAGTTTAACTAATGGGAACCGCGGAGATGAGTAACCCACCCCCCCCTCGCCCAGCAAAATCTGAGCGCCGCCCCTCGAGCCCAATTTGTCCGTTTACTGGAGGCTTTCTCGAGATGAAGCCCCTCTTAATACCGGCGATTCAGGCGCCGCCTCTTGGGAAATCCGCCACTGAACCGAGGATCTCATTTCGAAAAGAGATAAAGCGTAACTTTTTGTTTTCTCTCTCCCTCTCGTAAGAAAGACGTGCGGACGTGGCTATTGCCGGCCCTTACTGCCGCCCGCCCACCTCCCCCCCTGCCCCCCGCCCCCTCCGAGCATATCCCTCCGCTGTGTTTTATTCCGCTTATCTCGATCCCTTGCCGAACCCTTTTGCAGTCCAGTCCATCACGGCTCACAACAGGTAACCTAGGGCCAGATCCCTGATATCACCCCCTAGACTTTTCCTATCTCTTGCCGCCCCCCTGCCCCCCGCCCCCTCGCTCCCTCCCCCCGGGGGAGCTTATCAGGGCGGCCCCTGGTATTTCCTCCCTCCAACGCCCTCACGCAGCCTCCCTAGCAGTATCTTCGCCCCTCGCACACACCCCTTTCGCATCTCACCCTTTTTTTCCCTCTCCCACCCGATTCCCTCCCTCCCCGAGGAGCGGACTCGCTGGACCGAGGAGAGGGGGCCGGGTTTGGGGCCGTAATGTATGGGCGATGGAGCTGGCGAGGTGAAAAAAAATGCGGGCTGCATAATAATTTTTATTTCGGTTGGCCCATCACGTCACGGGGCATTAACTCCAAAGTAAGCCGTTGATGGCGTCTCGTTCGCACTCCGGCCTTCCCATGTGCCCCCGCTTCGCCCTCCTTTTTTTCCGTCTCTTGAGGTTATCTCTTGAAAAAATTCACATTTTCTTTTATGTCCGTGAGCATGTTTAGCGGTGGATTTAACTGTATCTTGGATGGCTGATTTCAGTGAGCGACAACCGTTGAGAGGAGTATTTTCGGGTTGCTCCAATCATTGTGTGTTGTCTACTTTATCCTGCCTAGGGAGGGTGTGGAGGGAGGAATAATTTCATCTCAGTCCTTTTGTGCAAGCGAGAGCAAATATCGCAAGCTCCGCACTTTATTTGATGTGAGAGATTATCATATATTCATTAGATGTTGATTTTGCTCCGATGACTACGCGTGAAAAATGTAATCCAACGCAAATTCGTTTTTAACGAGTTTGTGCAAAAATTAATTCGGATGATGGAGGCGGATTTAAAATAAAATGTAATCACTACGTAATCAAGTGGCTTCTACAATCTTTTGTGTGGACTCAGACGCATAAGTAGAATTAAGTCGGAAATATTGGATATTCTGCGAGGTTACTGCTTAAATTTTGCTTTAACCTTGACCCGCCAAAATGCTGACTTAATAAGGTACCATACTTATTTTTTGTGAGACTTAAATGCTTTCAGAAAAATATTTGACTAATGGTTGCAATATGAATACGTTCCCATAAAAGTTGATTAAAGTGTCCTAAAAGATACCACAAATTATTCCACTAAAGTATCCTATACTTAAACAAAATAGTATACTAGCGGCAGTCTACATCTACATAATACCTTGCAACCCGTCGCAAAGACGTTTGGCGGGGGGTGTTAGGTCACAACCCGTATAAGAGAACAATACCACATGCAAAATCAACACACCCATGCAAACTTACACCCACAGTGGCGTATACATTCATGCAATAACCCTTTCAACTTGCACGCATGCAAACACATACTATCAACTAACAAAAAATTACTAAACTTAAATACTAACTAAAAAAAACTTAGAATATAGTAAAAGTTTATCCATTAACGTGGAAACTAGAAAATTGAAAAGTAAGGTCACCAAATAATTCCACTACCATATGAGCATGCAACATACAACGGTCTCCTGCCCCAAAGACAAAGTAGGGAATGTGACGCAACGCTGCAGACAGCGGGAGGGTCACCCCATGGAGAGAGACAAGAGATGGAAACTTAAAAACAGACCAATCAGAGCCAGCAATACTGTAACGAGCACTGCATTATTTAATGGCACCCTAAGGCAGTCATGCAGAAAGAAAGGGATATGCCAGCAACACGCACGAAGTCCAATGAAAGTGCATGCAATTGATCAGAAGTATTAATTATTCCCTAGACGCTGATGGTGGCAAGTGGAATTTTTAAAACTACTGCTGATGCTAATAATGTCCACTGGTCAACACTCGTAATTGACTTTCGATGCCCTCAAGTACGAAGCTGTTTCTGCAGTATTGCTGCACCCTTGAGCCGGCATCGGCTAATTTTCGTGCGCCTATTATTAAACGGTGAAGCTTGCAATATACGTACTTGAGTCGATCCTTGCGGCATGAACAAAGTTTTAATTGTATTTAAATTCGAACCATTGAATGGGTTTCGAACGAATGTAATATTCACATACCGAATGCACAACGTTTTCATACTTGTCGAGAAGCGATTTTAAGGAAATAATCTATGGCGTCACCCGAGTCATATCGGAGCGAAGGCGGTGGTTGAAGCAGTTGGGCGCTGCGGTCGTTCTCATCACTATACGTATCCCGCGAGGGACGGGAGTGACTCCCCCTTCGACGACAAGCTCGCCCCGAGCTCATTACAATGGGTAAACTTTTAGGATAAAATTGATTGACCGAGAATAGGACCAACTAGCATATTCACCTAAATCTCTCGGAAATCGGTATTTATTCAAGAATTAGCTATTCCTTTTTTCCTCTGTGCCAACAAATTTCCGACATCCGCTCACCACTGGATTCCGTATTATCTTCTTGGCTTGGAATGCATGGCGGACGTGTTTAAAATATTGCTCGATCTCTAATGCAAGGCTATAGTTTATTTGGCGTGCAACGCACTCGGTACAATTTTATCACCGCGTTCGGATTCGCCAAATATATTAGGGCCAGTTCCCAACTCGGGCTTGAATCAGATGAGGGCACAGATAAGGGTGGCGGGAAGTGAGGAAGGGTTGCCCGTTGTGGCCGGTGTTTTTCGGCACAAATTACAAGCTGAGGAAATGTGGCGTGGGGAAAGTTTTGTGGCTGGGAATGAATGAAAGTGGGGCCCAGGTGATTGAATGACGCGTAGAGATGTTCGAAGGGAATGTAGTTATTGCGGAATGTTTTGCAGTAACGGTGCAAGAGGCATAATTACATGAGGCATGAGGATTAACCGTTCAAGAAATAATGGGATTATAAATTACACATCCAGACGTGATGCCGTGGAACTGTTCCATAATAGCAGAGACGAAAACTCATGCAATTTTCCACTTAATAACCTTGGTTATGAATTGGGAAATCGCAAGAGTTTTGGCCTCTGTTATTACGAGTAATGAGATTCTTGAGAAGTAGGAGAGCGGAGGGCAAACTCGATTTGAATGGCGACTCAGTTGGGTAAATATTCCAGAAATGGAGATCGCACTCCTCCTAAAGACAATAAATTAATAACTGTAGTGAATTTTATTGTGCTCTTAGTTTGTGTGGAAGCGATTTGTGCTAATGCATATGCTTATGTGGTTGAAAACTGCTAATTCGTAATTTTTCAACATTGAATATGCTAATAAATCTATGGTTTCAGTATGTGCGAAGGTAAGGTGAAAGGTTCTGAGCCTGACACAGAGATGGCGTTCCAATCAGCGAATATATTTATGATTCTTACATGGATGCACGTGTTATTAGTTCGTAAAACTAATTTCAACTTGTTCTCTCAAGTAGTTTGTTTACTCTTATTGTGTATATGTTACATGTATTGCAATCTAACTTGCACATAGAATTATAAGATGCAAAAGCTCTGCGAAAGGTGGGTGCCGACTTTGCTGAATGCCGATCAAAAGCAAATGCGCAAACGATTTGGAAACCATTTGCTCCCGGGAAGCGCTTCGAGTCCACTGCAGAAGTTGAAATGAGCCGTAGATGGATATTTTCACAGCCCTCCAGACTCTCACATCCGGGAAGGAATACTGATGTCGAAGGAACGCTGGAAAAAGTGTGTTGAAGTCAAGGGAGACTATGCATAAAAATTTAATCCTTTTTTTACCGAAAATAGCAGTATTTCATTTGTCAGGCCGAGAACCTTTCACCTTACCCTCGTATTTTCTATTATTAGTGCTGTGATTTTAACAATTCAGTGTCACTTACAAATGAGTAGGCTGCTATTTTTCGAATGGACGTTTGCGTTTATCCTCTAATGGATCCTATGACTGTTGTTATCATTAATGTTATAATTAGTCTACTATATACTCTTTGGTATATTAATAGAATTATCGGTGCAATTTTTTGCCATGTTATAATAATAAAAGTCTCATAATGCATGTGTATAACTACTTTGTTTTATTCCTGGGAGTCACAATATTCAATTTGGAAGTGATAAAGCGGGAAATGCGGGGAATTTTATGTTTTTGCGCAACATTTTAGAGGGAGAGGGCGTAGGGAGGGAAAGAATTGTGTTAACGGAAGAGACGTATTTGGAACAATAAGAGAACTAATGACGGGTTCGCAGAGTAGAGATAAGAAAAAAAGATTAGTTAATGCTCAAGTATGGAGCATGTTGCTATCTGGACTTGAGACCTGATATTTGAAGCTAGAGAATTGGGATGGAGGACTTGGAGATGGAGGGTTGGCAAGGAATGGAGAGTAGGAGTTGAAGAGAGAGGTAGGCGAAGGACGAGGGCGGACGAAGGGAGGAGGTGAGTGGGAGAAAGGGGAGAGAAAGGAGGGTGTGGGAAATATTGAAAGGTAGTGGCATGTTGAAGGCCGTGATAGATGGGAGAACATTAAAAAGCTTGGCAGGGGGAAAGAAGGGATTGGCAATTTTTGACAGCGCAAAGGCAGGAAGTAATTAGGGACCGCTCAAAACCTACCTTTAAAATAGTTACAATACCTTGATGATCGTGATTTATGTAGAGAGAAACTTTAGGTGTCTTTTGTCATTCTAAAATACTAAGTTTTACCTTCGCTCTGCCTAAATCATATGCCTCACAACGTTTTCTCCAGCAATACAAATCACGCTAGTTCATTTCTCGTAACAAAAACAACGTAGCGGATTTTTTATAAATATTTTCCAAGTATTCAATGGAAGTTTTTTCCATGCATCCTAAACCCTAGCCGATAGATGCGACGCCTTAAATGATCGTATGCCCCATCTACTTCTTCCTTCTCATGATTGCTCGGTGGCATATATATACCTAAACAATGACAAGTTTGTCGGTTCTACTTTTATCTCTACTAGTAATATGCTAGCCGTTGCTTTCTCGAAATGTTAACTACATTTCTTTCTACCTATTTATTTAATACTATGGCAACCCCTCGTTGGCCGTCTCCTCGGCTGTATATTATTCTACACTGATCACTCCAGTAATCCCCACTATCCTACCATCTCACCTCGCATAGACCTAAAGCATTATCCATATTTCTTCTTTCCATCTCTCGCTTAATATTCTCTAATTTTCCTGTCCTAAAATTCCAAGCTCCTATTCTAACTAGTTTGGTCTTCTTCTTTTACGTCTTCTGGCCTACTGCTGTCAGTTTTCCCTTGCAAGGGTTTCGTGGGATGACGACCGCGGAAGCCTTGCCTTCCCCGCTGCCGGGCACGACTCCCAGCCGATTGGCCCGAGTCCCGTTGTTGCCAGGACTCATATTCTCTCTGCTGTCTATCATAAAAGTAAAACTAAATACACACTAATGTTGAGTGTATATTTTAAAAAGCAACGACAAGTTCGAAAAATGGGCTAATTTCAAACTACTTTGCAATTTGTAAAAAGTATGATATATGGGAAAACTGGTAAAAGCGCATTTTGTAGATAATTTGATTAGAGTAGCCTTTCAATTAAAACATTTTCTCATGGATTTGTATTAAGCTTAGCCGTTAAAGAAAAAAGAAAAATAAATTTCAATTATTCAAAGCTTTTTAAGAGCCGCTTCTTAGGAGAGGGCATTTTAGAATCATGTCTGTGTATATTATTTTAAGTTATTTTAAACAAAAAATGGAATTTTACAAAATGTTCATCCATTATTAGACTAGTGAGAAGTAATGGAGGTGAAGTCCGTCAAATATTGTATTTTCACCAAATGTCGGAATTTCACGACTAGAGTTGAAATTTCCTTAGCTTCGGCAGCGGGAGCGGCTGACCACTGGAGGAGGAAGATGGTGGAGTTGCCGAGCAGTCGAAGACATGTTCATGTTTCGGATTAGCCTCCTTTCCCTCCAATCTCTTCCTACTCTCTGCAATATACTCATTAGTTTTTCCCAATTCAATCTACGAGGGTCATCCGGAAAGTAGTACCCGTTCGTGCCGCATGAAGTGCTGACGACGCGAGTAGCCGCTGGACGAGGTCAGATAGCTTCAGTGGCTTGTCTGCCTTCTCTGAGCCAAGTTGCGTGACGCTAGCATTGCCTGTGTTGTTTCTGTGATTGTTTACAATGTTTAAAAAAATTGAGAACGCCGCCAGTTGTGAAGTGAGGGCAGTGATTAAATTCCTCAATGCAAGAAACGTTCGCCCATGTGATATTCATCGCCAATTAAAGGAGGTGTATGGAGACAATGTAATGGACGAGTCGTCTGTTCGGCGGTGGTGTCGCAACTTCAACATGGGGAGGGGGAACACACACGACGATGAGCGTTCGGAGAGACCGTCTGTCATTACAGACCAACTGGTGAGCTCAGTTGACGAATTCGTGAGGAACGATCGGCGCGTCACAATTGATGACATCTGTGAGCATTTTCCCAATGTTTCTCGAACAATTGTTCATGAAATTGTTAAACACCATCTGCATTATGCAAAAATTTGTGCAAGATGGGTCCCTCGCGTATCTCAATGAGCTGGCGGCGAAGGACTATGCAGCAGGAATACAGAAACTTGTCACACGTTATGACAAATGCCTTAATTTGCTTGGAGATTATGTTGAGAAGTAGTTTAAAGTATCCTCTTTCAAATAAAATTTTTTATGTTTGTTAATATTTACTTTTGTGTCTTTATTTCACGAACGGGTACTACTTTCCGGATGACCCTCGTATCAAATGCTTTTTCGAAATGTACAAAACAGGCAAATACCTCCTGGTTGTGTTCTATATTCCTATCGATTAATGATCTCATTGCTGCAATGGCATCACGCGTACCTCTCCCCTTTCTAAATTCAAACTGATCATTCCCTAAGTAATCATTTGCCCTACTATCTATCCTTTTGTCTATGATCCTGGATTAACCTTACCTTCCTGGGATATCAAACTTATCTTTCTGTAGTCCTCACATGATGTAGTCTTTACGTTTTTCAGAATAGAAATTAAAACTGATCTCAAAAAGTCTTCCGGCCAGATTCCTTCCTCATAAATATGACGAATCAGCCATTATAGCCTCTTCATCCCACATTTTCCTGTACATTTCAATAGTTCCGCTGATATTCCGCTAAACTGATCATACAAAGTCTTTCGGCCAGATTTCTATGTATATAATATATATATATATATATGACACTATTGGGACCGTTAACGCTAAAAGGACAAGGAAGACAAGATTATATTATTTAGGGGTGTGGTACACTCTTCAATTTAAAAGGCAGGTTGAAGTTGACACTTCAACCTGCCTTTTAAAGGAGACCTGCCTTCAAAAGGTAAACTACATTGCTTGAGAAATAATCTCAAGGAAGAAGATCCCAAGGCCAATAAAAATAATTACGAAGAACTCCTATACCGATATTTCGTACTCCTATACCGATACATAGCACACTTTAAGAACGGACGTTTCGATAGATCAGCGGTCGCCAAACACATTTTTGAAACTGAACACTCTATCACTCCTAACGACTTAACATTATTAAAACCGATGCAACACTGTAAACTCGATGCATGTGAGAGTTTACACATTCACTTAAACAAGGATAAACTCATGAACAATGAACCAGGCATCATCAACAGTTCACTTTTTAAATTTGTTAGTCATTTCAGGAACAGGCAGCCCCCTCCTAATAGCCACCACTCTTCCCCCACTCCTTCCCACGTGACCTCAACAAACTCCCCCCCACCTACGGACCATCACTTAACCCCTCCCCCCTTGCCCCTCCAGGTATATATACCTCACCCCCCCCCCCCCCGACCTAATCACTCACTTGACTTTGGACAGTGCCTGGTGCACATTCTTCCTCTAAGTTCAAGTGCCCTATTTGATTTTCTCCCCGTTGATGGTCACCTGGTGACCGAAATACCGGTATAGGAGTTCTTCGTAATTATTTTTATTGGCCTTAGGGTCTTCTTCCTTGAGATTATTACTTTAACAGCCAATAGCTCCACATCCTCCATTCTACATTGCTTGAGGTACATGAGGAGTAGGAAATTGTCGGGAGAGAGTTAAATAGCGAATTGGACAGGGATAGGATTCTGGTTTTTAAAATAGCACATGTTTTGCATCTAGGTCTATTGCCGGGCATAGGAGTGTTTTTGGTAGCATACGATATTTTGCAAATTTTTTCGCCTCAGAAACTGGTAAAATAGTCACAACATTTCTCGCAGGAGAAAACTGCAGAATATGCGCAGCAATTTTTAAAGCGTTTTACTTTCTAAATACGAAAAGCTTTGGCTCAGGGAAATTGGATGTTATAATCAGGCTCGTCAAAACTTTGATGTGAAGCATATTTATGCACGGTGCGGAAATATGGTCACTGAAGCAGGATGATAGAAGTAGATTGGAGGCTTTTGAAATTTGGGCGTGGAGAAGTCTGGAGAAGGTGAAATGGACAGAGAAGAAAACAAACGATGAAGTGCTAGGAATGGTGGGCGAAGAGAGGGAGAAACCATGAAGAGGCAGCAAAAATGGACGAATGGCGTATTTATTGGCATTGGGATGTTGAAGATTGTAATTGAGTGGAGAATGTTAGGCAAACGAGGAAGGGGCAGGAATAGAATAGGGATGTTGAATGGGATGAAGGGAGGAAGGAAGTACTCAGAGATGAAGAGGGACCTGATGTGGAGTAGGATGCTAAATTGTGTTTTGTTAGGAGATAAATATTTGGTAGTCGTTTTCCTCCAAAAGCCAACCTTAATTCGGAGCCGATTCAAGTTTTCCGGCGTGGGGCCTCGCCTTGTACCCTCCCACACCGGCCACCCCCGAGTCTCTCCGTCTTAGGTGTGCCATCTATGTGGTGGACGGGGGGTGGATGGTTGGGTGGCCTCCACTTTCATCGCATTTACCGGCATCTTCCTTCCAGCGCACGCAAGGACCTTGAGTCCACCTTTGTCAGTGCGGGACTCCGTGAGAGTGTCCCTCCACAGCCGCCAGAGTGGGCACGAAGTTGCGGTTCGTCTACTACTCTTTCTTCATATCTCTCAAAAGGGGCGGCTGGGCCACCCCTCACGACACCCTCCAGACCCCCCCCCCTTCATTGCCTGCTGCCGCGGGAATAAATCTCAACCATTCAGTCGTAAACGGAGGTGCTTGGTGCCTGTGCCCAGCGCCATCACCCCGGTCCGAGGTTTTTTTTGGGGGTAATGGGGCAGCCACTGTTCCGAACCCACGGGGGGACGCCTGCACCCCCTTGTCCCCGCCGCACTGTCCCCCCTCCCCGTACCATCCCGCGTCGAGCCGTTGTCACCCCTGAGCATTTTCCGTGAATTTCTTCACGGCGATCTAGTTTCATGGCACAGTTCCGCGATGCTGAGCGCTTCGATGCCACGCGAGTATGAAATATTCATGAACTTCGCGCTCGTCGACGGCCTCCCAAAGAGAAGTTGCCCGATGCCGGGGGAATGGTGTGTGGGTACAAAATGGTGTCGTACTCGTGCCTCGTGCTGAGAACTGGTGGGAGCCTTGAATGTAAATTTCGGTGTCAAAATGAAGATGGGCACGTAATCAACTCCGTAAAATAATTCTAAATCTCCGTCGGTCGATGCACATGCACTTGTATCCGGTGCCAACATAGAAGTATTACAAACACGCGCACCTTCAGTCTTTGACGAATCTATAGAAATGGGTGGGAATGAATGCGTTTCGAGGCATTGTCGTACATTTCATAAGTTATTCATGGATAAGTTGGCGATAAAATTCAGTGGGAGGTCGGCTTTAAGCTGGAAGGTGGGAATCTCGTGTCCCGCCCTGCTGCCTTTAATTTTTCGTGTGTATCTTCGGTAGAGGGTTGTCTCAGGCGACGCAACCAGCGCCCTCCCCTCGCTTGCGGTATTGTCTTGCGGCTTGAACTGCGCGGGCCGTATAAAACACGACAGCCGGAACGGTTGGACACAATTTAATCCAAACGCTTGCCTTCCTCTGTCTCCTCCGTGGAACCATTTTGGATTTCAAACGATTTCTATGCAATAGAAGGGGAGGAATCACCATAAAAATTATTAACTGTTTTAAAGAAGAAAAATCGGGCTACGTACACTCAGGTAATCATTTTCCTTCGTCTAATAAATCTCTTTTATTTGCCAAAATTTCAAGTTTGAACTCAAGGGAAACATATCTTGGTCTTCTTAATCGGAAGGATGGATCAAGTTCTCCAATCTCTCATATTTATTTCTCAATAAAAATGCATTACTTAGACCGCTATTTCAACGGCATTTGATTCTGATTTCCTCTTTCAGAAATTTTTCGAAGTATTCTGAAAAATTGAGGAATATTTTCCTTTATGGATATCGAAGTTCCCTAAAAGAATTCTTGGGTGGAGAATTGGTGTGATGGGCGTTATTCCTACTTCGCAACGATGAACGCAAGTGTGTGCCTGCCTTGAAATGGAAAGTTGTAAGTCAGCAGTCAGCTATGAAGACGCTCATTTGAGTTGACGTTGATTTAATGAATTACTATGCGCCCACATTCTTCCTTTAAAGTAAAAAAACACGATTAAGATGTGAAAACTGGATTGCTGAACTGATCTATCAAAAATGCACACTCGATTCTTGTCTCTTTGGCTCCAAGAGGTCTCCGCAACAAAGTGTCTGAAAACGAGATGAAAGAGCCAAAAAGCAAAAACCCACCAATTAGTCTCCAAAGCGAAAAGCTACTTGAGGGCTAGAGAAAGAAAATACTATGATTTTATTCGCGTTATTTTTCTTAGAAGCGCTTTTAACTCATCAGATTATGTTTCATAAATTATATCTAATAACGTTAAGTTTCCTTTTACACTTGAAAAGAATTCAGATGCCCTCTCAAAGTTAATTGGAGGCCGGTTTCCTCGTTAAGAAGAAGCTTAACCATGTGGAAGTTGAAAGGTATAATTCCGTATTAGCACAATTCTTAAGGACAAACGCCTTGGGATGACACCTTTCTGTTTCTATTCATTATAAGCCGCTAAAGTGACAATTCCTTGGAATCTAAGCCAAAACACATTCAACAATACTGCTAGTGTTCCTGAAATGGGAGCATCGATACATGATCCACATAAGTGCTAACAAATTAATATATTCATGCAACCAAAATTGGATTGGTAACTCTGTGTCAATATTTCCTTAAAAAATCTTTAAAGATTTTGTACAACGGTTCCCATTCTAACCAGGAGTCTACCTTTTACAAGGAGCTAAGTTATTTCCGGGAAACTTTATCACTTCTGTTTAAATTACTACCAAATGAAAGCACTGTGTGATAATCGGATAAGGTTTTCAAACTTCGTAATCGAAAACGTTTAACTGATTCGATTCATTTTCTACTAAAAATGTACGTACTTACGAAATATTTTTTAAATTTGCCGCTATTAAAATAAAAAGGGGCATTAAACGATATTTCATTTTGTAGTAGCGAAAAAAGCATATTATTTTCAACCATCTATTAGTATCGAATGTGACAGCAAACCATATAGTTGTGTGAATGAATGAATGGATTCATCTATATACTTATTGGGACAGATATTTTTCTCTATAAGATATAAAAATATATATATATATATATATATATATATATATATATATATATATATATATATATATATATACATTTATATCTATTATTATTATCAGGTAATCTAACGGTTAAGGTATGCATGGACACAGCCCAACCCAACCCTACTACAAAAATATTTTATTACTCCTAACAAAACACAAAATCCAGCATCCTATTCTAAATCAAAGTCCCTCTTCATCTCTGAGTAGTTTCTTCCTCCCTTCATCCCATCCAATATCCTTATCCTGTTCCTTCCCTTTCCTCTTTTGCCCAACATTCTCCACTCTATCACAGTCTTCCACATCCCACTGCCGGTCAACACCCCCTTCATCCACTTTTCCTGCCTCCATAGGATTTATCACAACAAGCCTCTGTCTTGGCCCACCATACCAAGTACTTCCTCATTTGTTTTCTTCTCGGTCTATTTCACATTCTCCATTCTTCTACACACCCACATTTCAAAAGCCTCTAGTCTACGTCAATCCTCCAGCTTCAGTGACCACGTTTCCGCGCCGTACATAGCTACGCTCCATATCAAAGTTTTACGAGTCTATTCTTAATATCCTTACTCAACGTCCCTGTCATCAACTCCCTCCTCCTTGTGAAAGCCTCTTTGCCTAGCGCAATTCTTCTCCTAACGTCCCAACTATTTTGACCGTGTTTGTTCAAAATACTTCCGAGATACGTAAACTGTTCTACCTGCTCTAGTTTTTACCCTCCTATTTTAATGTTTAGCTTGGCCTTTTTCTTTCTAGAAAATCGCATTACCTTTGTTTTATTAATATTGATTTTCATCCCATACATGTCGCACTGAATTTCCAATTCACTAAGCAATGCTTGCAACCCCTTGGCTGACTGACAAACCAAAGCATGGTCATCAGCAAACTTAACTGATTTTACGAATTCCCCGCCCACTTTCATTCCTACCTCCAGTTCATCCCATGCATCTTTAATCATTTCCTCTGCATACAGGTTGAACAGCAACGGTGATAATGGGCAACCTTCCCTTACACCTCTTCCTAACACTGCTCATCCGGACTCCCCGTTTCCCACCCGCACCTGAGCTGTCTGAGACATGTACAGGTTGCGGATTAGCCTCCTTTCCCTCCAATCTATTCCTATTTTCTGCCATATACTCATTAGTTTTTCCCAATTCAATCTATCAAATGCTTTTTCAAAATCTACGAAACAGGCAAATACCTCCTGGTTGTGTTCTATGTTCCTATCGAGTCATTATCTCATTACTGCAATGGCATCACGGGTACCTCTCCCCTTCCTTAACCTAAACTGATCATCCCCTGAGTAATCATTTGCCCTACTCTCTATCCTTTTGTTTATGATCCTAAGAACAACTTTAGCTGCGTGGGATGCCAAACTAATTGTCCTGTAGTCCTCACAAGACGTGGCCTTTACCTTTTTCGGAATAGGGACTGAAACAGTTCTCACGAAGTCTTTCGGCCATATTCATTCCTCATAGATACTACGGATCAGCCCATATAGCCTCTTCCTCCCACATTTTCCTAAGAATTTCAATAGTTCCGCGGGAATTATATCCTCCCCAACGGCCTTATTTAGTTTCATCTCCCTTAATGGCCTTTCAATCTCCTTGTCTAGTATGCCTGGACCTAAGCTGTCTACCTCTACGTCATATTCTTTTTCAATGTCTAACTTTGTTGGTCTAAGTTCTTTAGTATACAGTTCTCTTTTATACTCCTTCTATCTCTCTTTCATCTTTCCTGCGTCAACTATTACCCTAACCGCCATATCTCTAGCTGTTAGCATAGATCTTCCTTTCTTACTTCCCGATAAAGATTTAACTTTGCTGTACAGCGCACCGATTTCACCCTTCCTCTGCAGACTTTCCATATCCTCGCACTGCGTCTTCCACCAAGCTTCTTTTGCTTTATTTGTTGCCCCCCTCAATTTATCGTTTAACTTTTTGTACTTCATTTTGCCTAACTCTGCATTTACATTATTCCATTTTCTCCGCTCATCCATCTTTGTAATCATCTCATCCGTGATCCATGGTTTCATAGTACTTTTAGTGTTAACGCTTCCAATAGTGTCTTTTGTGGCTTTCGACAACCCTTTCTTTAAATTTTCCCAATTATCTTCGTTAGTACTTAGCTTTTTACCATCCCCCATGATTTCCTCTACCGCCTGATTGTATTCCTTCTTTTTAAAACCATTTAATGCTTCTACATTCCATTTTCTAACTCTCCGCCCCTGCCTTATCTTTTTGAAACGGACGCTACATTTCATAACCACTAAGTTTTGGCCGCATCCGCTCCCGGGAAGCTGTGCGAATTTATCGCACTGTTCCTAAACCTATATCTAACCAGAATATAATCTAGCTGATACCTTTCTGAGTCACCTGGCATTTTCCATGTATACCTGCGTCTATTGTGGTTTCTAAACCTAGTGTTGGTGATGGCTAAGCCCTGTCTCCTGCAAAACTTAACTGCTTTCTCCCCGCGGTCTTTCCTCATGCCTAATCCGTAGTCCCCGACCTCGTCACCATCTCTTCCTTCGCCTACCGTCGCATTCCATTCCCCCATTACTATCAAATATTTCCCTGCAGGAACGTACGCCATTATGTCCTCTAACTGATCGTATATCCTATCGACCTCTTCTTCCTTATGGTTGCTCGGTGGCATGTATACCTGAATAATAACCAAGTTCGTCGGTTCTGCTTTTACCTCTATTAGTAATAATTTATTTGTTACTTGGTCTATGTTGACTACACTTCTTCCTACCTCTTCATTTAATACTATGGCAACCCCTCGTTGGCTCTCGTCCCCGTCGCTGTATATTATTCTATTATTATATGTATATATTAATAAATCTACCGGTTAAGGTTGGTTTTTGGATGGACACAACAACAAAATAAATATTTTATTACTCCTAACAAAACAGAAAATCCCGCATCCTACTCTGTATCAGGTCCCTTTTATCCCCTTTATTACAGTTTTCAACATCCCACTGCCGATCGATACGCCCTTCATCCATTTTTTCTGCCTGCATAAGGTTTCTCCCCAGAGACCCCTCTCTTCGCCTTTCATACAACAGCACTTCCTCTTGTTTTCTGAATGCTAGGCAAACGAGGAAACTGTTATAGGAATAGGATTAGGATGTTGGGCGGGATGAAGGGAGGCAGGACGTATACAGAGATGAAGAGTAACTTGAGGGAGAGTAGGATGTTGGGTTGTTTTTGTTTGTAGTCGCAAAATTTATGTTTGGTAGTTTTGCCCATCCAAAACTTACCTTAACCGATAGATTACTTTATATATATATATATATATATATATATATATATATATATATATATATATATATATGCGCTAAGTCCACAGTATGTTATATTTTTGCGATGAGCGCACAGCAATTGATCCACCGCATGGCCATCGCTTCAATTCATATTCTTTGAAAGCATTTAATCGGAGCTGTGCATGGGAGAAGTTGAGGTGGGGGGGGGGGTCTTGAGTGGAAGCCCGGTTGTGGGAAAGGCAAAGGGTTGGGTGGTCCATAAGTGGGAAAAAGTTAGGTCGGGAGGCGTAGAGCTCGATTTAAAACAGCGAAAGAGTGTGAAGTCGATGTGGTAAATCGGACCACCCTGTTTTCTCAGAGCCGTTGCTTCTCTTTCTCCTTAAGCAAATCCTTCGTGAGATTGCCGGGCGCCCCACTCGAATCGGCCCGCCGTTCCATCGTAAGAGAGCCTTGGGCTGGCAGTTTCCTATCCGGAGTGATCTGATCGGCGATTGCTGAAGTGGGCCGCGAGCGTTTCCTCCTTGATACGGAACCTCACACCAGTCCATTCCTGTAGCCTCCTGCAAGAATTCCATCAAACCAATCCTCGATGCATTCTCCCCTCATCAAGACAATCTATTGCAGTCGTCGGTTGACCTTTAAACTACCGAAGTTTGCAGTGCAACGACCTAGCATATTTTCACGGAGAAGACACTTAGTGCACGACGTTCGATCAAATCTAGCCATGCATGTTTGACATTTTAACCCCAATTGCAGGCGTACAATTGTTGCGTTTTGACAGCTCGTCATTTTTGGAAAGGAAGATTTTATGTCAAGGTACTAGAAGAACATGCAAATGTATTTTGAGAAAAATGTGAAAACTTGATGAAAGTAGCAATAGGCAATATCGCACAAATGAATTCCATGTGCGTGATCTTGGTGCTTTACCATATTCGCTAAACTAAGAGCTAACTGATAAGGTATTAAACCGTAAAGTATTACGCCAATCACCCAGTGGTGGTAGGCTGGTTAAGTCGAGAAGGTGTGCAAATGGATAACACGGAGGCAAAACAGAACTTTCCGGTTGCATCATGGAGTCGACATCAAGAGTGCGGTAAATGATTCTCAAATTTTGATCGGAGGTGATAGTAGGTTAAAGTTAAAAATGGTTTCGTTTTCTCGGTCAGGAAGTCTGGGTAGTTAATTGTAGATAGGCACGGGAGTGGGGAGTCTTTAGCTTAAGGTGTCTGCGTGTGACATCTCAATAAAAGCAATACATATTTCTTGTTCTTTTTGAGAAAAATGTTTCAAATGTAAAATCAGAATCTAGGGGAATGAATTTCGAAAGGTACCTGCATGCAGGCACCTCCTCAGTACTGGCGAAAGTCGCGCCGTTACGGATTTTCAGCGTACCTATTTATCGTGATTAAAAATTTGTCTAATGACAACTACTTCTACGTCTTTGAGATTTAATACTATAACACTGCACATAATTGGCAGCAATAAGATTCGTTGGAGCTGGGCCGAAAAATCATGCAATGGTAAACTGTACATTTGAGAAAAATAGCCAAAAAAAAAGGTGATGATTGCAAAAACAAGAAGGGAATTGCTTCACCGCGTCCGTCAACACTCATGGGCACATATGACTTCGAACCAGGAGTGTTTAGGTGGGTAGTTTCTCTCTCCCCACGTGCTTTTGAGAGGCCAAAACGACGAAGTTGTCACGATGGTCAAGCGGGAGAGTTTGGCCGGGGGGAAGAGACGCCCATTGATGGCCGAGCTCTTTTGGCGCGCGCACAACGACGCAGAAGGCCTCAGAGATAAAGGGCGGGGATTTGGGGGCCATGCATGAAAGGGGATGGAGATAGATATCTGCCGCGTATTTATATGATTCCCGTTCCGGCCACCTCGCCGGAGGGGGGCCGTTCGCTGACGGGGACGGTTCCCGGAGTCTCATTTCCGGGGTTTAAGTTGGAATAACATGATTCTCCTCCGCCGACGGGGGACGGGGAGGGAGCGGAGTGGCGAGCGCCACCCGGACCCCTGTTTGCCTGGGCCAGGAGGGAAGGAAGCCGGGAGGAGGGTGAGGGACGCACTTATTCCGGACTAGAAGGATCGACGGGGGACCACGTCCCACCCTTGGGGCACTCCCCAAATGGGACCGACGCAGGTAACTTCGTCCCGGTTTTCTCCCGTTCCTTGTCGCAGTATTCCCGCCTCCCCCCCCCCGCATTCCCTGGTTCCTTTGGCCCTTCCAACTTCTTACCTTCCTGCGTCTCTAAGGACCGAAGGTGGCTGGCTGGTCCGCGTCGTTATCGCCGGGGGTGCGGGAGAGGGACCGTTCCGTCGGGCGGCCCCGGTGCCACATAATGCGTGCCGTGGGAGCCATAAAATGTGACCAATGCTGCATCAAATGTGATCCGGAGTGTCTTTCTGAAAATGATATATCGATGGCTGAAATTAGATTGGAGACAACTAGAAAGGACGTCGAGAGGTTCGGAGGGGAACTCGAACGCAAGCGAAATCGGGAAAAGTGTTGTAAGGGGGGCCCGGAGCTTTGGACGTCTGCACATTTGATATTTTTACTTTAAGACACGCGATTGCATTATTTCGGAAATTTAATTTGTACGAACTCCCCTGAAAACCCTTGAAGTCAGACGGAGCATTCAAATGAAACCCAGTCGCAGGGCGTCAGGAGATATCAATCGTTTGATGAATGTAGTTTCAACTCGTAGGTTTAGTACTCTTAAGTGCGACGATGTTTATTATTTTTGCTCCGGGAAATAGAATTTAAATTATAGGATTTCCTTGCTATATTCAGCTTAGTAGGTGAACAAGTTTCGAATCACTCAAGATAAAACATAAATCCGACTCTACTGAAAAATCCAAGTCCTTTAAAGCGATTGTTTTGAATCATGAAAAACCCTAATATGATAACTAAAACCAAAGTAAGCCATCCAATCCTGTTACTAAATAAAAATCTATGAGAGAAAACTTGATAAAAATTGTGTACCTTTCGCGGGAAAAAGAACAGTTGTTGAGAGAGGAAGGGCAAACTTTGTGATGTAAAAGAGGACGTTCTCCCTTTAAATCTTCTGTTTGGAAGCAACAGAACGGAGGAAGTGGAAATCACTTGTTTGGGCACATAATGGCAGCGCAGCATTCAAGAAGGAAATAAGAACTTCTGTGAAGTAAGCTCCTACGGATGTCCAGCGAAGAAAATGCCAACCATCGTTCCTCCGTACGCTGTGAAAGACTGACAATTAATGAAGCCACAAGCAATGAGATCCAATTCTACTTGAAATGCTTAAGAGAGACGGGTCGGGAGATATTCTTTTCTGTACGCCGTTTGTGGAGATCTCCGAATCGACGTCCGCCACATTTCCTCGTTTTGCGCGTTCCCTTCCTAGTAGTAGTAGTTTTGAGGGGTGGCGACCGACAACTGAGGTCATTTGCGCCATAGGGGATGGATAGGAAAGGATGAAGGGTGGAGAGAAACCCGGCGTCGGCATTAGCATACTCTTTACGAAAGGCGCCAAGGGGTCCGCAGCTTAACGTCCCATCCGACGGACGGCGCACTCACTGAAAGTGCCCTCCACAAAACACCTCGAGTAGGGATCGAGATACCTCTGAAAATTATTCAACACCGCCGGGATTTGAACCCGCGCCCTCTGGGTGGGAAGCCAGTACGTTAGCCCACGCACCATATCGATCCCCGCGTTCCCTTCCTCCGTTGAAGGACATTTTAACCGGGATCTGCTATCAATTCGCAACCGGAAACTGAGTTGCGAAGGGAAGGACACGCAGGGGGCTGGCGGATGACCCTAGCCACAACCTCGGGGGTTTATTTTAGGTAAAATTAGAGATATTGTTTTCCTCAGACACGAGGGTAACGTGCAAAGTACGTGCTATAATATGGCCGTCAGAGGGCTTGTGGATCGTCTGTTTGACTCAAGAATTCGAATTTCAAACTTTTCAATTATTATCGCTTTATTCAATCGTTTCCTTTCGTCGACTTACCTTTTTCAGGGCTCGAGCGGGAAGACAAGGATTTATTCTATGGAAGAAATCCTTGTTTCGCCTTAATTAGTCGGCACGAAGGTTTTCATCAATCTCTCATGCTTGGCTAATAGTCAGGGCTAGAAGTGTTTGAATATTTACGTAGGTGTCGGGCATTAATATAGTTTCGATTTAAAACTGATTTCCCCCACAGATAATGTTTCATATTAACATGACGACTCCCGCAATCAAGTAATTACGATTTCGAAGGGCGGGAAACAAAACACCCTCTAAACTCATTCCTTCTGTGAGGATCAAGGGGTATTCTTTTTAAATGCTACTGGACCCAAAGTAAAAAATCTCAGTTCTCATCATTATTTCTATTCCCAAAGAAGAGAAGAATGATGCTTTCAGCTGAAGAAGAATGGAATTTCTGAGGTACTTTGAAAATTAATTGCCGAGGGTATTTGAATTAACGTTGACCAAATTTTTCGTAATAAATTTCGCCAAAGTATCAATTAGAGTCGATCGCTATCACTGAATCAAAAGAGCGTCACATGGTCTATTATGAAAGTGATGCGCAGGATTTTATTGTGTCGCGAAAATCCATGGCAGCGCGGTAAAATAAATCGGGAAATGTGGTGGGGGGTCTGCCCTTCAAACGCAGCCGATTGCCAGTTTGCTCCAAGCAGTCTGAGCAAAAAGACGTGCCTCCGCGTGAAGTGTGTTTTTTGACTTTGTAACCCGGCAAAGATACGGTCAAGCTCCACCGTGATAATGCCCCCAGCCACATGTCCTTCATCGTCACCAGCTCCGTGGCCCGGAGCACCTACAGTCCTCAAATGGCTCCGTGCGACTTTTTTTGTTTCCCCGACTGATGAGAGAACTGAAAGGAAAGCACTGGGAGACCGTGGAAGGCATCCAAAAGCATGTTACTCAACGTTCCTGAGAAAGACATTCCCGTAGAGAGGAGTTTCAGGGTACCTTCTTAGGCGTGGCAGACACGTCTCCACGCAAGTGTATTATTGATGCAGGGTGAGGAGAGTACTTGTAAAATTTTAAGCAGTTGTACAAGTACGTAAATCAATAAATCTGTTTTCCTCAGCGATTGCGCATTACTTTTATAGTGGGCCCTGTAATTGTTGCCAACCTCTACTGCCTCTCTTAGAATTATTTGTTTTTGAAGGAAGTGACTGTAAGTGAAATTGCCACGAGCGTCGTTATGCACTATTCTTGTTTCAATTGTTTCCATAAGTGAAGTCAAAATGCAGCGGCATACCGGTGTCGAGCAGGCCCTGCAACTGATGCAGCGAAGCTTTAACCACGGGTCATAATAAACCTCCCAGATGGAGCCCTCAGAAGCTCTTTCTCGAAGTAAATAGTGCACAGCGGTAAGGAGCGTAAAGTAATGCAAGCACTAATTGCACATGGTCATCGTGTTTTTTTCTATTCTGCCCCTTCCTCCTCATTTGCAGTGGTTAACTCCGGTGGGAGCCGCTTCCGGTTCCGAAACCATTCGATCGCTTTAATACTACATTTATCCATATAATATTCGCGAGAGATACGAAATCAGGAAATACTTTCTGGTTCCCGGTCACAGCGACGCGGTGCCCTCTCTGCCATTTACTTCGTGAAATCATATACTGTATTTCAGGTCACTAAACGAGCCTCCCCCGGAGGATTTGGAAGTGATGATTCCGCCATTGTTTCCTCTCACTGGTGAGTATGCGAAATCTCTCTCCACCTTCCTCATTTCTCAACCATCCCTAATGGCACAAATGACCCCTGCAATCAGTTTCCTTCCCTAAATCTACTTCTAGTGATAATGTTTTGAACAATCTCTTTGACGAACGAGCGAACTTATTAAAGGGCAGAATGCGTTGTATTTTATTGGAAAGGCGTATCGAGGAAGCAATGGAAGCGATGGTCGCGTGTACGAATTTAGATAATTGATAAGTACCAATCATTTTATTGTAGTACTGAGGAAGAGGGACTATTTTTATCCCCGCATTATATAATTTGTCGGGACCAAAACTAGTAAAGATATATTGATTACCGGTACAGGAAAAAACATCAATAGGAAACACAATATGCGACGAGAGGCCCTTCATACTCCTTCCTCGCCTCAATATCCATCTTTCCGGCACCCTTCGGATTTCTTGCGACCAGTCCTTCTCCTCCTCCGCCTCCCCTTGCACGTCTTTCTTTGTTTTTCTTCCCGTGCATTTAAATACTTCCATCTTTCTCCACATCCGCATTTCCAAAGCTTGCAATGTACGCCTATCGTCTTGCTTCAAGAGCCATTGTTTTCGAGTTTTCGTTTTTCCATTTAAGAAAACGCTTCGCATGACAATTTTAACACATTCCCTAAGTACAATATAGCATTACGTTCCAATCAATTTTGCATATTTATTGCGATATATTTCACTCAAACATATATTAAGGAGGGTATGAGGTTGTCAAGGGATAGAGCGTCGGACTACTTACCGGAGGGGCCCCGGTTCGATTCCCGCGCAAGCTTCTCTGGGCGCCCTAGGCTCCACCCGAACAGTGGTTTTTCGGGTACCAGATCTCCCTGGGAAACCATAACAGGCACAGGGAAAGGAACTGGACCCCCTTACTACCCTGATGTGTGAATTTCACCCGCCGTACAGGGTGATGACCCTCGGTGAACTCTACCATACCCAACCAAAACCCCCCCCTGGGATTGAGGACTTGTGTTAATAGTTTATATCCATATTTTTACCATAATTTCAATATTTAAAAATGATGCGCTGCACCTTTAGTAGCATCAAAATTTTCGACGTAAAAGTGATTCGCCAGCCGTAACCGCCGTGAGGCGAATGACGGCCGTGCCTTGGCGAGGCATTTCGAAACGCGCGGTGATGTTACTGCCTGTGGCCGATGAATGCGTCCTGTGGGGCGGAATGCAGCTTCATATATCGGAGCGGCGATAATAGCCTCGCATCGGAACCGATGGGCGACCGGCCTCCACCCTCCTCCGCCCCCGGAGATGCGTGAGATGGACGTGATATTGCGCGCGGGGCGCCGCCGATGCTCCCGTGTCCGTGCTCTTAATCTTGTTAGTGCCACACATCCATCACTCCTAAGGGCTCCTCCTTCCTCGAGATCCCCTTGTACGATCACCGCCTTCACCTCGAGACGGCATCCAAGGAAGAAACCAGCCGTGCCCCTCACACTTGCCGACGCCCTCCTCACAATCCGTTCTCCAGCCCCGGACCGCGACAGGGAACGTGATGAATCTCCAACAGTTAAAATTTTACATTCCCTCTGGCCCTGAAGATGCTGCCAAACCACCGGAACCTTGATCAAATGGTGGAGAATCGTAATATTGGTGATTATAAATGTTTCATTTTAAAATTATCATATCAGAAACTTTTAAATTATTACGTTTCAACAAGAGGAAATCTTTTGTGAGGGAACGTAATTAGGCCATGCGGGAGGAAGTGAGTCGCCTGTTTTGCATTGATTGGGGTTGGATGAACGAATGAAGGAATTAAACTTTGGCCAATAATATTTTTATTGTTCTTCTCAACAGATACGTTCCCTAGGCCATTGATTTATATGTCTGATGATAACATAACGGGCAAAACTGGTTGTGCTGTCACAAATACTAATATTCTTGGAATTTAACAAAGTATACCTTTCTTCAATACCTTATCAAAATCAAGATGTTTCCCAAAGAAACGCATTACGACGCTCATTTTACCTTACGAGATCAATTTCTTTTCAGAATTAGCCATTTCACAAAAATATGGTATTTCGTCAATCAATCTTGGCACCCTTTTTCTGTAATCAATGTTTCAAGATTATATTATTCGCGAAAAATACTAAGTAATTAATGCATCCCTCACCTGAATTTTCCTTTCTTTATCTGTTATGGTAGTTTTCGATTTTTATTGATGTTTCCAAACATATATAAGTCCATATTTTGAGAATTCGTCGTTATTCCCTTTAAGTGCACATTTTCTTTTTCTTGATTTTTATTTAATGCAATTTTATGACTTCGTAAATAGACCACAAGCTATATTATTAAAAATTATGTTTTCGATTTCTCTTTAGAAATAGGCAATAGTGCTTTGTAATTATATTTTAGGCCACCTCAAGTGACACCATGACAAAACAGGTTATGCAGGATTGAAAAGTAAGAGGGGAAGTTCTGTTTATACATGGACACGCGACTCATCTGACGCTGACAAATTTGTCCTTCTGACGGATACCAAGAAATGAAGAGAGAAGCTGCAAATTGAAGCACCTGACATGAAGAATACCATTGATTCATCTCCGGAGGCAGATTCGCTTTAGCTGATGATGTTTCAGGGTCAACCATGACGTACTGCCATCTAGGGACGGTCAAAGGTACTACCTGCTCGAGTTTACCGTGACAATACGGAGTTTCATTGCCCGATTTTCAAGCAACCATAACCATAAACACAGTAATCAACCCGAAGCTCGGTTTAGTAGGTGATGGTAGAGTTCACCTAGTACTAAGCCCGACGGCGTGTGAAATTCACACATCAGGGTAGGGGGGCCAGTTCCTTTCCCTGTGCCGGTTATGGTTTCCCAGGAAGATCTGGTACCCGAAAAATCACTTTAGCTTGGGTGGAGTTGCAGGTGCCCAGAGTGCCTTGCCCGGGAATCGAACCCGAGACCCTCCGGTCAGCAGTCCAACGCTCTACACACTGGACTACCGCGACCCTGATTTCAAGCAACGGGACGGGGAATTGTCCGCTCTTCGTTTTGTTGCGGATGTATCGGGAATGGGAAAGCTGATGGCATTTGATATTTTAGCACTCCATAAGACACCGCTTAGGTGTGTTGCAGGGAATTAATACAAACCATACCATTATGACCGGAAAATATTTAAAACCCAGCGCGGTAGCACAATGTCATTCAGATCCCTTATCGTTCTTGCTAAAAATGACATATTAAATCTATCCATTCTACACTTAATTTCTCTGATTTCATTCACACTATCTCTCCTATCTTAGTACGATGGGGCTAATAATACATTTACAAAATCACTGCTAAAAAGACTCCAATATATGCTAGAATCATTTCAATATATGCAAGAGCTTCAAACTGTGATTTAACCGTCTCACCATTAAGGGAATTCCAAACTAGCTGCTCAAATATATTTGATATGCCACTCAGTTTATTATAACAAATTTTTACAAATCCAGCCCCTCCACGCTGCATGCGATACAGTGCAGCAATCAATCCAACCTCGTGAGGATACCATATACTAGCTGTATATTCTAAATGAGGCCTAACCAGCGAAAGATGGTTAGGCTCTTTGATCTGTTCATGACAACTAGCCGGTACTCTTCAAATAAACCCTAACGTTTTATTTATTGTCCACATATTTGTTAGTACTCTAATTTGTAAGTATGCTCGAATGATTAAGATATAAAGTATCAATTATTATTATTATTAGGTAATCTACCGGCTGAGGTAGGTATAGGGATGACACAGCTCCTAAATAAATATTTTTTGACTCCTAGAAAAACACAAATTCCTACTCTACATCAGGGCCGTCTTCATCTCTGAGTACTTTCTTCCTCCCTCCATCCGGTCTAACATCCCTATCCTGCTCATTTCCTTTCATCGTTTGCCCAATATTCACCCCTCTCTCACAGTCTTCAACATCCCACTGCCGGTCAAAACCCCTTCATCCACTTTTCCTGCCTCAATAGGATTTCTCCCAACAAACCCCTCTCTTCGCCCACCATACCAAGTACTTCCTCATTTGTTTTCTTCTCTGTAAATTTAACCTTCTCCATTCTTTTCCACACCCACATTTCAAAAGCCTCCAATCTACGTCTATCCTCCTGCTTCAATAACCGTAGCAATATGCGCGGAAACGCCGCATATTGCTACGCTCCTTATCAAAGTCTTTACGAGTCTTTTCTTGACATCCTTACTCAACGTCACTCTCAACAACTCCCTCCTCCATGTGAAAGCCTCTTTGCCCAACGAATTTCTTCTCCTTACGTCCCGACTACTTTGACCGTGTTGGTCCAAAACACGTCCGATATACGTAAACTCTTCCACCAGCTCTAGTATTTACCCACCTATTTTAATGTTTAGCTCAGCCTTTTTCTTTCTGGAAAATCGCAAAACCTTTGTTTTAATAATATTGATTCTCATCCTTTACCTGTCGCACTGAATTTCCAATTCACTCAGATTTGCTTTCAACCCATCGGCTGATTGACAAACTAAAGCTTGGCCATCAGCGAACCTAACTGATTATACGAATTACACACCCACTTTCATCCTACATCCGTAGTCCGTAATCCTTTAACCGTAGTCCCCAACCTCATCATCTTCTAAATTTTCGCCTACTGTCGCGTTCTAATCCCCCATCAAAATCTAAAGTTTCCTTGCGGGATAACACGCGATTATGCCCTCTAACTGATCGTACACGCTTTCGACCTCTTCTTCCTTATGGTTGCTCGGTGGCATGCATGCCTGAATAATAACCAAGTTCGTCGGTTCTACTTTTATCTCTACTAGTAGTTTTCTATCCGCTACCTGCTCTACATTGACTACGCTTCTTCCTACCTCTCCATTTAATACTATGGCAAGCCCTCGTTGGCTCTCGTCCCAACCGCTGCATATTTTTCTATACTGATTACTCCAGTAATCACCGCTATCCTTCCATCTCACCTTGCATAAACCTAAAATATCTATATTTCCCCTTTCCATCTCTTGCTTAATATTCTCCAGTTTCCCTGTCCTAATCATTTTCCTATCATTCCACGTTCCTATTCTAACTAATGTGTTCTTCTTCTCCTGCGTCTTCTGTCCTGCTGCTGCCGGTTTTCCCTTGCAAGGGTTTCCTGGGATGACGGCCGTGGAAGCCTTGCCTTGCCTTGCAGGACACACAGCCGATTGGGCCGAGCCACGTAGTTGCCAGGGCCTAAAATCTATGTATTGTAGATCATTTAAATCTTGAGAATCATAGTTGAGGTGGTTGCCCGTTGCCTTCCTCAATAGTGTTTTTAACGTGACACCATCACTTACTGGCCGCCCCACTGGGGTCATACGCCATTGCAGCCGCCTCACTGAGGAACAGACGCTGCGTGGACTACCTTTCGTCTGGCTCCTAACCTTCGACCTATCTGGCATAGGTGACCCTACCAGGAGGAATTATTGTTACTCCCGCCAGCACAGCTCTAGGGGTCAACGGAACGCAGAAGCCCTTCCACCACGTCAAGTTTGTATTCGGGAGAGGGAAAGTACGAATAAGGGAGTGATTTGACGAGTGGGCAACTAATAAAGTTTTGTAAAAGTAGCAGCAAAGAGAACGAAATTAGTATTATATATCCCGGAACGTATTAGTATACCGAACATGAAAACGAACGAATATGAAAATAATAATAAAGTAGCCCATAATGGAGAATAATTTCAAAAGAAGGCCCGGGGATAATTGTGAGAATGGAAGACTCCATAGACTGTGATTGAATACAGAAATCGGCGTAAATCAATGAAAGACGAGGATAGCTGTTAGGCGCAATAATAAATTTGACGATATATGATAGTGAGCATAAGTTCATCTGCTGGTTTATCGCGGACATTGGGAAATATTTGCAATCAAGCCTAGGATGCACTTTTTCGCATTGTAAAATCCGTTTTCCTTGTCCAGTTCCTTGCTCTTCTTCTACTTTTTTCGACTCTCTTATTCCCACGCCTTGCGTTTTTCTTCTCCGCTTATCCAGCACTATTCCTTCATCGTGCCGCTCTTCTGGTCCATTCCCAGCTTCCTCCTGATTGCTCAACCTTTCCCTCCCCTTTCTTGTGACTCTTCTTTATGCGCCTCTGTGTTATATCCCTCTTCATTTCACTCCGCACCCGTGTGTATTGAGTGTACAATGTTGCATTTCTCGGCTACGTTTTCGGGGACCTGTTAATTCACTGGGATAGCACTTTTCAGCGACATTTTTCGATTGAAAATACCTGCAATCTTTCCTCTCCGTTCCTTTCCCTTCAAGGGCTTCAGCGTTCATCCCCGATCCATTGGGGTCTTTCTTAAGTCAGCAATGTCAAATGCGGAAGGGACAAGAAGTGTTTGGAATTATCGGACAATCGGGCTGCCTCTGGAATCACGTCCGTAATTGCGTGATTCATTTATGGGTATTTGAGAGCAGTTGTGCTTTTTAGCTCAGTTTTTCTGCCCGAAAATGTGGAGGCGCAGAACATGAAGCCCATGCTCGCTGATTGAATATTATCCCGTTCGGGACGCAATTATGTTTTCCCGATTTTAATGTCTTGGCTCGGCCGGAAAGAGAGTCGAAATATCTTTCCATTAGTGTAATTAACCATCGGTCCATTATCATATTTGACGGAAGTCAAAGCAAGCCCAGGTTGTTCGTTTTGGTTAACCTTGCGTTTTAATATTTAATTGAAGAACAAACTTTCTAACTACA
The DNA here is from genome assembly GCF_022747635.1 of Hetaerina americana. NCBI lineage: Eukaryota > Metazoa > Arthropoda > Insecta > Odonata > Calopterygidae > Hetaerina > Hetaerina americana. Next base: position 4,076,825 of record NW_027287205.1, read on the forward strand.
CGTTAATTAGAAATTCCTACTCCACCCTGTTTCCGCTTGTGTATTTGCCCGTAAACGAATCCTTATTTCTTCTGGCAACAGATGTTTGATGTTCGGTTGAGGCATCCATGACATTAATATAATTATTCAAATAGAGTGCACTTGAGGGATGCTTTGATTAATAAAGAATTTATATATAAATACGCCCGTACAATAATCATTAATTAGAATAATGTGCGATGGTAATGAACACTTCGCGTAATTGTTCCCCATTTCCTGTAGTTTGTGTGTGTGTGTGCTCACTTACGTGTACCTTAACGTTATAATTTCAAAGATGATTTTTATTTAAACATGAGGGTTTACGCTGTCCAAGAGCTTGTATGAACTCTACCCTGACATTGAAATGTATCGTCTTCCAAGGTAACAGTAAATTATAATAAAAAGTAAGTAATATGTGGATATCTCAATGAGAAAGGCTGCAAATAGCTGTTCGGGGAAAACAGTTGATTGTTTTCTGTATGTTTCATGAACATCATTGGAATACCCACAGTTCGAAACATTTGTATGTCCATGTTCTGGAATAATTGTTTGTCTCGCGTAACACACGGGCCGCATTCACGGCCCTGAGTTATAAATATTGCCTAGCCGATGCCATCTCTCTTATATGAGGAAAGGAAACGTCTGCACTCATAAATTTTACTTATTAAACCTGGATATTTCTTCTTCCTACCAGAATATCAATGGTAGTGTAAATGATTATTTGGATTAGACTGTCCGGAATGAGTTTCCCCAAGGAAATGCCGGCAACTGTTAGCGCCAATTCGTCTCTTCAAAATAAGAGGAATTGCAAGCATTGGACTTGATTTAATAACATTTTTCTCATCTTCGATATTAATGGTTTTACTGAATTCACTTCGCAATGCTTACTTCTACTGGATATAAAAATTATTATTACTTAGTTGAAATTATTGTAGCACAATAGCAATTGTCTTCTCCCCTGAATATATCTATGTACTTCCTCATTTGTTTCCCTTTCGGTCCACTTCACTTCCTCCCCACCCACATTTCAAAAGCCTCGAATCTACTTCTATCCTCCTGCTTCAGCGACCACGTTTCCGCGCCGTGCATAGCTACGCTCCATATCAAAGTTTTTACGAGTATTTTCTTAACACCCTTACTCAACGTCCCCGTCATCAACTCCCTCCTCCTTGTGAAAGCCTCTTTGCCCAACGAGATTCTTCTCCTAACGTCCCTACTACTTTGACCGTGTTGGCCCAAAACACTTTCGAGACACGTAAACTGTACTACCTGCTCTAGTTTTTGCCCTCCTATTTTAATGTTTAGCTTAGCTAGGAAATCTTTCTAGGAAATCGAATAACTTTTGTTTTATTAATATTGATTATCATCCCATTTCTGTCGCATTGAATTTCCAATTCACTCAGCAATGCTTGCAACCCCTTAACTGACCAACAAACTAAAGCTTGGTCATCAGCAAACCTAACTGATTTTACGAATTCCCCGCCCACTTTCTATTCCTACCTCCAGTTCTTCTCATGCCTTCTTAATCTTTTCCTCTGAACAGGTTTAACAGCAACGGTGATAATGGGCAACCTTGCCTTACACCTCTTCCTAACACTGCCCATCCGGACTCCCCGTTTCCCACTCGCACCAGAGCAGTCTGAGACATGTACAGGCTGCGGATTAGCCTCCGGTCCTTCCAATCTATTCCTTTTTTCTACGATATACTCATTAGTTTTCCCAATTCACTCAATCATCTATTGACAAAAACTTATCCCTTAAAGATCAGTAGATACACATCAGGTGGTGGAATAAAGATATTATTTTCTCCGATGGAAAATTGAACCCTTGTTTCAGGTATAGCTGTTTTACGTTTTTACATTTTGCGTTAGCAAAATATATTCATTCGCATGTATGTACCCATGCTCTCGGATGAATTGGTGGCGCTCTGGCTCCTTGCGGGGGGAGACTAAACTGTCGAGGAACTTCCTCGACAGTTTTTGTGAGCGCCGAATGACCGAGAAGCATCGCAGCAATGCCGGCCGCACTTATAAATGTTGGCGAGGATGCATCATTCCAATTCCCAATTAATCAAGCAATGAATTATTGTTCCTCCCAAATGATTACATTGGTTGATTGGCGCAAACAGGAGCGGCCGATGCGGATTTTATGTTCGACGGAGGCATTTGTCATGTCCGCAAACTGTTTCTGAGGCAGTCGATCAGATCTTTAATCGATGCGGTATTGTTTCTCATTTCGGAATGGAGCGGCGCTTTGCAATATTTGCCGAAGGCTGAGAGCGGAGCAGCAAGAGCGCAGTTTGCCAAAAACGCCCTCGCTCCTTCCTTTGATCGCCTTGTTCCCGCACGGCTCCCGACGCGCAATTCCACTCGGATGCCAATTGGAAGCGAATTAGTCGGGTGCTATTTCCGTGTCTGCGCGCGCTACATTTCAGCTTTCCCCGTGTTATATTTTCGCAGATTTAATCGCCACGCTTGCGAGGCTCTCTTCATTCAAAACATAGCGGGACGGGAAAATTAGATCTGCCCCGCTCATTACTGTGATTCATGCTTTGGCGCCCGGGAAACTTCACTGCCTGTTGCGTAGAGTGTGCTCGCACAGGCAGAGAAAAACGTAGGCGGTTTATGTTGCAATAATGCGATTGAAAAGTAATCGATGAATGATTTTTTATGCTTTTCAAAGTTTTACAAAACTCATCTTCATCGGGTCCGTCGTCTGATAAAGCAAAAGAGTGTATTAGTGGAGGTTCTAGCAATGTGTCCGAGATCAACTTTATGATTGAGCCATATTCTGTCATCAGGGCAAACAATACATCTCTATTGTTCGTGAATGCAAAAGAGGTGACGAATAAACCGGGGAGGTTTTTCCCCGCTTAGATATAATACTCGGCTGAGCTCTTATCTTTTGATTGTGGCATATGCGAGTAGAACTCAAGAAGCCTTAAAACCTGTAAAATTGAGTTAATTGTTGTTCCAAGTAAAAATGTTGTTTTTTATCGCTCGAATTAAAAGTTGCTCACCTTTACCATGCCTCTGCCATGAAATGAGGTAAGGTTTCAAAGATTGATATTAGACGGTGACGAAATCCGATCACTTGATAAACTAGACCATGTATTCCGTGCTCGAGGTGTGTTCAATAAATAATGAGCATACGATTTGTTTGTAAATAATTTTATGATTTCGTATTTATCTATGTTATCCCCATCGAAGTACGAGGGTCATCCGGAAAGTAGTACCCGTTCGTGAAATAAAGACACAAAAGTAAATATTAACAAACATAAAAAATTTTATTTGAAAGAGGATACTTTAAACTACTTCTCAACATAATCTCCAAGCAAATTAAGGCATTTGTCATAACGTGTGACAAGTTTCTGTATTCCTGCTGCATAGTCCTTCGCCGCCAGCTCATTGAGATACGCGAGGGACCCATCTTGCACAAATTTTTGCATAATGCAGATGGTGTTTAACAATTTCATGAACAATTGTTCGAGAAACATTGGGAAAATGCTCACAGATGTCATCAATTGTGACGCGCCGATCGTTCCTCACGAATTCGTCAACTGAGCTCACCAGTTGGTCTGTAATGACAGACGGTCTCTCCGAACGCTCATCGTCGTGTGTGTTCCCCCTCCCCATGTTGAAGTTGCGACACCACCGCCGAACAGACGACTCGTCCATTACATTGTCTCCATACACCTCCTTTAATTGGCGATGAATATCACATGGGCGAACGTTTCTTGCATTGAGGAATTTAATCACTGCCCTCACTTCACAACTGGCGGCGTTCTCAATTTTTTTAAACATTGTAAACAATCACAGAAACAACACAGGCAATGCTAGCGTCACGCAACTTGGCTCAGAGAAGGCAGACAAGCCACTGAAGCTATCTGACCTCGTCCAGCGGCTACTCGCGTCGTCAGCACTTCATGCGGCACGAACGGGTACTACTTTCCGGATGACCCTCGTAGTTCCCATCAGATACGATAATATACACTCACGCCAGAGCTCTCTACAATTCTCGAAACACTTCTGGAACTCAATCTTTGGGATATCTTTTCAACTCTCTCAGCGATGCGTGCTTAATCTAATCTTCGCTACCAGAACGAAGACGGCCCTTTAAGGTTCTCTTTATATTTGGGAACAGAGAAAATTCACTCGAGGCTCTATCTGGGGAATATGGAGGCTGGGACACATCATTATCAGAGTGCTCCTTTTGGCCGAAAAATCACGAATTAGCAGTGATCGGTGCGAGCAGGTGTATTCTCGTGGTGGTTCGAAAGCCATGAATTGTTTCTTCAAAAGCACTGGCGTTGTTTCCTTATTGCTTCACGTGAACACCGTTGAAATTGCCAGTAGCTGTTATCTTAATTGATCGTTTGGGACAAAAACTCGTGGTTCACCATCTATTATTCAAAATCACCAAATTCTCGTCACTTTTTGAACACACTTCGCATTTCCTTTGGTGATTCTATAATTCACTGCCATATCGGCTTACTGCAAATGAGTATGCATTATAGATACATCATTTGATATTGCGATGGATCATGCGTTGGCGCAATTACCATGAAGAGGTCTTGTTAAAAGGTAATTTATTATTTGTTCCTGGCATTTTTGAGATTTGATAAAACGTTTTTAGAAACAGATCCGTCACTAACTGCCTGCCGGCGTGTAAAAATTATGTGTATTCCGTTACAAGAAAATGCCTTTGTCTATGCGCTGGAGAAGTCGAAGAATATCATCAAGAACGCCTTCACTAAAAATAAGTATAAGTGTCTATTATGGATGTGGGTACGCCTCCTCAAATTTGGTATCGTCACGCAACATCTGAACTATTTTAATGCCTGCGTCGTAATTAATGAAGCTCATTTTCTCGTTCAGCCTGCTCATGCTAGTCTTTAGAAATCCGAATTAACTTCCACGCCGGTTGCATATTTTAAAACCCTTTGAAACATCAGTCGACGCATTAATCATTCCTCTCAAGTGTGCAAAACCTTCGGTAGCCAACGAATTCACCCACCATTAGGCTTCGTGGCCAAATTATGATTTGTCCCCGTTCTCAACTTCCGATGAGAGCTGAGAAACTTTTGTTGCTGCGTTGTCATATATACTTCGCAGGTAAAACCGTTTAGTGAGGAGGTTCGGATTTATTATCAGAGATTTTGTATCGTTAGCGAGAGTCATAGTCTCCTCGCAAGTACATCGAAAGTGTCGATGCAACATAATTCATCACCTTGGGTTCCCCATCCATCCCCGCATGGGCGGCTGTGTGCTATTGCCCATGCGACAATGCGGTGGCCACTCTCGGGAAGAAAATGGCCCTAACATCGAGCCTTGAGGCACTCTGAAAAATATCAGAGGGGTTAACTATTTTGTTATCTATAGCAATTGCTGGGTCTCGAACTACTTTCTTCGGCTTTCAAGGACGCACGCTAAAGCAGTCAAGGTAACGATCCTGTCGGTACAAATTAGGAGTGCAATTAAGGCATATGCTCCAGCTTAGCAAAGTGTGTTATTTACGGTATTGTTTTCCTTGAGGTACTCAGAAATACGAGTCTTATGTTGAAGGCTTTAAATTAAGGCATTCAATCAGTGTTCTATCCTACAGATCGATTTTCTTCATCTTTTCATCCATTTTTTGGCATTCAACGCCGCTGTGCGAAGATTGTAACTTTTTGTCGAAGCTAATTTATGTATACTTGGTGAAAAGACACCATTACTAAAGGAATTATTATTAAATAATTGAATTATTTATTAATATACTAATAGTACATAATATCGGCATGGTGGGATTCATATCCACACTTGCAAAACTCAGTTTAGCTGTCCTCGTATTTAGTGAATTTATAAGGATCTCAAAAGCATAAATGAAAGCGTTGTCAGCTTCAGCTCTTGATCCCTCACTTTCTCCGTTTATTGAAACGTCATTGGCAATAAAGTACATTACCGTCAATACATGACTTGATAACATTAAAACACGGTCCTAATGTCAGTCAGAGTAAGGAGCCCAGGGACCTATTTAATCAAACGATGGTAAGCGACCCAAAGTTGGTTTGATTCATAAGGGAAGAGTTCACCGCGTACTTTGCCCTGTGGTGTGTGAGATATACACCCTGAGGTTTGAAGTCCCTTCATTTCTTTTTGCTGCCCGTGGCTTCCCTCAAAGTTCTGGAGTTTGGATAAGTACAAAGCCGTGGCTTTCATTATCTACGAGCCACCAAGAGTATCTCCAAGGTTAAAGATCAGGATGCTTAATTAAAAATGTAATCAATAATGTTTGGCCCACGCTAATGCGCCGACCCCGATCTTCAACATTGGCTGCTCTTTCGAGAATCAATTATGTTTATGTTATGTTTCGATTATCAATTCGTGTTTCCCGCCCAACCTTAATTTTACGGGAGGTATATACGTGGCCTGTCCAAAAAGTAAATGAATTTTGTAATAAAATATGAACCTAGTGACAAGATAAAATTTTATCATATTAATTTGAAAGGTGAATTTTTTAAATATTTTGGTACATAGTCGCCATTCAAATTTAAGCATTTATCATGGCGATACATACGTTTTTCAATTCCGTCCCTGAATAAATCTGTCACCTTATATTTAAGCTACTTGTTTACACCTGCTTGCAGTTCTGCGTCACTTTCAAAGCGCTGTGTTATAAGCCAAGTCTAGAGAGATATCCACGAGGTCTCTTCAACAAGTGTCGTGAATTTTGAATTTCCGCGGGTTACATATATTTGATTTTCGATTTTTTTTGTGGCGTTATGCTGGCACTGTGGGGTATGTTGGTATGTCTCTCACGCATGCCGAAAAGTTTGGCCGTATAATCGTAAATCGGCGATTTTCATGCATTTTTTTCGTTGATTTTCACCGTCAGTTTATCCGTCACCTCAAGGCTAGGCCGACCACTGCGGTGTCCTCTCGACGTGATCATTGGTGCTGTGGCTATTTTTAAACTGAATGCACCACTGCCTCACTCCGCCTTCACTCATTACTATATTTTGTCTCCGTACACACTTCACAAAGTCGTCTTTGAATTTCAATAGGCTTGTAATTTTTGGCAGCAAGAAGTTAATCACTGATCGCTCTTCACAACTCGTGGGATATTCTCGTGGGAGCGCACAATTTAACAGTTCGCGATGTGAGCGAAGTAGAAGAACCACCGTCTGTACACACTCACCACGGCAGGTTGCTCACTGAGACTAGGGACGTTTAGACACCATGATAGTAGCTCTGGATCTAACCACCGCCACACTAGGTCAAAACGTAAGTTACTTTCTGGCCAGCCCTCGGACATACCTAATAAAGATATCCATCAATTCTTTCGGCGAATGCAGGTATTTGCAATCAAAAATTGTCGTCGAAATTCCAGTGAATTAAGCGTTCAGCCGCTAACCAAAGTCCAATGGGGTCTCTTCTCCGTAAAAGCTTGTGGATGGACCTAGCTGAAATTAAGCTGCGTAACTTTCTGCACGGAAAACGTTTCCAGGACATTTCAGGTGACAAATATCGAACGGAACTGGCCTCACAAACCTGAATTGCGTACGCCTGAGGGATTGGTGCGAGAATTGACCTCACCCACGAACCACACCTTCGAGTTAATTACGTGGCACAGTTGGCGTTTTCATCGCTCAAAATGTCTTCATTTGCCAAATCATGTGACGTTGCCGCAGTCATGATCATCTAAGTAGAGCCCTTGCTTTGTTAGCGCTGACTTCATCACTTTTTCAGTTTCTCGGCGGATGGACTCCTTCCGTGGGTAGCGCAAGCAATCTATCCTGGCGGCGCTATCGCTTGCCACGTGGGGGGGGGCAGGGGGGTCCTTTCCCATTGCCCTCCCCCTTGGCCCAATTGGATGGATCCACGTGACGCGCTCGTGAACTTGGAGCGAAGTGTGCTATCCCGCCGACCGGTGGTGATATCCCCTCGTAACTCACTTGAGATGAGTCACGCCCCCGGCGCGGCACTCTGCATATCTAATTCGTGGTACCCATTGCGAGGTCGTGGGCAATTTCCACCCCTGGCCTAGAGAGTCGGTGCGCACGGCTGAGAGGAGCAATTATAGTTTAGCTCAATTAAAAATATAAGAAGCGACTAACAACGAACCATCGTGCATTTTACTGGGTTCGATGACAACGCTTGGGGCGCCCCTCTCGGTCCACAGGATTAATATTCATGACAGGGAGGCTCTAAAATACTGGAGTCGAATCCATGGAAGTTACGAACACTGCATCCTGTCCCTGCAATTCTAATTTCCTTCAAACTAAATGGTGCCTGAAATATCGACTATATTACACCATTTATGTATACAGATCTATTTTAAAAGTAATACGCATTCTCTGAGAAAAATAGATTTGTTGATTTACGCATTTGTGCAAATGATTAAAATATTTCAAAGTACTCTCCTCACCCAGCATCAACAATACACTTGGGTGGAGACGTGTCTGCCTCGCCTGGAAGGCTCCCTAAAACTCCCCTCGACTGGAATGTTTCTCAGGAACGTTCAGTAACATGCTTTTGGATGTTTTCCACGGTCTCCAAATGCTTTCCTTTCAGCTCTCTTCTCAGTCGGAGAAACATAAAAAAGTCCCACGGGATCGGACCACCGAGGTGATGCAAAACAAATATTTTATTACTCCTAACAAAACACAAAATACATCATCCTACTCTATATCAGGTCCCTCTTCATCTCTGAGTACTTTCTTCCTCCCTTCATCCCGTCCAACATCCCTATCCTGTTCCTTCCCTTTCCTCTTTTGCCCAACATTCTACCTCTATCACAGTCTTCAACATCCCACTGCCGGTCAACACCCCCTTCATCCACTTTTCCTGCCTCCATAGGATTGCTCCCAACAAACCCCTCTCTTCGCACACCATACCAAGTACTTCCTCATTTGTTTTCTTCTCTGTCCATTTCACCTTCTCCATTCTTCTCCACACCCACATTTCAAAAGCCTCTAATCTACGTCTATCCTCCTGCTTCAGCGACCACGTTTCCGCACCGTACATAGCTACGCTCCATATCAAAGTTTTTACGAGTCTTTCCTTAACATCCTTTCTCAACGTCCCTATCATAAACTCCCTCAGCCTTGTGAAAGCCTCTTTGCCTAGCGCAATTCTTCTCTTTACGTCCCTACTACTTTGATCGGGTTGGTCCAAAACACTACCGAGATAAGTAAACTGTTCTACCCGCTCTACTTTTTGTCCTCCTATTTTAATGTTTAGCTTAGCCTTTTTCTTTCTAAAGAATCGTATAACATTTGTTTTATTAATATATTCTATATTAATAAAATATTATATTATTCTATATTCTATAAATATTGATTCTCATCCCATACCTGTCACATTGAATTTCCAATTCACTCAGCCATACTTGCAACCCCTTGGCTGACTGACAAACTAAAGCTTGATCATCAGCAAAACTTACTGATTTTACGAATTCCCAGCCCGCTTTCATTCCTACCTCCAGTTCTTCCTATGCCTCTTTAATCATATCCTCTGCCTACACGTTCAACAGAAACGGTGATAATGGGCAACCCTGCCTTACACCTCTTCCTAACACTGCTCATCCGGACTCCCCGTTTCCCACCCGCACCTGAGCAGTATGAGACATGTACAGGTTGCGGATAAGGCTCCTTTCCCTCCAATCTTTTCCTTTTTTCTTCAATCTACGCTTTTTCGAAATTTACGAAACAGGCAAATGCCTCCTGGTTGTGTTCTATATTCCTCTCGATTAATAATCTCATTACTGCAATGGCATCACGCGTGCCTCTCCCCTTCCTAAACCCAAACTGATCATCCCCTCAGTAATCATGTGCCCTACTCTCTATCCTTTTGTTTATGATCCTTAGAACAACTTTAGCTGCGTGGGATATCAAAGTTATGGTCCTATAGTCCTCACATGATGTAGCCTTTACCTTTTTCGGAATAGGAACTAAAACTGATCTCACTAAGTCTTCCGGCCAGATTCCTTCCTCATAAATACTATGAATTAGCCCATATAGCCTCTTCCTCCCACGTTTTCGTAAACACTTAAATAGTTTCGCGGGAATGTTATCCACCCCCACGGCCTTATTTGTTTCATCTTCCTTAATGCACTACCTATCTCATTGTCTAGTATGCCTGGACCTGAGCGGTCTTCCTCTACGTAATATTCTTTTTCAATGTCTAACTTTGTTGGTCTAAGTTCTTTAGTATACAGTTCTCTTATATACTCCTTCCATCACTCTTGCATCTTTCCTGCGTCAACTATTATCTTACCCGCCTTATCTCTAACTGTTAGCATAGTTCTCCCTTTCTTCCTTCCCGATAAATATTTAACTTTGCTGTACAGCGCACCGATTTCACCCTTCCTCTGCAGACTTTCCATATCCTCGCACTGCGTCTTCCACCAAGCTTCTTTTGCTTTATTTGTTGCCCGCCTCAATTTATTGTTTAATTCTTTTGTACTTCATTTTGCCTAACTCTGCATTTACATTATTCCATTTTCTCCGCTCATCCATCTTTGTAATCATCTCATCCGTGGTCAGTAGTTTCCTAGTTCTTTTAGCGTTAACGGTTCAAATAGGCTCTTTTGCGGCTTTCGACAAACCTTTCTTTAAATTTTCCCATTTTTCTTCGATAGTACTTAGCTCTTTACCATCCTCCATGATTTCCTCTACCGCCTGTTGGTACTCCTTCCTTTTTAAACCATGTAATGCCTCTACATTCCATTTTCTAACTCGCCGCCCCCGCCTTATCTTTTTGAAACGGACGCTACATTTCATAACAACTAGATTGTGGTCTGAGTCCGCATCCGCTCCCGGGAAGCTGTGCGAATTTATCACACTGTTCCTAAACATATGTCTAACCGGGATATAATCTAGCTGATACCTTTCTGAGTCACCTGGCATTTTCCATGCATACCTGAGTTTTTTGTGGTGTCTAAACCAAGTTTTGGTGATGATTAACCCCTGTCTCCTGCAGAACTCAACTGCTTTCTCCCCGCGGTCATTCTTCGTGCCTAAACCGTATTTCCCCACCTCATCACCATCTCTTCCTTCGCCTACCGTCGCATTCCAATCCCCCATTACTATTCAATGGGGGATTGCGGGAACGCACCCGATTATGTCCTCTAACTGATCGCATTAACATGGTGGCTACGCTTCTCCCTACTTCTTCATTTAATACAATGGCAACCCCTCGTTGGCTCTCGTCCCCGCCGCTGTATATTATTCTATGCTTATCACTCCAGTAATCCCCGCTATCCTTCCATCTCCCCCCGCATAGACATAAAATATCTATATTTCCCCTTTCCATCTCTCGCTTAAAATTCTCCAATTTCTCTGTCCTCATCATTGTCCTACCATTCCACCTTCCTGTTCTTACTACTTTGGTCTTCTTTTCCTGCGTCTTCTGTCCTGCTGCTGCTGGTTTTCTCTTGCAATGGTTTCGTGGGATGACGGGAGCGGTAGTCTTGCCTCCCTCGCTGCCGGGCAGGACACACGGCCGATTGGGCCGAGCCCCGTAGGTGCCAGGAATCTCTGTATAGTCCATCTTTTAAATCTTGGGAATGATAATTGAAGTGGTTTCCCGTTGCCTTCCTTAATAGTGTTTTTATCGTGACACAATCACCTACTGGCCGCCCCACTGGGGTCAGACGCCATAGCAGCCGCCTCACATACACATTTATAAATTTATATGTATGCATAAGGAAAAGAAATAGGAACACATATAAAGGAAAAATGCAGTATCCCTTTATAGTGTCCATAAACACAGACAATATATATATATGATCTAAGATAATTCTACTGCCTCAACGACCATGTTTCCGAGCAACACGCAAGTACGCTCTTCATTAAATTTGACCCCACCACCTCAGTACATCTTCACTTAAGGTGTATGTCATCAACTTCCATGTAAATGGACACCTGAGATTGATAAAGATTTCCATTGCTTCCAAACATTTTGCTTCGCCCTGGCCACCGAAGACGAACCAGTTTTCGAGCACTCAGGTTGCGCTAGAAATCCGAGGGAAGGGTTTGCCTGGCGCCGGGGCCAATCCCTCGAACCTCCACCCTCGGCCAGGACCCCCTAAATTTTTCATCCGACCGTTTTGAGCTCCCCAGGGAGTCGCGGCGAACCTCCGCCTCAAGAAAGCGGTGCCCCTCCCCCCGTTCCTCCTTCCCCGCCCGCCCCTGCAAACCTGCGATTCAAGAAATCCGTCTGAACCCTCCCCCCATGCATCTCTCGTCCCCAACCCCCCCCCACTCCCCGCGACCCCCTCTAACGAACACCACCACCCCGCAGCCATCATTCAGCGCCCTCCACCCCCGTCCATCCCTCGTCGCCACACCGAGCCCCGACTCGGAGATCGGTTTCCGGGGAACGGGAGGGGGACCTTCCCGCCCGCCGGCCCTGGGATTTAGTCCTATCCTCACCCCAGTCCTCCGGCGGCACACGTGCTGGCTCTCCCCCTATCCCTCAACTAGGGGCGCCCCTAAAATGGGACGATTTCCAGGGGTCAAGGTGTACCAAACTAGCCGAGAATGTCGACCTAAGTCCTGTAATAGCGGCCGCCCTTCGTCAGGGGCTGGCTGCCTCTCTCCATTGGGAATCGTTTGGGACGACAAGGGGGCGGCGCCGGTCTCTGATTTTTCTCCGAATCGACAAAAGTGGATTGTGTTTAAATAGTGATCCGCGTATCTCACCACTCTAATATCAATAATTATTAATACGCTGTGTAATTTTTACTCGATTTTATTGCCAAATGATTTCTTTTGTACTATGGATTTTTTTGATCCATTATATTTTCCGGACCTAACATTATCAAGTTTGGAGGTTCAATCCTTCCTTCCTCTCAACCGTTATTTCTTTCACAGGAATTTTTTATCTGTGTAGCTTCCCTTTCGAGCTGCGTAATATACATATTATTTTTTGATTGTATCAGGGGATCACTCATTGGTATAAATGTTATCAGTAAAATATCATAAAGGATTTTGCACACATGAAGTAAAATTTGCCAGCAGCGAAGAAAAATAAAAGCCTTGTCCATTGGAGACTTAAAGATTAATCTCCGCCGAAGAAACAATATTAGGTTAGTAAAAATACTTCATTTGACAAGAGAATTTCAAAAAAGGTGATTTGAAATAATAAAGAAGAAAAAAGAAAAATCGCGTAGTATTTTTTCTAGCCTCTGGTCTATTAGAGAGACAAGGCGCTTCTCAAGAGAATAATCACCGTTGGATCAATTGGCCATTTCTTAGCAGATATAGTCGTTTGCGTTGAAATAGCTAGTCGGCCCTGTTTGTTTGGTCGTTTGGTCTTGGTTAATTTCAGAAATGGTATAGTGTGTGAATCCATTTTTCTAAGACTGTCCGCCATCCAATATTTAATAATAATAATAATTTAATAATAATTGGGCCCGTTCGAGCAGGATCGGGCAATTTATTGTTTCAACTTCAGTTTTTTTGGGGTGCCTTATGTTTAAACCCCCAAAACAATTTCGTTAATTTTACAAAATATGAGTTAAATGCCATTCCTTTCCGTTACTCTCCCCGTTCTTACTTTATCTTTTGTTGATAAATCTTTCCAATATTTTCCTAATCGGTTCCTCATGTAGGTATTGCCCAATTTGTTGGACGTTATGCAAATATCCAAGGATAGCTTCCAGTTCGCGTCTTTCCTCGGCATAAATTGGGCAATAAAGGACTCTTGTGTATTGCCGTGTCCTCCTCCATCATGCATTCACACGTCCCCTCCTTTTTTTCCCTATTTTCTTGAGGTATGATCTAAACCTACCGTGGCCCGTTAAAATTTGCGTAATACCGTTGTAAGTTTTAAAGTTGATCTTCGTTCTTTCCTTCACGCTAGGTAAAAATTGTCTGGTTGTTTTACCCTTTTCTAATGTTTCCCATTCCCGTTCCCACATATCCAGGAAATACGCTCTTATAAAATTCCTGTTCCTGCTCCATTTCTCAGTTGGAGACAAAGTCCAATATTTGAGAAAATATTATACTCTCCTCTTATGAGTGAAATTAAGCATTGAGTATTTGATTGGCCCTTTGGCATTGTGTTATTTATCTTTTGCCGGCAGTTTAGTGTTCTCCTTTTCAAAATAATTAGTAATTCGATCCATTCTCTCCACTTATCCCGTTATTCCTCGAAAACTGAGGAAATGAAGGAGAGAGAGAGAGCTTCGCTACCCTTTGAGCTGCCACTTATGCTGTGTTAACCAGTGAAACTTGAGCTAAACTTGGACGAATTGAAAATCGATGAATTATCCTCCCGTGTTTGGATGAGGGGGAATCTTTGATTTTCCTCTCCCGCTGGTGCTATGCTTTCATGACTTTTCTTAGAATCAATTCCCTTCAATCGAGCCCTGTCGTCAGTGATAAAAACATGCCCATAAATCTACTCCATAGCCATTGCATTCCATTATAGCGATTCATTGAACCAATAATTAATATTTAAAGGTAGGCTTTATTCGATCCCTAATAACTACACGGTCCTCTATAAAAGTAATGCGCATTCTTTTGGAAAAATATATTTATTGATTGATGTACTTGGACAAATGCTTAATATTCTTCAAAACACTCTCCCCCTGTATCAATACACTTGCGTCGAGACGTGTCTCTCACGCCTAAGAAGGCATCCTGAAACGTGAACGTTGAGTAACATGCTTTTGAGTGTTTTCCACGTGATCTCCCAATGCTTTCCTTTCAGCTCTTTCTTCAGCCGGGGAAACGAAACATGATCGCACGGAACCGGACCACCAACTCCCAGGCCTGGAGCACTGGTGTGGTGCACCGGGCCTGGGAGTTGGTAACACGATGAAGGACGTGTGGGTGGGGGCAGTTTCATGGTTGAGCTTGACCGTGTCGTGCGCCGTGTTACAAAATCGAAAAATACACTTCAAGCGGAGGCACGTCTATGCGCTGAGACTGCTCGGAGCAAACTGGCAACCGGCTGCTTTGGAAGGGCAGACCCCTCACCAAATTTCCCGACAGGTTTTACCGCGTTGCCGTGGATAGTCGCGGCACAATAAAATCATCCGCATTACTTTCACAACTGATCATGCATTTACTTCCAAGTATCGTGAAAACCTCCTCTCTATGAATCTTCCACTATTCTTAACGCCTGCTTGCCTTCCTGCAGTCTGCAAATCCAGCCTCCTCTCTTTCCTTCCCCAACCCGCCTCCCTACCTCTCCTTCATCACTTAAACGCTCGGGTTTCCCTCCGGCCGCTCTCCATGTCGCCCTCCCTCGGATCGCCCCCGCTGACTTCCCCTCTTCACCCAGCCCATCTGAAACCTCGACGTGTGCTGTCTTTTCGTCCAATTTGTTTATTCTTCATCTTTGCGGCATTAAGTTTGAGCTTGTTGCCGGATGTTTTGACTTTTATTTCCTCCCTTCTCCTTTCTACAATTGCCTTTTTTCGCGACCCAATCTTCTCCTGAATATCTCGACAATGACTCATTCACTTTTAAATTTGAACCAAAAACGACTATGGAATTATGTGAAAATAAATTTGTTGACCTGCTATCTGTGAAGATGAATTTTTAAGTGAATTAATTTTATGCACTTTGTGTTTCGAAGCATCTTCTTATGCATGTTTCAAAATTTCAATCTATTCACAGATGTTCAAAGATTGTGAAGTAATCGTGGTAATACCCGATAAAAAAGTAAAAAAGCCTGAATCCAGTGATTTTTTTCCAATGAAGTAAAGCCACACAGTTTTTATGGAACAATGAAACGTTTTTCTCGTTTTAGATTTTGGATATTGTTTATTAATTGAGTATTGTAATTTGGAGAGCTATTGAAGCTAATAAACGCTAAAATTTTAGGACGGTTCATGTAAACAGTGGCATGGTAATAACCAAAATTTTATTTCAGTTGATAACACAACGCAGAGCCTTCTCACTATTTACAGAATATTTCTTTAAACTCGCGAAATACGTTCAAAAAATTAAATGGAAACATTGCTTTTGAAAAAATATTATTTAAAAAAGGTGTCATTTCATCCATCACAATCATGTGGGAAATGGGAAAATCCCCATGCTAATAAACGTAGTACTAGGTCCTAATTATTTTCTCGTTTAGATGCAAATCCATGAGCTATTTATATTCATTAAAGCCTTGTTTCTCAGGGTTTCCCTTGTTTGGACAGAATTTCAAGAAACATTGGACGAATCTAGAGTTTCTGATTCGAACAGCATCCATTTTCTAATCAAAATATTATCCTGTAACTGCCTTACATTTCAAATGTGACCTAAGCAATGGGAAGTAACGCGGTTCTTTTATTTTAAATCGAATTATTTTAAAACTAAGGAAACTGGACTTTTGACAAATTCCAAAGAAACTGGAAATTACGCAACAGTAACTTTTAACGGACTCATCTGCTAGATGTGCATTGTAAGAAACTATGTTTCTTTACGTCGAACCCTCGTATCCTTCCAATTCAAGTACCCCATGAAAGTTAATCTTTGCAAGTACTCGACTTCTTTAGTATTGATTTTTATAGCTTTTTCAGTGTTGCTGGTTTAAATCCCTTAAATATGTTTTCAATTCATTTTTCTAGGAGTTCGCAGGATTTCATTTCTTACAATTTGTCTAATCCCTACTTCTGCGGACTAGACACAAAAGCCTGCTTGCTTTAGTTGCAATTGCTTTAGTTCATCACTCCTGTGCCTTCCCGAGCTTTAGTTTTTAGGCTTTCCTCGTGTCTTTCTTGCGAGGAAGTCGCTCGAAGGGTTCTCGACGAAAACCCCACGCATTCCAACGCCATTCACATTATGGGAAATCACCGAGCTCTTTCCCCACTCTCTCTCTCAGGGACTTAATTTCTCGCCGACGACAACTTCTTTATTTTTTACCCCGGGAACAATCAGCATTAATTCCGCTCCGACCTTCACCGCCGGGGTTGGCGGCGGACGCCGGGACGGGAAGCCCTCCCTTCGCCGGGAGATCAATCTCAGGAGGGCCCCGACGCAGGTCGAAGCCGTGTTTCCCGCACCCGCCGCCCTCCTTGACCTCTTTTGGGGCTTCGTGCGGCGGAGTCACTCAGAGGCGCGTGCTTTGTCCGCCGTCGCCTTCCCATCTCGACCACCTAATCTCCGCGCAAACGTGAACTCCCTTCACTCGCGAGGCGTTCCACGCGAACGACAGCACGCCGCTCCAGGCGAACGCGCGTGAACCACGCTTCGTGCTCGCCGCCTGGGGTTCCCGTGCACGTCCGCACTTCAAACTACCCGAACGGCACGGACAGAATAGGCGCCGGCACATTGAAATTCTCTTTCTGTCCGCAGTCACGATAAAAGCTGGGTTGCTCCCCGAAGACCACAATCAAAATAATCGATGGAAAAACTGCATATCCCATGTAAAAAACGCACCACATTCACTCGAATGTACAGACAAAGACTGGGGTCTTGACAGACCCCATCACACGGCCTTGTGAAGCCTTCAAAATAAGAAAAATAAAATGGAACGAAGGAGATCTCGACTGAGGATCACCGAGTTTAGACGGGGAACTCAGATGGATTAGATTTTACCCGCAAGGTGTAAACTTCTACCTATTCGTGGATCTTTTTAGCCAGCAGATATACGATATCGTATAACATGTCAATCTTTTTTAATTCTTCATAGTTCCGTGAACTGACAGCCTTCCTTCTCATGTTCCTTATAATTTATGCGAAGCCTTCAAATACGTTTGTCCCATTCTTAGTTTATTTCAAAAACGATATTCAGGGAACAAACTTCTGGCTCGGTGCGTACTAATTTAAAGCCGACGCTCTGCTGTTTATTCTTACTTCGATTTAGAAAAATATTCAGCGCTCATGTTTTGATAAGCACAAGTTCCTTTTTCCCTCCATCTTGTCGGTGTCTTTGCTAGATCGTCCTCCATTCATTTTTCGAAGAACTTCTTCTTTGGTAATTTTAAATGTCCATTTCATTGCCTTTTTAAGAGCAAAGCGGAATTTTTAAGGCAGTTTGATGATGGCGTTCAACACCGAAACGTGGGTCGAGTTTTTTTAAAAAAAGGTGGAGAATTACTAAGTCAATAGCTTCATCTCATTTAAATAAACTCAGTATTTATTGATGCATGGGCTTAGTGTACTTGATAATTTGGCAAAGGTAGCACCAATTATTATCAACAGAAGATAGAAGAATAAACTAAACTATGGCTGACATTAATAGTTGATGAAGTATATGAATGAAAAAGTTGAAGAGTAGGGATGGGCGTGAAGTTTCGCGGTAAATGTCGGTGAATGGTTAGCACTCTATCGCTTGAGGATTCAATTGTTCCCGGCTCAACTTCGTGGAAATTCATTTTAATTAAATGAAGAATACAATGTATCTTTCCACTGTCTTTTATTCACGTACAACCAGTTTCAACGCTCAAGCGTCATCATCAGGTACAAATTAATCAAGACGCAGTTCATTTATATACCATTCATGAGGGAGAGGAGGGGGGGGTGAGAGAGGGCGGAGAAGGAGGGGAAAGAAAATGGGGTTCGATCGGCGTTGATGGGGAGGGGGGAGAGGGGTGCTAAGCGTCAGGAAAGGTGATTGGTTGGTTTACAGTGGGGTGGCGGGGTTTGCCGGGTCTATCTGTGAAGGAAAGGGGTACTTCCAGGATTGGGGAGAAGTATTCAAACAATGAATCGTTAACCAAATGACCCTTTCTTCCAGATTTAGAGCTCTTCCCCCTTTTCCATCCTCATTCCTTTTTCCATCTGGCGAAAGAGTTCCGGGTTGAAATCACTCCTATGATTTTCCTTCCATAGATGCTTGGCGAAGTGTTATTGCTTGAGGTCACAGTTCCTGAAACAGCGTTTTTGTTCCTCCGCCCGTGTTTTTAATGATCTCCCCGTTTGACCTATATATATAGCACTGCAGTCCCCACAAGTTAACTTATGAACGCCACTTTTATTTTGTGTACATATTTTGTCTTTTGTAGTATTCAAGAATGGTTTTAAGTTATTAGTATTGTAAAAAGCTATTCGGAATTTCTCCCTAGGAAAGAGGTTGGCTAACTTTTGTGAAATCAATCCATAATGCGGGAGTTTGCACCATTTGTAACCTATTTCCTCCACATTAATTGGTTTGAACAAAAGATTGTATGCTTTGAAGGAACATTTTCTTTGCAGTATTTTGTCAATTAAATTTTCTTTGTAGCCATTTTTCATTGCTAAACCTTTAATCGTTATGAGTTCTTTAACAAAGTTACTTTTGGAAAGAGGAATGGCCAAAAGTCTTTTTAGAAGGAAATGAAAAGTGGAAAGCTTATGTGATATGTGATGGCGGGAGTTGGAGGGGATGATGTGGTCTGTGGTGATACTTCTCCGAAAAATTGCAAATTCAAAGTCCCGTCCCTTTCTCAACACTGTGATATCTAAAATATTTAATTGATTATTCTGTTCTTTCTCACAAGTGAAATTGATAATTTCGCATTGGGAATTCAGGTTGTTCAAAACTTTTCTGTCTATCAGTTCCTGTCCAAATAGCAAAGATATCGTCTACATATCGAAACCAACAGTGAATATTCTTGGTGCAAATTCAGGGGCTGCTGAATATTTTACTTTCAAAATCGTCCATGCACAAGTCAGCAAGTAGTGGTGATAACGGGGACCCCATGGCTAATCCTCCAACTTGTTTGAAGAATTCATTGTTACATTGGAGATAATTTTGTTCCACACACAATCTCAAAAGTGACATGAATTCGCTGAGGAAGGGTGGTTCCGACCCAACACTTTGTAGCACTCTTTCCGCCACTACCAATGCTTCCAAAACCGGGATATTTGTGAAAAGGATTTTGAGATCAAAAGACACTAGGGTATGTTTGGAGGGCGGGGGACCTTTCTTGGAGAGCTGTGAACAGAAATCACTGGAATTTATCACTCCTAAATTAGATTGGAAATTTGTCAACTCTCTGAAGAGGGAGTTCAAAAGGGAGGCTAGTTTTCTCGTGGGGGCGGATACACTGGAAATCACTGGCCTCATGGGAATATTTACTTAATGAATTTTATGAAGGCCGAAAAATCTGGGAGCCCTTGGATTCATCACTATTGCTTTGTAAATTTCACTTTGTTTGAGGATATTGAGGGTGGTTTTTACACACTTAATAACTATTCTTTGGAATTTCGTTGTGGGGTCATTTGGGAGTTTTGCAGTTTTTTCACTGCAGATGAAGTCATAATACTTTTCTATATAGTGACTTTTATTCATCACTACCACTGCGTTTCCTTTGTCCGCTTTTTCAACGATCAGATTGCCCCTCCCACCCCACTTTAAACAAACCAATCACCTTTCCTGACGCTTAACACCCCTCTCCCCCCTCTCTCACCCAACCCTCCTCTCCCTCATAATTGGTATATAAATGGACTGCGTCTTGATTAATGTGTACCTGATGATGACGCTTGAGCGTTGAAACTGGTTGTACGTGAATAAAAGACAGTGGAAAGATACATTGTATTCTTCATTTAATTAGGTGGAGGGTATTTCAGCATTACTTCTGATGTTTCTCAAGGGTTGCAACCAATCACTCAGCCTATTACAGGTGAAATAAGACGTTTTAGAAAGAAGTTATTCTGCAAACTGGCAAATATTGGAATAATATCTTGAGGCAGGAATGAGGGTAAAGGGTGGAAAGGCATAAATTGAAAGGGGTGGAAAAATAAAGCTTTATATGCAGAATTTAGAACGTAAATTCACAGAGTATTATGGGCATTAAGTGAAGAATTGCAGTGGGAAATAAGGCGCTTATTGAGACGATGGAACTGAGGAAGGGGACTCTGCGGAGGGAGATAAGAGAAATATTAGCCTAGATTAACGTGGTGCTTAATGGCTAGGAAACTAGGCACCTGAAGGAGGAGGAGATTGGAAGCTGGTGAGGTTCGTGTTGGGAGATGAATGAGGAAGGTGATCTCGGTGGGTGAGGGGAAAACGTTTATGGAGCGAGCGTCAAGTAGACGGGGAGTTTTGAGCAGTAAAAAGGAGGCATTTTCAGTAAGAGGGAAAAAGTCGAGGTGAATTTGTGCATGGAAGAAATATAGAGGTGGAGCAATATATTATTAAAGCATATGGAAGAGGGTCAAATATTCCCCAAAGGAATGAAAGAGGAGGGTCAATCTTATTGACATTAGGAGGGTTAGAAAATTCCAAAAATAGAAATAAGTAAATAATGCTCGAATGAAGATATTTGTGCTTTGGAGCAAAGGTTTCGGGGTAAATTTATTTCGGGGGGTTTTATATTTGTATTTTATGCCTCAGATTTTAGTGTAACGCTACATTAAATAATGAATTTCAAACGGTAGCCGTCTACTTTGATGATTATTCAGATCATCATGTAGGAAATTGTCGAAATATTTTGCGCCAAATAGTCTTGCAAAACATGCGGTATGACGTCGGCACATACGAGTTGGTAATGAACATAGTTCATGTAAGACTCGTAAGACTGGAAAATTGATCATCTTTATCCATTTAAGGTGTATTTATGACTCCACCGATCTTAAAAACCTTTCGTGTTTTCCACGATACCTTGCAATTACGATTTTCCTGCACTAAATGCCAGAGTCATGTTTCCAGGAATCTTGTGTATAATTGGCATATTCTTTGTAAACCTTGCTAATGATGAGGATAATTGATCTAATTGGCTTCTACCCATCTCTAATGATGTGCAGTAGGTGTTTAGACTAATGGCAGCAATATAATTTTCCACTGGCGAGTTGCCTTCGTAAATCACACACAGGTTTCTGTTTCCAAGATTACTTAATTAAATCAAGCAAAGTCCGTCGAAGGATCTTCCTCTGCATGGATAGAGTATTGAAATGCCTTGTCCTTAAAACCAGTTGTCATCTGCTCGTACTTGCTGGTGCGTCTTTTAGTGTTCTTTCGCCGTTTTGACTGCGGTCAACATAGAAATCCGCGTCTCCGTGGGTTCATTCCCTTCACTAGGTTGAATGCAGAGTTCATCTCACCCAGAACGAATGAGATTTCTTAATTGATTAACTCTTTAAGTATAATGAGATGATCCAGAGATAATCACCTAATTTCTTCTCGCAGAGGCTCAAAGATAAACATTTGACAGGCGACAGGCTCACGTGATTTAATATTTTAAATATAAATTACAGATTCAGGCGTGATTTGGTGCTGTTCCATAATAACAGGTATGAAAACTGTTACAAGTTTACACTTAATAAAGACTTATTCTCGGCTACTTTCGATGCACTACATCATTTTCAAGTGTAAATGAAAACTTGAAATTGATGAAGTACATCGAAACTCGTCGAGAATAAATGCTTGATCAAGTGAAAAATTGTAATAGTTTTCATCTCTGTCATTAATATTTTCCCAATAAATTATTAAATTATTCCCTTATTTTGTGTCATTCAAGGAAAATCTCATGAATAATTTGGCGTGCACACCAAACTTTGTGGATATCACACCTTCCGAAGAAATTTCTATTACTTTAATTCCACGTCCAGGAAAAACTTATGTGAAATGTGCCCATCCACGAGAAAACCACCCCCTGCCACGCACCGCAGGGCACCACGTGGCTGCAGGCAACACTTCGTATTAAACAAGTACACCGCGGAGATGTATCTACGAATGGCGTTGGTGGTTTCCGGGGCGGTGAGGCAGAGCCGGCCGCCGCCAGATCTCCTCCTCGGGCCAAGTCATTCATACACACACATGCCCACACTCCCTCCCTGCCGCGGACCCCTGTCAGGCCGCATCCGGCGAACCCCCCCCCCCTTAGCCGCCTTTGCTTAGTTCGCACTTTCTCTCCTCTTGGAAACCGCCGCCCTCACACGCCTCCCCCGGAGCCGCCGCTGTGGATGAAAGTCGTTTATCATCGGAGGAGTGGGGGCTGTTAGCAATCTTGTCCGCCCCGACCCGCCCGGCCCGCCACTCTCTTTCCCGCTTTGCCCATCGTAATGACTGCTCCGATCCGCGCCGGGTCGCTCACCCACTCGGGAGCCGACTCCCTCCCGCACCCGCGTTACGGCGCCGTTTAAGATACACCTTATTTGCACACGCACATTTAAGCAGACGTGAATTGTACGCCCACACCTGGGAGCCCACGGCTCTTCTATCAGCATCTGAAAACATGCATAGCTAGATTTGTCCTTGTAGGTCTTGTGGAAAATTTCACATACCTATTATTACGTAATCTACCAATTGAGGTAGGTTTTGGATGGGCACAACTACCAAATGAAAATCTCCTAACAAATCACAATCCTGCAACCTACTCTACGTCAAGTACATCTCCATACCTGTGTCCTTTCTTCCTCCTTTCATCCTATCCAATATCTCCATCCTATTCCTGTCCTTTCCTCGTTTGCCTAAGGCTCTCCCCTCTATTACAGTCTTCAACATCCCACGGCCTTGCAGTACGCCCTTCATCCATTTTTCCTGGGTCCTGATGACATCTCCCAACAATATACTCTCTCCTTCCCTTTCACCATGCCTAGTACTTCTTCGTTTGCTTTCCTTTCGGTCCACTTCACCCTCTCCATCCTTCTCTACACTCGCATTTCAAAATCTACGTCTATCATCCTGCTTCAGTGACCATGTTTCCGCGCCATACCATCCATGCATAAAATTTTTTTCAGTCTTTATACGCAGCTACCAGAAACTCTGTGGCATTGGTGCGTTGAATTAAGCTTATTATTCTACGCAGATGATATTTCTTCAAAAATTATTTTGTATCACTGCAAAAAGAATTAGCACATCCTCCGCTTTTTTTGAATATACATTTCTCGATTTTGGATATGGATGCATCTAAGATTCACAACGCACCTTCTGCTGGACTGCCGCGACCCACCACAAATACACAATTAACAATAAAAAAAGGATAACAACTCTCTTCGTTCCAAGACAATAAGCGTCAAAAAAGAGGTATGTCCAAGCGACGCTTAGACTCTCCCCGGCCTGCTTTCGGAATTCCACGTGAATCATGGTAGCGAAGGACGCCCTCGGGCGAAACAGCGCAATTACGTTTTTATTGTCCGAGTCAGGACGGAATTTCACTGAAAGTGTGCGTCCCTGCGAGCAAAGTCATCCTTTTAAACGAAAGCGAAGTCACGTCAGTGCCAACTGCCGCTCCCACCCCGATTTCGAAAGATTCAAGTTTCCAAGTTTTCTTTGATAATCTTATTTAGAATAGTAAACGGTATACAACGACTTTTACTTCAATATTATTACACTCCGTGATAAAGCACATAGATATTCCTTATTCCGTCTGTTGACGATCAATCTTGTCCGCCAAGTCGTGAAATGTATGTGTGTGTGTGTGTGTGTGTAAAGTCCTGTTTATTCGTAGTTGAACCAGGCATAGAGGCCACATCCAGTACTGTCGTCCAACACGTCGTAGCCAAAATAGAGTCGATCTAGCAATGTTCAAAGTTGTCCTGGGGGCACTCTCCTATTCCCGACACGTCGTCTAGGCCAATAGGAAAGCAATCCTCGAGGAAGGCTTGGCCGGAAGTGGGGTCGGCGGAAAGGGCATTCCACTCGGGCATTATGTTCTGAGGAGCTTTGGTTTTGATAGCGAGGTTTTGAGGGCTCGTAGATGACAATCTGCATTCAGGGATTACTGACCACTGTCGTTTATTTTCGGCAAGTGTCGCAACTGACTCTTTTGTCTTTTTTATTTTATTTTACGGAACTAATCGTCTATTTTAATTTAGCACCTAACCCTAAGCCTGTGTTCATATACTTATACTGCATGAATCTGTGTTCTTTGTCGTTCGAAATACAATGTGTATTAATTGAGTAAGGCTTAAAGTAGGGCCCTACCGTTTATTTAACCTTATATTTGAGCAATCGCCATCACTGTAGCTAATGTACCCATCCACCGTAGGTAATGGGTGGTCCCATTTTAGCACATTCATCCGTAAAATAATATAACATTTCATTTAAACGCATCGTATTGAAATTGATGTGACATTTCGTATTGTTGTCGTGCTGCGTGACATTTAAAAATCATTTTACTTGTACTAACTCCTAGAATTTAATTTTTATACAGGGTACCACGTGCTCCTAAGTAATGGCTTTTAAGCGGACGGAAAAGTTTTAAGTCCAATATTTTTACTCTTGAGAAAAGTGTGATTTGTTCCATGGAGTGAGTTCAACGCATGGTAGCCGCAAAATGGGTGGTTTATTACAATTTTCCTGTTCAACAAAATATTTGTTAACTCCAAAAGTCAATTTAAAAGTTACATTTAATCAAGGGATTTGGGAATTCAGCTTTAAAAGATTCACCCTTTTGGCTAATTTAATTTTAAAAATGATATATGATAGGTCTTTGAAAGCTAATAACAAGTATTCTTTTTAACTTTAAACTGTTAAACGTACCAACAGATGCCAAAAGTATTTTTATCGAGGCAGTAGTCTCCCGATCAAGGCGACAAAAAATCGCACTCAGCGCTTTCAATTGCAGGATAAATAATTAGAGAAGTCACCTATTTATTAAAATATACTTGAAATCAATTTCATTAGTCATATATAAACCCTGTGGTCTTCCTTGATAGGATTCCTCATATTTCATGCAACATTTTCCAATGAATGCCGCAGCATATTGCATTAGAACTCCATGCATAAGTGCTCTTTTAGAAGGTGTAATTAGCGGAAAATAAGCGCGAAAGGCACAGTGCTGAAACTTCAGAAGCATAGAAATCTTTTTAGAGACGCATCGGCGAAATCATCCGGGAGTTCCGTTTGGCGGTGGTTTGATTGGAGGGTCTTAGGGCAAATATTTGAATTTTTCGCGCTCACGGCAAAGTTCTCGTTGGGCCCGTTGTCGCCTCCCATGCAGCGACGCGGTGGCTCTGGGGGCGCTTCGAGCGCGCTCAAGAGCTTAAATGCTTGTTCGGTTGACCGCGTCAGATGTCGGCGTGGAGCAGCGAAGCGATTCCCTAATTGCGACGACGAAGGAAGGCGTTCCCCCCCCCCCGGGTGTGTGGCACCCCTGAGAAATTGCCCGGGAAATGGTGGAGGGGTGGGAGGAATCGATTTACCTCGCACGGCCAACTGCTCGGTTGAAGCGGGGTGATTTATGTAACTTTGAAACTCCGGGATGCAAGCAGGAGCCGCTGCTGCTTCCGACCGAGTCGGAATGGGGGGGGAGGAAATTTAGGCGAACCGAGAGTTGGAGAGAGTGCTGCCCAGAAGTGAGGCGAAATGGATTTGGCGGGCCGAGGAGCGGGGGCGGAACATGTACTGAAGGGGAACCGACCCAACCCAACCCCCCTTCGGTTTACGCGCCAAATAGAATGGATGGGAGAGATCCACGTGAAAAATGCCGTCAAAAGCCTCCACAAGGTGGATCAAACGGGGCTTCGGACTCATCTCCCTATTTGAGGAAATTCTTGAAGACCGGTTCCGTCAACTGTTCTTACCAGGGCGACCGGCCATTACTAAAACGTTAATCCATCAAACATCATATTCTCCTTGTTTCATACTATTACTTACTTATTATATTCAATTTTAACACTTTAAGCAATCATTTTTTGTTTTCGTCACCTGCTGTCCAGCCAGAACTGACTGGCTTAGCAGACCCAGAATGAGTATTCCATTTATAAATTTTTAATATATACCACTATTGTATATGATGAAGATCATACCACTCTATGTTATATGATAAAAGTTATCTGTAATTGTATTTTTTATTAATTGTCCGTTATTCATTGTATATCATTTATGATGAAGATCATACTACTATTATACATGAAAAAGTTATTAATAAGTATATGTGTAAAAAAACACAAAATACCCCAAAACCGCTGCAAAGGCGTGTGGCGGGTGGTCTCCACGCGTAAAAGATGACAAAACCACATGCGAAATAAACGCATCTGTGCAAAAACCCTTTCAACTTGCGTGCGCATGCAAATTCATGTACTATCAACTAAGAAACAAATAACCCTTTGAATGTAGTAAAAATTTATCCAATAACGTGCAAGCTAGAATTTGAAAAGTGAGAAGGCGAAATTCCACCACCACATGGATCGGCAACATGCAACAGTCTCCTTCCCCACGGACACAGGTAGGGAATGTAACCCAACGCTGAAGGTAGCGGGAGGCTCCCCCCCACAGAGAGAGACGAGGGACGGAAGGGGAATCTTAAAAACAGACGAAGCAGTTACTGTTGAGAGCAGTGCATTATTTAATGGCATTCCAATTAATTCATGCGGGAAGAAAGGGGTTTGACAACAAATCACACGAGGCTAGTGAAAGTGCATGTAATGGATTAGGGTGGTAAGTGGAATTTTTGCTATCTATAACCTTACGGTAGCTATCCCGTATTGTGCGTGGGAAGGAGTCCTTCCGTCTGCTATTTCTGGCATCAATTTCCCGAATTTCATAAACATGATCCAAGCGACCAATGTATGTTTGAGTGCGAATAATTTGCGAGACTTCGGCGCTGAAACATGCGGATCTGAATTTATATAGTAGGTTCAACCCAGCATTGAATCGTATTTCTTCTCATGACTCCCGCCCCAACTCCATAAGCATTTCAGAGTCGCTTTTCATTTTATCGTATGATTTTTCAACGAAATGGTCTTCCTGGGAAACGGCAGGTGATACAAATAAAGGAACTGCCCCGCCTTATTAACTGGTTAGTTTATGGATTTTTCTCGCCTCTTGAGTTTATGCTCCGAGGTGAGCGTCTTACTCGCCTTTCCATCAAACCATTGGAGTTGATTGGTGGGGATTTATTCTTCCTCCTTCGTCATCGATTCTCGATTCGATGAGCAAGTTTGCTGACTACCGATACGGCGAGGAGGTGATAGTGAGTATAAAGCTCCTACTGTTTACCAAAACAAAAGGGCTTTCACGAAATAACTATGAAACATGCAGTGCATTTTTCTGCGTAAACTTGATATGTAAAGCCGCAGCACTAACACTGAAATTAGTTCTAGTGGATAAAGCATAAGGGATGGCAACTGCTTGCTCCAGCAGGGAAAAGAAAGCCGCAAAGTAGGGAATGGGAAAGGAGGGGTTGGCAAGTTTGTGTGTGAGGGGCTGCTTTGATTCACGTCTCGTGAGATGGTGTACCAGCGGGTCTCTTCACATTTTGAGTGACCTCATGGAGTGCGGATGCATGCATTTCAACGGCATTTGATTCCATTACCGTGTACTCCTCATCCGAATCTCTGTGAATTTGGAAAAGGAAACACGTGCGTCTTTTCTCTGCAGGTTTTGCTTCCCAGTTTTATACCTTCATTCTGAACTACCTGCTCTCTCGAAATAAGATACGAGCTGTCCTTGCCTTCGATTTCAGGTTTATCTTCCATTCATCCACGGTTGGCTTGCAGTTTGCGATTGATATTTAATTACTGTTTTCACCGTTGTCGTTGATGGCTCAATTACAAAATATAAAATTTGCCAGTTGAAATATAGAAATTTCAGTAGTTTTATGTGAGAAGGTGAACTTCACATTTTCACTTTTCACGGTAAATATCTTCAGAAATGAATTCATGAATAACATTATATGTCACGCGAAGCTGGAGTGCGTGTAAACCTGCTGATATTCCGTGATGATCTGTAACTAATGCATCTTTGTTAATTTTTGAAGAAAAAACGACCGGTTATTTGTTTTCCCTTGTGCACGCGCAACGGCTGTTTCCTTTCAATGTCGCCCATGGAGCCCAAGAGCGTTTTACTTGTGGTGAATTCAAGTGAGAGAAAGGGATGCAAATTGAATGAATGACTTGCCTTTGTAAATTTTCTGATATTTTCCCCGTGCAAGAGGGGCAGAAAATGTTTCTTTAAACATTAGTGTCTAAATCTACCACCTCATTATGTTTACCGTGGGCCGCAGTAGTCCAGGGGGTAGAGTGTAGGACTACCAACCGTAGGGTCCCGGGTTCGATTCCCGGGCAAGTCTTTGGAGATGAGAATTATTTCAGTCTAGCAAATACACAGACATTTTCATAAGGATCATCTATGATTGCGCATGCCGTCATTGCTTCTGAATTAAACAACTGAGAGTGAAAACGAAAAAATTTTCCATCGATTCAGGCATTCCAATATTCCATTTACGACTGACTGCGACTGATTTCACCCGAACAAAAATTTCTTTTAAGCCGTCAGCTGATCAGCGCCACATCCAGGAATTTTCCCTGCCGGTATGACATCGAAGTATTTAGGCATGCGATTATAATTCAATTGATATGAATTTAATGAAAAAATCAAAGAAAACATTTACCCCGGGATACCGGCTCTATCTATGAGTCCTTTCTTAATTGGAAAGCCCTTGTAATTATTTTTAAATTCGTGGCAGAACTCCTTGCACATGAGAATTTAATGACTAAAAATTTACCGAATTCTCCAGATGTCGATTTTGCGTGAAACTTCGATGAGGCACCTGGAAATTCGTGTTTGCCGCCTTACACGCCTTACCGTTTCAGGCAAATGGGAGTGATTCACGTAATTCACCACCCGCCAAGAGACTTGCCAAAAAACCTCACCGGAACTGTCTTGGTTCCCACACGACAAGGTTAAGGGGGTCAGGTAGCAGGAAACAGCGGTCAGCGTCCACCTAACCCACCCGGCCACCCCGCTTCTCCCCATCCGCCTTTTTCTTGAATTTTTGTTTAGCGTCCACGAAACCCACTCATGGAATGAAGTATTTGATATAATTAGTTTATTTACATTCAGCGCTTGCAAATAAAAGACTAATTCTGAAGTATGGAAGCTAGGAGAAAGTTAATTCGTTGGCATTTAGTTCATTAAAAAAATGAAATTTACGAAATTTTTACGTTTCCGTTTAATTTTGGAAAAATTCCATTCCTTGAGATTAACCACACAACTTCTACGCATTCAATTTCTAACGTCGTTTAATAAGAATAAAGTAAAAACGACATTCTAAGTAAAAACTATGCATTGTATTTATCCGTAGTCTTCCGCGACTTCTATCTAATGAATCGCGGAAGCAGCATGGACTCATCGATAATGCATAAAATTCATTCCCTTTGGTCATTCTTACAAAACGGAGGAAAACGGAATTGAAAGTGAACGGAGGAGATTCGAATGCGGTCAAGGTTTACACCTTGACCGCATTGGAATCTCCTCCGTTCCCGGCGCTTCTGTTTGCTAGCGTGTAAAGAACCCAATTGATACCCTCCACATCCAAATGGTTTAACGTGCGTATCTGTTTAACTGTCGCTCATTTAAAGACAAAAATGAGCTTCTTATGTTTCTCGGTTCGAAATATGAAAAAAACAAAGTATTCAAGTCAACGGCGTAACCCATTGGTCCACGATTACCGCTCCCGAAGCACTTCTGGGTAGGGTGGTCTTGAACTGGGGGGTGCGGGACAGGGGAAGAGAGGGTGGTCGGAGGGGCGTGTAATCGATTGGGGGATTCATTCGATTTTCGCAGAAAAACAGAGGAAAACTGAAAAGAGGGAAACTGGGCTCGTGGGAATGCCCGCTAGTAAATCGAATATCCCGCCCCATTCACTCCCAGAGGATAGCCAAGGACAACAATGCCAGGTTGCGCAAGGGAGAAATTGGTTTAGTTTCAGGGTTGTCGATCTCTCTCCTTGCGTCTCCCAATCCTAGGTTTTAGGAAGTGTTCCGGATTGGGATAGGAAATGCAAAAAGGAAGGGACTGCATAGAATTGCAGGGTGTCGGATTTTACAATGACACCACATCTAAAGCAAACCAAAGTATGTAAGAGTGTGGCGAGGGTTGTTGGTGCAACAGTACCGTGTAAATGCAATAAAAGAAGTATGTCAAGCGCATAATGATAGAGTTTCACCATTTTAGAAGTGGTTGTGAATTAACCACCAAAGTTATCAACGCGTCTGCAGGTGAGAGCAGGGCTCGTCCAGTGAGAAACTCAACGGCGTGGGGATCGGGATGGTATCTACATCTACATCAATACCCTGCAAGCCACCAAAAAGGTGTGTGGCAGGGGGTGCAGCACCAGGAGAAAAGGGTAAGGGATGACGGGTTAGGATTTTTCAAATGGATAGGGAAAGGTGGGGGGAACCTGCAAAAAAGATATAAATATACTAGTATAACCATGCGCAGTCGCTACCTTGTAGGTTGATACTTATTACGGCGAGCCGACTAGTGGGGGATTTCCATTACAAGCATTCTGGTCTCTTATTGTTCTCGGAAAAAATGACCATTTAAACCTGTCTGTCTTGCAGTCTATCTCTCTAATCTTATATTCGAGATCTCTCCGCCCGTAATACGTTGGGGTTCGTATTATGTTCATGATGTCATCGGAAAAGGACCCATCTTTAAATGTTTTTAATAAGTTTAATCTATATTGTAAACGCCGCTGTGTAAGGGAATCCCAGCCTAAATTTTCTAGCAAAGTAGTTACGCTACTGCGTTGGTCATAACAATTTTTGACAAATCTAGCCCCCCTCCGCTGAACTCGATCCAATTCCGAAATCAAATTTATCTCTTGAGGATCCCATATACTGGCAGCATACTCTAGGTGGGGCCTGACTAGGGCAAGAAAACATCGTTCCTTCACTTTTTCGTCACATTTACCCAGCACTCTTTTTACAAATCCCAATTTCTTATTAGCGCGACCGCATATTTCCCGTATGTGCCTTCCCCAGGACAGATCGTGAGTAATTGTTACACCCAAGTATTTAAAGGAATCTACCCTCGCGATTTCTGTTTGCTTCACTTTGTAACTAAAGGGGGGGGTGTTACTCTTTTCCCAAAAATATATTACTACGCATTTTTTCAAATTTAATTCCAATTGCGATGTATCGCACCAAGTTTGGATTGCATTTAGGTCGTTAGCTAACGTGACTCTGTCATCGCGACTTCGAATGTCCCCATAAATCACCGCATCGTCAGCAAAAAGACGGAGCCTGCTATTAACCACGGTGCTGAGGTCATTTATGTAAATAAGAAACAAGAGGGGGCCTATGATACTTCCCTGTGGTACACCCGCCGTGACCCTAACAGTATCGGATGATACACCGTCCAGGACGACTGTTTGAACACGATTTTTTAAAAATTGTGTTATCCAGCATATAACATTCCCGTGTATTCCATAGGTATTCCAACTTAGCGAGTAACTTGCAATGAGGGACTTTATCAAAAGCTTTTTTAAAATCTAGAAATATTGCATCAACTGGAATATTACTTTCACCGGAATGCATTATATCATGAACAAAGAGTGCGAGTTGAGTTTCGCAGGATCTACCTTTACGGAACCCGTGTTGGTTATTAATCAATTAATCTCGGTTATCGAGGTACCGCATTATTGAACTAACAATGATGTGCTCAAGAATCTTACAGGAGATGGGGGTGAGCGATATTGGCCTATAACTACTGGGGTCCTACCGGTCTCCATTTTTAAATATGGGTGTCACAGAAGCTATCTTCCAACCGCTTGGCACGCTTTCTTCTGCTAATGATTTCTTAAATATTATATTAAGATAAGGAGCAATTTCAGACGACAGTTCTTTATACACACGAGCCGGTATCTCATCAGGTCCCGGAGATTTGTTGGGGTCGGTATGGTGGCTAACGTACTGGGCTCCCGGTCCGGGTTCGAATTCTGGCGGTGACCGATATTTTTCAGTACTATCTCGATCCATGCCTGAAGTGCTTTGAGGGCTCTTTCGAGTTAGTATGTCGTCAGTCGGATGGGACGGTATTCTGTGTGAGCGCTTGGCGCCTTTCCTTATTTATAGCAGGCTAATGCCGACGCCGGGTTTCTCTCTCCACCCTCCCTCCTTTCCAATCCATCCCTAATGGCGCAACTGGCCTCAGCTGTCGGTCGCCTCCCATTAAAACTAACCACCACTACCCAAAAGCGTTGTTTGAATCCACAGATGACGGTGGGCAGTGAGGCCTGTTCACATTGGATCTTTTATGTAGATTTGACGTCGGTGAATAAAATCAAGCAGTTTGTGTAAATTTGTGGTGAAGCCTAGGGTAACTGGAATCGAACTCGGTTCCACAGGTCCGTAGCCAAGCGCTAAAATGCGCTCCTCCTTTGAATCGTGCTCGAAGGAAACGATTCATTGGATTCAAATTCAAGATTCATCTGTCGATTTGACATTTCTCTTATATTTTCATATTTTCCATGATAGTTAACTTTTGGATTATTTCCTGGGCGAATTAATTAAAATTTGACTAATGGCCCACCATTTTAAATCCCTCTAAGAATTGTCATTTTATAGGACACTTTATGATTTCATGTAATAAAAAATTGGATATAATAATTGATTATTTTGTGCACTATGCAATAACAATACTTGTTAAGCTTAAGTTAAGCAATAATCACTTGTAGCAACTCAGCTTACGCGTGTAGATAGACAGATAGAAGCTGTTATTTGGGCGAAATTTAGACCAAATGATCCCTTCTTTCATTCAATCCATCGTCGTAGACATATTTTTTTGGCCATAAAATTTATATTTACATGCATTTACATAAATACGAAGAGACAGACAGACATACAATATGCACAGATGTGCGAATCTAAACAACAATATACATATACATATGTACATACATACACATATGTAAATTAAGGGTACATCTACTCATACACACATACTCAAATTAAATGACAATAAAGAAAGAGAACAATAAAATAAGGAAAGTCTAAGCAAAGGATGAGGTTTATGGGAAACGCTAGGGAGAGCGTGGCATTGCTCATCCTGTAAAAACCCACGCAGGAAAAACACCCACGAAGAGAAGGGGGGTGTGAAAAACCTGCGAAAACCCTATTAATTAGAGGAAAGATACATGTACATTGTAACGATCAATTCTACATAGTATACATATTGTTAAGTTACTGCAGTTGAAATGGAGAAATTAATAACATGAACAACACATGAAGAGTAATGAGAAACATAAGATTAACTATGAGATAAAGTGTGTAGAGATAAAGCGAACTAATCAAAGACTTTGAATGCTTCATGTAGAGGAAAAGTGAGACATCATATTAATTCCAATGACACTTATTTTTTTAGCACGTAACTTATCTGCTCGTTCTTATCTTTTTATCATTGCTGATGTGGTGTTGTTTCTGCATGAATCGAATGCCAAACATCCCGAACGGGAATTGCACGAGACTTTTGTCACGCGGAAGGTTTTCGGAAAAAAAATAATCGGTACAACGCTGCATTCGGTATTTTTTTGAATTACCATATAGTTAATGGCTCTTGCATGTACATATGTTTCTTGATAAACGGGTCTCACGCGATAGTAATTCAAAGAAGCCAGGCTGGGCGGGATGCATTAATTATAACAAGTGCGTAGGAAGAATTGAAGGGAAAAAGTTCTTTTCCTTTAAAGAGTGCAGGGATGAATACAAAATCGGCAAACAGCAAGAGAATTCTAAACGTGCCTTCTTATTCGGTGGCAGTTTCTCAGAAAGTCATTTTTCGCTTATTTATTTCCTTTGCGTTGATTTGGAAGGGCTTTTTCATTTTTCCCCCGCTCCTCGGCCCGGCGTTTGGGAGAGCAGCCCTTTGACGAGGGCCGGCCCTCTCCTCCTCCCCTCCCCTGACCCAAATGTGCCGCGCGGCTTTTGTCTGCCATCCTCTTCGTCGAAAAAGATGAGATTCTCCTGAAATAACCTCCCGGACCCTCGTCAGCATAAATATGGTTTAAAAGCTCCATCTGTGAAGTGCTGCCCTCCATGTGATCGATGGGGAAGTCCGATGTGGCGGTGAGGGTGACGGAGCTGTTCGTCCGAAAAATACTTTCGCTCTTCGGGTCATAAAGTTTACATTAATTAACCCTACCTAGGGATAACTCCCGCGAATATGGCATTGCAATCATTTAATCGTCGATGCTGAAACTAAATGGGATCTCTAATAGCGTATCATGGTTGCAAAAAGTTGTCTTATTAAAATCATTACAAGGCGAACGCTTAATTAAGTATTATTGGTGTGTCATTCTTCCTAAAGTGATCATTTTTGGATCTTTTATTTAAATTTTTGCTATCGCTACTTTACGTAAGTCGATTAATATCCGGGATAGTTCATCGTCAAAGCATTAGAGCTAGATGAACTATTGGACGCATTTCAGGGGATGTTCACTGCAATATTATCTTTCTATTAAGCAAATTTATTTAAAATTTTTGATTAAGCGGAGTTTTGAAACACCGCTGCTCTTTAGTTCCGACATTAAAAAAAATATAAATAAACTGATCATATTAAACGCCACTAATCAAAGAAGATAATGACAAAGATCACATTAATATCAGGTTTTATGTTTCTGTGCCTACATTTCAAATTTATAATGTTTATGTTTATTTTTCAAAAAGGAGACCTTCTGTTCAAATAGCCATTATAGTTATTAGTTCGCGATGATCACTTAGTGTCCTCTCTCGGTATCCCCACAGCGATAATACCCACCTTCCAGCCCTAAGGGATTAAGAAGATCTTCTTGAGATTAAGAAATATATCGCTGCTTTCTACATAGACATGTATATTTATACATGCGCATCTGTTCAGGGATTCAGGTCGCACTCCAATTAAAAGTAAGTACGTGATGCTGAAACGCCTTCATCTATTGCAGCGAAAGGAAACAAGTAAACTTTAAAATTCGTCGCAACCGAATGGGTGTGTATTAATGGAGGAGCGAGACAAGAAATTATTGAAGTAATATCTCCCGAGATGTTCCGCAACGCCAATTTTTATTCTGGGAACTTGGCGAATGTTATTTCCGAAAATGTACTTTCTCCAGAAAGTGTAGAATTCCAAATGGTGAGACGTGCTTAATTTTATTTTGCTGATGCGTTTCAGATGCGGACCGTGCAAAAGAGTACTTCTCCCAAGGTATGCGCGCCCAGGCGCCGTCTTATTCCGCCAACGTTCCGAGTAATTTAGCGGGAGAATGAGGGAGTCCTCGCTTAACCATTTCCATGGGTGTTCTCTCCCTCCGGAGGGGGGCGCCCCTCTCCAGGGCCTCACGCGGACGAGCCCTCGCTCCCACCTTTATCCCCCTTGACCCCCCCCCTTCCCGGAGACCCTCGCCATTTCAATACGGGGGGATTTCGCTCCCCTCAGCTGTAAACTCCGTAGGACCGCTATCGAGTTATTTCTAATGGTTCGCTACGTGTCCGGAAGGCGGGAACGTCGTCGGGGAGATTGACCGGTTGAAACGGAGAATCCCAATCGGCTCGGAGTTGATTGTATGCACGGGGGATCCGAAAATCTTGGCGCGCCGCGCGTGCTCGCCGTATCGCATTGTAGGAGGAGTGTAATGAAAGGATTGAGCCTTTTAATTGGTCCCACTCGTCATATTTGAAAATAGGGAATGTTGCAAGTTGCACGCGTACAGACCCTGGACGACTTTCCGTTTCAGCGCAGCTGCTTCGGAACAAATCCTTACTTTGGAAATCGGGATGGTGCGGTGGTTAACATAGTGGCTTCCCATTGACAGGGCCCGGGTTCGAATCCTGGCGGCGATAGATATTTTTCTGTGGTGCTGCATGAGGTGCTTAGTGGTGAGCACTTTGAGTGAGTACGCCGTCCGTCGGTTGAGACGTTAAACTGTTTGATCCCTTGGCGCCTTTCCGTATTAAGACTAGGCTAATGCTGACGCCGGGTTTCTCTCCACCCTCCATCCTTCCCTGTACATCCCTAATGGCGCAAATATGCCACCTTCCCTTAATACTAATACTACTGCAAACCTTTACTTCAGGTTAAAAAATGGTGACTTATTATCTTTAAAATATTTGTCCATATTATTTTCTTCAGATAGGCATTGTGTATGCTGAAATGTGATCGCATACTGCTGATTTCCACCTGCCCACTCTAGCTTTTAAAATGACTAATGAGATGGATCCAAATGTATTTAAACATTCATTCTTTGACGACGCAACGCAGGAAATGTGTGAGTGTAAGAGACCGTTAATTTCGATCATGTTGGGGTTTTTTGTCATTGATGTAAAGCAGTCAAATTATAAAAAATTCTATGAATATAATATTTAAAATATTGAAATTCATCGTGGGCTGGGTTGGAGTGAAAAAGTTCAAATTTCTCGTTTCGTGTGCCGTCATGGTTTTCCTTGTACATATCCACGGTGCACAATTTTTTACCCTCAATTCGAAACCAGTGACTCCATTTTTAAATTACTCGGGGGAAACGAATATTTCATGCAAATTTGTGGCAATTAAAGAACGAAGCCTCGCATAAAATGTAGATTACGGTCCCTGGAACGTATGTAATGAACTGCTTTAAGCACAGCTTTGAAGCAGGTTTAATTACAGCTTTAGTTCATTTGGTGTAAACTAAAATACTATTTTTTAAATTTGCAATGGAATATGTATGTAGCGGTCGGCGTACCGCGGACGTATTTTTAGAGTAAGTCGCACTACGGTCACAAACGCAACGCTACTATATCAGAACTCAACCTTTTGGCACATATTTTTAGCGCAGACCTTAAAAGCCCGAAATTAAATTCATCTTATTTCACGGCTTGGGAGCAGAAATCCGTAGTTCACCGCCAAACGCCTCCTCCCATTTACCTTGTCCCCACGTCCTTATCTACCTTGTTCAAATGTTGGTTAATGTTAGGTGCCAGTGGAGCCCGAGTGGCGGCACGCGTTTCGTTCAACGTCAGAGGAAGGATATACGCATGTGGACAGGGCGAGATGTTTCTCATTCCCATTGCTGATTTTATATTATTTTGTCCTGAAAGAATTTATGGCCCTTTTTGTTCAGAAAAATGTACCTAGGGAATTGTCCAAACTATCTACCTCATGAGAAATCATTCTCAATGATCATTGTACCTGCGGAGTTTATTTATATATATTTTTTAATATATTGTACCTACGGAGTTTCATTCATGCGAAATTATTTCCCCTCTAGTGTTTGCATTTCCACACTTTCAGCGGTGAATTATGTGTTGTGACAGTGGCACTTTTAGGAGATATACTTTCTAAGTACTTGAAATGACTATGGCTTATTTTTAAAGAAACTGCGGGAGATGCCACGGTATTAAACCAATGAGCTTTACAAAGCAATTATTGAAAGGTGTAACAATTCATTTAAAAAGAA
This sequence comes from Hetaerina americana, assembly GCF_022747635.1. Classification (NCBI taxonomy): domain Eukaryota; kingdom Metazoa; phylum Arthropoda; class Insecta; order Odonata; family Calopterygidae; genus Hetaerina; species Hetaerina americana. The sequence goes on from NW_027287205.1 coordinate 4,114,832, forward strand.
AGCGTTCGCCTGAACCGGGGTCTCGGTCAAGGTGAATGCTTTTAACAATTTATATTTTTCTAGGTTGAACTTACTGTCTATTGATGGAAAGGAATTTTTTTGATTCACTTTCTTGAAGATTTTACTTCCTCTAATATTTGGACTCAGGCATTAAAGAGGATATTTTCGCTTTTTTGACGAGATAGCGAAAGGGATAAAATTCTGCTTGCTTACATAGTTGTTCATCGCTCAGTTAATAATTTATTCCAAGCACACTTTAGATTATGTTGGGAGTAGATTAGAAGCATATAATTCATCCTCTTATCGTAATAATGCGTAACAGGTGATATATAGCATTTAACCGTAATTCAATACAAATGTTTTATCGTAACTCAAACCCTTCATACATACCATAGTCCTTATCATTGAAGGTAGAGTTATCAATCAAATCATTGTCAATCAATGTCAATCAAATATTGGATAAAATTCAGATGCATGAAAGGAGAGGTAATTCAGAAACAATAATGGCGTAGGTGCCAGATTATGACGCGTAGTAATCTCGACGCTGTGGCTACAGTGGATGAAATATTTTCCATGCTCCATTGGATGCCATGCCCATTTCTTCGATTTCTCGTGTACGAAAGCTGTGCGGAAGAACAACGAATATTTTTAGTGTACCCGTGTTAGTTCATTTCATTCAATTCCATTGTTCTAATTAGTGTTGGGTGATATATATCCGCATAGTAATTCTTTCTGAGGCATTCAATTCGACAATTATCTGAGGGGAGGTCGCTAAATAGTGTTCACCCCACCGCATGCACACTCACTCTCCCTGCCCGTCCCAATCATCCAATCAAAGACATCACTCCATTTCTTCCGCTAACCTTTTTTTTTTCCACGAATCTGATGAGCTTTAAACTTCATCTAATTCACTCAATTAACGAGCGTTCCAAATACTTGCAGCAAGTACGGACTAAAATATGCGAAATCACCTTTACTTTGCCATCACATTTCCCTGCTGGGACGGAGCGCAGGCCTTGGGGGCGAAATGCCTGGACTCTCTCCCTCCCTCCCTTTCTCCCCCTCGCCCCCCCCCTGTCCCTACCGTTCCGCCTTAATAGCAGCTCACCCGGTCTATACCCTTTAACAAAGGATGTCGGTTCCTTTCGTTAGTCTCCACCAGTTGGATCATCTTTAAGGTCATCCGGTTTCGGAAAGATAGGGGTAAACTTTTTTTACGCATCTATCTTTGAGGAAAAAGTCATCGACGAGCAAATGGACCATTCTTTGTTTCCTGAACAATTCCCAAGACCCGAGTGTTTGCGGCGATTCGTCCACCGTCGTACCGTTTGAGGCTTTCCAAAAATATGCGGAAGTGAATCGAAATAGTTTGGGCCGGCAGATATTTCGTTCCCGGCTTCCGTGGCGGGGTTTTTTATTGCGTCATAATTTTTTGTCGGTCGAGGGGGGTTTATTTTTATGAGTGGTCGGTATTTATTCGAGGATTCTCGTCTTACATTCAGTTTCATCCCTTCCGCCTTATCTTTTTCCGAATTCCTTCGGTATCATTCATCTGATTCAGCTGTTCTCTCTCTCTCTCTCCACCCACCTCAAACCAGTTCTCATCCTCCCCCACACCCCCGTGCACCCTATCCACACCCCGCACGCGAAAATTACAAAAATTAATTCTGCGCGCCACTTTGGCGAATGCCTTCTCAACACGCCTCCTCTTCCCCCGTGATTATCCTGACCTTTTCGGACGGAATGGACTTGTTTCCCTCCGCCACTCACCCACTTCATGCCGGGTGGGGCAGCGAGGAGCCCCCACCCTCGAAGGGCCCCCTCTTTCGAGGGCCCCCTCCACCCCGGAGTCCCTTCAGCCAACCCACGAGTACCCTGTTCTCCCCTCCCTCCACCCCTCCTTCAACCCACCCTATTTTCCCCTTCCCTCCCCTCCATCGATTTCTCCCCGTGAGCTGCCGCTTCTGCCACCCACCCCCTACGCCAACCACCCCCTCTCTCCCCCCCCATACCCCCACCCCCCGAACACCCCCATTCTCACCCCGGCTAGTACCTCCTCGCTCTCTCTCTCTCTCTCTCTTGGCGATTCGAGACTCCCTCGCCGTCGCACAGTATCTCGATGTTTCATCCGAATCGATTCTCGACCCCTTAATCGATAGCGCGCAACATTAAATCCACTATTTCGTTTGCATAAAACTATGGTTTAAGGGGATCTGGGATGACTTGTCTCGCAGTAATTGTTGACGAAATATCTTCAGTAGCATTTATATTCAGTTACTTAGGATAAGGAACAAAATAACTTAATGAGTTGATTGCCTAAGTTTAGCGACCTGTAAAAACCATATTCAGGGCTAAAAAATACAATGGTCTTCACAGATAATATGGGGACATGGCACACTTCGTGTATATAATGATTGATTGAATATGCAACGTGGATATAAACATTTTGGGTAGGAAAACCTTGTTAAGTGTTCTATTTAAAAATAAGGTAGAGATAAAACAGTCATCAGCCCGAAGGTAACGGTAATTTTGATACCCGGAATCCCTAAAAATCCGGAAGTTTGCAAGCTTCTATTAAAATATAATCCAAATATACGTCCTTCACGAGGGGCATCTTCGAGGGACGAGCGACCACGTTTAAATTCAGCTGCCCACCTTTTAACAGTTGACATTGAAGGAGAGCAGAGTCCCCATTTGCCCTTTTGCCCATCTCCTTACGGGGTGAATCCATCCAAAACGAAGAACTGTATGACCGCACGAAATTCAAGTTTTCCCACTTTAACGAAAAATACGAAAGACATCTACTGCAGCATTACGTGTTAAGAAACTACTTGACAGAACAAGTTGAAACTTGTCTTACGAACTGATGACACGTACAACCAAGCAGGAATGATAACTTTTCCCTGATTGGAACGCCATCTTTGTGTCAGGCCGAGAGCTTTTCCCCTGACCCTCGTATGTTCAATAGGTGATTCTGTTTTGTGTTTTTGAAGTTTAAAAACCTTCATCTGCCGGTTAATGTAATGAAGTGTTAATATATATGTCGTTCGCTACGCACTTCATGCATTCAGAGCAGCAAACTGTTTTCATTATTTTCTGTACTGTTGCAAACAACATCCCTACCCAATATTTAAATTAATGAACATTTTTACTAAAAAGAATAAATGAAAAATACAGCTTGCTTATCTTACTTTTCTTTCGTTCAGATTTGATGTTGTTAAACTAATGATCACCTGTTTTCCCCCTTACAAATGTCGTGTAAGAACTATAAACTACTAAGAAATTGATTTGGCACTGAGTTCCGAGATCATTACTTGAACGCGATTATTACTGTACAAAATGAAGACTTAAAGAGACGAAAACAATGATACGTACATCATCAGCTGAGTGCACCACATGTTTCACAACAGCTTAACTTCTCCTTAGGATGACAAAATATTTCTATCGGCTGCCGTTGCAAGTGACAGCATCAGAATCGACATCGATTACGTTCACAATCGGAAACCTTTGTAAATCAGCGTTCGAAACTCACGTCGAAGCTCGATACTAAGTCAAAGGAGAAACTGCGGCCGGAAGTGTTGTTAACATTCACGTCTTCAAGCACGCACGTGGCTATCAGGTGCTTGGAAGAGGAATGGCCGGAGAGAACTAGTTTTTGTTGCGATATTTAGGATACTTAATCTTGGCCTTATTGTTTTGAGGAATGAGTGAGGGCTCAGGTCAGTTTTTCTCATACTTTCTGGCCTCATGTAGTTTAATCTACGAGAGTCAATTATTTCATCATTGATCTGCGAAGGAAAGTAGATTGTCTGTGCCATCATCAAAAGTCGAATTGTAAATCGGAGTGGAAGAAGACCCGTTCTCCCTCCCTCTTAGTGTTCATGATGACGCAGTACTAAGTATTACACCTTAGACCTTTGAATCACACTGGATGACAAATACCTTTTTATTGTACTTTTTACAAAAATATTAACCGAGCCTGGTTATGTTGTTGTTTATAACAGAAAATCTGAGTAGGCATCGGAAAATGAGTCAATTATTACACTGTGGGAGAGAGCTACAAAATTACATTTTCATTTCAATGATGGTTATTAATGGTTATTAAGTATCAGAAACCCACGCCGAGGTCCTTGAAGTAATACCTTGGGCCGTGTTTGACATTCTTAATTAAACTCCGGAAACGGTTTGCGTATCGATATTATCGATTCGACAATATCGTGGGAATTAAGACCCATAGATAGATAGATAGACAGATAGATAGATAGTGGTCTTTTTTTGGGCGAAATTGAGACCAAATGGTCCCTTCTTCCATAGGCAGTATCGATACTTGGAATGAAGGCATAACACCCTCCTCCCCCCCCGACCCTTCGCCCCCTTCGTCCTAGCGCCCTTCAACCCCCGTGCATATAAATATCTTACCCTTATCTCTATGCTCTCATCATCGCATCTCCTGCTTTTCCCATTTCAATATCTTCCGACTTCCCCTCTCATCCTCCGCCCCGTTCCCAATCCGCCCCCTCCATCCCTCCCAACCTCCCTCTCGAGTTCCCTTCTCGAGTTCTCTTCACATCTTGAGCCTATTTTTCTGCCCTCCTAAGTCTTTCGCTCGAGTGTGTCGAAGATGTCTCTCTCCCTTCCTCCCTCCCCCTCCTCCCCTTCCACTCCACGCCGTCGGCCGACCGTAAAATCTTAGTCCCCTTCTCTTCGCGGACTTACCTTCTTACGCAAACGCGCCTACCGACTCTCGAGTTCATCTCGCTCGGAAGGAATCGTGTAAAAACGCCGTCCCCCTCCTCTCCCTACTCCCCCCGACCCCCCCTACACCCCTTGCCGCGCCTCTTTCGCATAATGACTTGGATGATTCCGCTCCGCTCCCTCTTCCCCTGATTGGAATGCCTCCTGACGTCCCAGCGGTGGTTTTACACCCCTGCGATTGGCTGGAAATATTTATCGGGTCCAACTTTGCACCCGAAACTAATCATTATCAGGGTGGTAGGAATGGCGTTGCCCCGTCAACAGCGTTGGCGTGTGAAAGTTATTTCGATTGTGTTTTTTTCCTGCTTTTGAACACTCGATTCGCGCTCACTTTTTATTTCAGGCGCGATTGTTGTCGTCTTGATGAGAGGATTGAAGTCCCAGGACAATGTTGCGATTGTGAGCGGAGATTTTCGTCTCCACCGATTGCGAACCTGATTGAATGACTGTGTCGACCGCGTGATCATTCGATGTACCCATTTGATTTGAGTCGTAACGTGTCAGCCATGCTCTTCCTCCGTGAAAAGTCAAGGTTAATCGATTTTTCATTATTTGGAAAAATGATATTTTTCAAAAGATATTGTACAGTGTTTTCAAATGTATGTACTTCATAACCTGCACGAAATAAACCAACCACTCTCTTACAGTACGTAAGGCGTTACCATGCGGAATTCCGAGACTTGGCGGTATGTTTTTGCTCTAGAAATAAATGAAATACAACTAATATTTAGCGGAAGATTACTCTAAGCGTCGAAAGGAGTCATAAATAAATAGTATTAAAAAGTTGAAGATTCTAATCTTCTGTGATTTCTTCCGCGTGGATACATTTTCTATGACGACCGTTCCGCCGGCGTTCAAGTCGCCGTCTTCAGGTCAGAAGTGGTTGATGCTTCAGTTCAATTTTAAAGGTTTTCAATCCGTTATCGCAATAGGTGCAGAAGAAATAACAGTAACAATAATAAAGTATGTAACACATTGATGATGCTGTACCCCCGTTTTGGGAACAATTTCCTCTTCGGAGGTAGGTGTTCGCCCGTCTTTTACAGGCTGCCCTCCCGTCTGAGGTGTGCTGTGATAGATCGACTCACATTTCTTTCGCTAAAACCCGTTTCCAGGTGATGGAAAGCGCATAGCTGCCTTTCCTGTTGAAATTGTTGTGTTCCTAGGCTGTTTCCATGGATTCACGTATGATTCGTAGGAAATAAAAAATTACTTTTGCGATTAGTTTGGTTTCTTCGAAGTTGATGTTGTGTGTTGGACCTGTCCAAGTTTGTTCTGCACAGGCGTCTACTCTTCCTAGCTCTCGTGTGCCCTTGAATACCGCTTCTAAGTTTTCTGGATACTTCTCCGAATCAGGATTTTCTGCGGCTACGTTGAATTTTGTAGGCAACTCTATGTATACATGGTCCGTTATGAAAGTAATGCGCATGATTTTATTTTGACGTGGCTATCCATGGCAGCACGGTAAAACCGGTCGGAAAATGTGGTGGGGAGTCTGTCCTTCCAACTCAGCCGGTCGCTAGTTTGCTTCGAACAGCCTTAGCGGAAAGACGTGCCTCCGTGTGAAGTGTGTTTTTCGACTTTGTAACACGGTGCACGACACGGCCAAGCTCCACCATGACAATTCTCCCAGCCACACGTCCTTCATCGTTACCAACTTCCTGGCCCGGAGCACCCCCCAGCCCTCTTACAGTCCCTGTTCATCCATTGCATTCCGGTCGTTCGCTTCGCAGAGAAGGTCGTCTGACTTCGTGACCCGTGTATGCCTGGGCACCTTGTCATGTTTGGCGAATATTCTGACTATTCATTCCTTTATCCCTGCTATGTAAGTGATCGTAGTGAAAGAGGATGCTTTTTTATGGTGGTCTCCGTTGGCTCCTCGACGGTCCTTTTAAGGGCCACTTTTATTTTCAAGCGGCTTTTTGGATCGCGTCCTTCAGGAAGTCATTGTTTCTCAGTGTCGTGAGCAGTTGTCGCTTCTCTTTAGCGATAAAATCGCGGTCGAAGGTTGAGAAGGCATGTTGGAAGAGGGTAAAGAATTTGAAAGGGGAAGGATGATCAACTTTAATTTCTCTCCTCAGTACAATACTCTAACGTTCTATTTTATGTGTCGCAATTAATAATATCGTAAACTGATCTGATTTTGAAATAATGTATGTCGTCAAGCAATAACCCTAATCATGACGTGTGTACATACTTACGCCTGGCCATGAGAGCCCGGCCTAAAGAAATTAATGTTGGCTAAGCATTTAATTTCAACATGGAAGTATTATTGAGCGTATTACTGTGTCCGTGTCCATTTTTGAAGAGGGCTAAATTTTATTCTTTACGCAGCCGATGCCTAAGTAATCTCTTCTGATAATCAGAAAAATATCCCTGAAATTGAATGACTCGTGTGTAAGGCAAAAGAAAATGGTCCACGGAAAACGAGCGTCTTCGACCTGAAGACGCTCGTTGAAACACGGGCGAAACTGTTGTCAGGAAAACAACCTCCGCGGTGACATCCCGAGAATGGAGGGTCTTTCAAAAGAAAATGGTGTTCATTTTATGGTTAATCTGAAAAAATAAAGCAAGTACGAATCGTGGGGAGTGCCTGTACCAACCCTTTTCATTCACTATTAACAGGTTAAAAGAATATATGGAGTACACATTATGTGACCATTAGCATGCCCTTGAACGCCGTTCCCTGTCGGGGTAGACGAAAGTCAATAAAGTCTCTTACAAGTCACTTCAGAGACCATGATGATATTTAATGATTCGTTTCAAAGTGCTGTGTCTCTGTCCTTGCCCACTCCTTTTGTCGGCGTTACATTCAAGTATGCTTTCTCAATGCTCTTCTGTGCTTTTTCTATCTCAATTTTCTCTAGCATACGCTAGTTTAGTTCCCTTATATGACCTCCCAGTGTACAATACTGCTTTCATTACCATCTATAGCGGTGAATCCAATCCGCATTCTTGTATGACATGCATACTTGCCACAACCTCTCTCCTTATTTGGTCCCAAGCACTCCGTTAATGTTTTTTATCGAATGTTATGCCTGTTCCGAAAAATCCCCAAAAAAAGTATCACATTCATACAGTAATGCGGGGGATTGTACATTTAAATCTACCATTCCTGCTGCCCTATTAATCGTTATTGTATTTATACTCAAGTTTTCACTAGCGTGCATTCTTTCGACATTCGCATCGTGCCTTTGAAGCCTCTTCGCCAATTCTTTCATCTTCGGTCCTTCCAAGATGGTACCAAATCATGCACCGAATTAATTATTTCTCCGCTTACTTTCATTGGTCGATGGTCCATTCTATTCACTTTATCAAGCACACCCCTGTGATTTGAGGAACATCTGCCAGTTAATATTATTTAACACATAATTATTTTATTTTTCTAAATTTATTGAGTTGCTTAGAGGCAGGTCCCAAAGCCAAGGATTTTGAGCAGATGCTATCACGGACCTCGACTTAAATCGGTGGATGACATCACGTTCGTAAAGTCAGGGAGATATTTGAACGGATCGATTTTAAATGTTTTCTTTCTCGTGCGATTAGTGGTCTAAAAAGTTATAATCGGAGACGCGAAGGGGGGTAATTAGTTAATACCTGAATGCATGTCGAATATACCCATTTTTATAACATTTTCACCCTATTATTTGAATATATCCCTGTGGTCAATATCCTTTAATGCGAGTATCTTTAATTGGCGCGTTCAGCTTTCATCGAATGCGTGACCTGTGGATGATATTTGTGTGGATATGCACTGATTGTGCATCGCCCTGGCGGTGTCTTGCGGGTATTATATACATGTAGATGTAGTCTCGACTTTAGCAAGTTGAAACAAACAATTCGAGAGGTTAAAAACGCCGGTTGACCCACAATCACACTTCCAGTCATCCCGCGTCTATGCACTGCCCAAGTGAAAAGTTTTTAGGGCGACCCTGGCGCCGCCACTGAATACTTGCGGCGGTGGACGGAACCCCTCGATTAATACCCCCCCCGTCCTCCGACGCAATCCGAGAGGCCCCCGCCCCACCCACCCACCCTGTCTCACCCCTCCCCGTCTCCCTCCGCGCACCCCACATCCCCTTCGCCATTCAGAGACGCCTAACGGGGGGCCAAGGGTGGAAGGGAGCCGACCCACCCCCTCTGTCCGCCTATCCTCCCCCCCCCCCGGCGAGAGGGCGACAGGAAGCATTCGGATGGAGAGAGTGCGGGGAAAAGCGAGTCGTTTCCTTCGTCTTGTCTTATTTTTTGACAAGAACTTTCAGATCCGTCTTATTAGCTTAGTTTTGTTCGGGCCAAATAAATTCCTCTCCGCGGGTGAGGAGGTGCGGGTTGGAGCGAAATTATTCTTTGCCGGCAATGGGACTGGCCGGGAGGGTGCGCGGGAGGGCGCGGGGGGACTTGGAAGGGGGACCGGAGGGGTGAAGGCCGAGGAGGAAGAGGCAAAACTGGCGAAAAAGGAGGGCCCCAGGGAGTCGAGGGGCCTCGCCGCAGAAGGGTCCATGGGGCGGTGGGGGCGGAGGGGGCATTGCCGGCGGATGCCTGCCTCCCTCTACCAATTAGAAAGGGCGTTGGAGTAAAAGGGCATGCCTTCTGGTGTCGCTCCCCTTCCCAGTGATCTGCCGATATGCGAGAAATATAGAAAATAGAAAAAATTAAAAATTGAAAATAAAGAAATTAAAAAATAGAAAAACAAATTTTTTTGGTTTAATTTTTTTTCCATTTAACCTTCTTTTGGCTCGATACACTTTTCCGAGTGTTTATCTTGCTCGAATAATTTGTTTAACTATTGTCTCCTGAAGAATTTGAAGGATACACGAAGGAACTCGTTAGGATTGAGCCAGAAAAGCGCCGAAGCAGCCTTCGAATCGACGGCGCGATTGCTTCTCTTCTCCACGGGGAACGAACGCGGAACCCGTCTCGACGAGATTTTCATCGCCCCCAATATATTCGTGCAAATTTGGAAATACACTGTACCTTATAATATGCCCGTGACCTCATCTATTTCGCGAACTTCGATTCATTGATTACTCAAAATCGTACCTCGGATTTTGTCAATCATATCGGACGAAGTCACTTCCATTGGACATCCCGAATGATATTCATCATTTGTGGACCACATTTAATTCACTCCATAGTAAACAGTCGCACACCCTAGAACAGATGTACCATGAATTCCGTCGAACTTGGCTTTGATCTCTTTCACTGTAAAATCTTTGACATAGAAGTTTTTAATAAAGGCACATAATTCTTTTTTTTCATTTGTGTAGATAAAACTTTCTTGCTTCAATTGACTATGAAAATGAAACCACGGGATGGATATAGCTAAACTGAAAGAAAACATTTTCCGATGCTACGAGTTCCATCTCCTGGATTTTTTCATTAGTTATTGAACGATTGGCGGGCAGTTCCTGAGTATGGATTCAGTTTCTTCTCGGCAATGTCGTTGTCGGTACATCTACATCTGAATTAGGATGCGGAAAATAAGTTCCAAGAAAATCCGCACGAGCTGTTAATAACTGCTAAGAAAATGGAGTAAACGTGACAGACTTGCTGGAGGCATTAGGTTTGACGTCCGTTGGTTCATGTAGAGAGCAGGGAAGATACTTTCAGACGGATACAGCAAACCAGAGTTCTCTTGCGTCACCGAGGGAACAATTGTTGGGCTGGAAATGGAATTGGCCAAATTAATCGCCGAGATATAACGAGAGGGACAGATACCATCACCGGAAACTACTAGTATATGTTTCTCCCTCGCACGAAACGCAGTCATAACAAAATGAAACCCAAGCAAGCAAATATATTTACTAAAAGACAAACATTTATTGATTTACTAAATTATTGCCTGATGCACGTGTGCGAGCCTGCAAGCCAATATATAGCGAATGCATAGAAAGATAGAGTTGCACATGCATGGCTGGTGCCCTAGGTCATCGGCATTTTACTCCGCGAGCCACCACCAGGGCGAATGGCGATGGTATTTGCGCACACAGACTCTTGCGTAAACGTTAATAAATGATTAACATCAATCAGTTAAATTCCATGAACCGCGGGAGAATTCGCAACAGTAACTTTTAACGCAACAATTTCAGAGTGTAAGAATCATTCGCCTTGACTGGGATTCGAACCCAGATCCCTCAATATCCGGTCGAGTGCTTTAGCCACTTAAGCTACCGAGGCGAGCTACCTCTTAAACTCTGAAATTTCGGGGCTTTTAGAGGAACTAGATGTTATGACGAAATGCCGTACATACAATGTCACAGGCATTCGTATTCGTGCGCGAGGCGCCATAGTCCACGAGGTTAAAGCCAACTTTAAACGCTTATGGTGTTTACACTTTGACAAATTCCAAAGAAACTGAGGGAGATGCCGACAAAGTAACTTTTAACGGAGTCATCTGCTAATGTGCATTTCAATGCAACTATTTCAGAGTGTAAAAATCATTCGCCTTGACTGGGATACGAACCCAGATCCCTCAATATCCGGTCGAGTGCTTTAGCCACTTAAGCTACCGAGGCGTCCTCTTAAACTCTGAAATTTTGAGGCTCTTAAAGGAACCCAGTCAAGGCGAATGATTTTTACACTCTGAAATAGTTGCATTGAAATGCACATTAGTGGATGACTCCGTTAAAAGTTACTGTTGCGGCATCTCCCGCAGTTTCTTTGGAATTTGTAACTTTTAACGATGAAAACTATTCGCATCGTCATAATCACGGCCAAGGTGAATAATTTTTCAACTTTGAAATTACCGCATTTTAATCAATCAATTAGACGTGCAGCCTTCCTTATGCAGTTCAATTCCTAAATTGATTTTAAAGATTCAATGTATCTCGGATCTGAGGGAGAGAAGAAATGAAATCCGCCGAAAACAAATGAGGCCGTTGTAGGTGTTGTAGGGCCCCCCAGCAAAACACAACATCCAACTCTGCATCAGGACCCTCTTCATCTCTGAGCACATTCTTCCTCCCGTCATCCCGTCCAACATCCCTATCCTGTTCCTTCCTTTTCCTAGTTTGCCTAACATTCTCCCCTCAATTACAGTCTTCAACATCCCACTGCCGGTCAATACCCCCCTCATCCACTTTTCCTGCCTCCATAAGATTACTCCCAACAAACCCCTCTATTCGCCCACCATACCAAGTATTCCTCATTTGTTTTCTTCTCTGTTCATTTCACCTTCTCCATTCTTCTCCACACCCACATTTCAAAAGCCTCCAGTCTACGTCTATCCTCCTGCTTCAATGACCACGTTTCCGCGCCGCACATAACTACGCTCCATATCAAAGTTTTTACGAATCTTTTCTTAACATCCTTACTGAACTTCCCTGTCATCAACTCCCTCCTCCTTGTGAAAGCCTCTTTGCCTAGCGCAATTCTTCTCCTTACGTCCCTACTACTTTGACCGTGTTGGTCCAAAACACTACCGAGATACGTAAACTATTCTACCTGCTCTAGCTTTTGCCCTCCTATTTTAATGTTTAGCTTGGCCTTTTTCTTTCTAGAAAATCGCATAACCTTTCTTTATTAATATTGATTTTCATCCCATACCTGTCGCACCGAATTGCCAATTCACTCAGCAATGCTTGCAGCCCCTTGGCTGACTGACAAACTAAAGCTTGGTCTTCAGCAAACCTAACTGATTTTACGAATTCCCCGCCCACTTTCATTCCTGCATCGAGTTCTTCCCATGCCTCTTTGATTATTTCCTCTGCATACAAGTTATACAGCAATGGTGATAATGGGCAACCCTGCCTTACACCTCTTCCTAACACTGCCCATCCGGACTCCCCGTTCCCCCCTCGCACCTGAGCAGTCTGAGACATGTATAGGTTGCGGATTAGCCTTCTTTCCCTCCAATCTATTCCTATTTTCTGCAATATACTCATTGGTTTTTCCCAATTCACTCTATCAAACGCTTTTTCGATATCTACGAAACAGGCAAATACTTCCTGGTTGTGTTTCATTTTCCTCTCGATTAATAATCTAATTATTGAAATGGCATCACGCGTACCTCTCCCCTTCCTAAACCCAAACTGATCATCCCCTAAGTAATCGTTAGCCCTACTCTATCCTTTTGTTTATGATCCTGAGAACAACTTTAGCTGCGTGGGATTAAAAAGTTATCGTCCAGTAGTCCTCACATGATGTAGCCTTTAACTTTTTCGGAATACGAACTAAAACTGATTTCACAAAGTCTTCCGGCCAGATTCCTCCCTCATAAATACTACGAATCAGCCCATATAGCCTCTTCCTCCCACATTTTCCTAAGCATTTTAAAAGTTCCGTGGGATGTTATCCACCCCCACGGCCATATTAGTTTCATCTTCCTCAATGCCCTTTCAATCTCCTTGTCTAGTATGCCTGGACCTAAGCTGTCTTTCTCTACGTCAAATTCTTTTTCAATGTCTAACTTTGTTGGTCTAAGTTCTTAACTATATATTTCTTCTATATATTTCTTCCATCTCTCTTGGATCTTTCCTGCGTCTAATATTACCTTACCCGCCTTATCTCTAACTGTTAGCATAGATCTCCCTTTCTTACTTCCCGATAAATATTTAACTTTGCTGTGAAACGCACCGATTTCACCCTTCCTCTGCAGACTTTCCATATCCTCGCACTGCGTCTTCCACCATGCTTCTTTTGCTTTATTTGTTGCCCACCTAAATTTATTGTTTAATTCTTTATACTTCATTTTGCCTAATTCTGTATTAACATTCTTCCATTTTCGCCGCTCATCCATCTTTGTAATCATCTCATCCGTGAACCATGGTTTCCTAGTCCCTTTAGCGTTAACGATTCCAATAGTGTCTTTTGCGGCTTTAGATAAACACTTCTTGAAATTTTCCCATTTATCTTCGATAGTACATAGCTCTTTACCATCCTCCATGATTTTCTCTACCGCCTGTTTGGATTCCTTCTTTTTTAAACCATTTAATGTTCTACATTCCATTTTCAAACTCGCCGCCCCTGCCTTATCTTTGTAAAACGGACGCTACATTTCATAACAACTAGATTGTGGTCTGAGTCCGCATCCGCTCCCGGGAAGCTGTGAGAATTTTTCACACTTCCTAAACCTGTGTCTAACCAGGATATAATCTAGCTGATACCTTTCTGAGTCACCTGGCATTTTCCATGTATACCTGTGTCTTTTGTGGTGTCTAAACCAAGTGTTGGTGATGACTAACCACTGTCTCCTGCAGAACTCAACTGCTTTCTCCCCGCGGTCATTCCTCGTGCCTAAACCGTAGTCCCCGACCTCATTACCATCTCTTCCTTCGCCTACCGTCGAATTCCAATCCCCCATCACTATATAATGTTTCCCTGCGGGAACACGCGCGATTATGTCTTCCAACAGATCGTATATCTTATCCACCTCTTCTTCCTTATGGTTCCTTGGTGGCATGTATACTTGAATAATAACCAAGTTCGTCGGTTCTGCTTATATCTCTATTGGTAATAATCTATCCGTTACCTGCTCTATGTCGACTACGCTTCTTCCTACCTCTTTGATTAATACTATGGCGGCAACCCCTCGTTGGCTCTCGTCCCCACCGCTTTATATTATTCTATACTGATCACTCCAGTAATCCCCGCTATGCTTCCATCTCACGTCGCAATGACCTAAATTATCGATATTTCCCCTTTCCATCTCCCGCTTAGAATTCTCCAATTTCCCTTTGCTCCATTTTGTCCTAACATTCCACGTTCGAATTCTAACTTATTTGGTCTTCTTCTCCTGTGTCTTCTGTCCTGCTGCTGCTGGTTTTCCCGTGCAAGGGTTTCGTGAGATGACGACCGTGGAAGTCTTGCCTCCCCCACTGCCGGGCACGACACTCGGACGATTGGGCCGAGCCCCATAAAAGCCAGGACTCAAAATCTATGTATTGTCCATCATTTAAATAATGGGAATGGTAATTTAGGTGGTTTCCCGTGACCTTTCTCAATAGTGGTTTTAGGGTGACACCATCACTTACTGGCGGCCCCACTGGGGTCAGACGCCATTGCAGCCGTCTCACTGAGGAATTGACGCAGCGCGGACTACCTTTCGTCTGGCTCCTAAGCTTCGACCTATGTGGTGGTATGCGTGACCCTACCAGGAGCAATTAGTATTACTCCCGCCAGCGCAGCTCTAGGGGTCATCGGAACGAACAAGCCCTTCCACCACGTCAAGGTTGTAGTCCGATGAGGGGACTACTGATAATGATGGAAATTATAATTTCAATTTTTGAATATGTACTTTGGGTTGAACGATGGGTATATTCGATATATCGATCTAGAAGGACGGTCTCCATACAATAAGGGCCGTTCGATTTACAGGGCACAATGTAAAAGTAGTGCGCATTCCCTGGGAAAAATAGATTTATTTATAGTGCTTGTACAAATGTTTCAATGTCTTCAAAATACTCTGCCCATTAATCAATACGCTTGCGGAGGCGTGTCTGTGACGCCTGGAAGATAAACTGAAACTCCTCTCTACAGGAATGTCTCTCAGGGACGTGGAGTAACATCCTTTTGGATGTATTCTCCTCCCAATGCTTTCCTTTCCGATCTCTATTCAGTCGGGGAATCAATAAAATGTCACAGGGAGCCATTTCAGAACCCTAAGGGGATTGGGCGACCACTAAGGTAGTGCTCCGGCCCAGGAAGTTGGTAACGATGAAGGAAGTGTGGCTTGGGCGTGTAGCTGGGCCCACTAACGCACCGGGCTCCCAAGTCAAATAACACTTCATGGGGAGGCATGTGTGTCCGCTCAGACTGCTCGGAGCAAACTAACGACCGGTGGTGATGGCATGGCAGACCCCCCACCGCATTCTGCGACCGGTTTTACCGCACTGTCATGGATAGTCGCGTCAAAATAAAACTATGCGTATTACTTTCATAACAGACCATGTCTCTGTGGCATGGAGGTTATCACCGTTACTGAGGTAAGCTCGCTTGATGTGTCGCGATGTTCGATATATTTAAATGCACGCGTTTGGTAGTTATTACTCTGTGCACGCGTTCTATCTCGAAAACACCGATGTTAATCGACGCGTCCATATATCGTCCTCACCTTCATATTATTTTTATTTCGACTGCCGATATTGGAAAACTTTTTCCCGCAGACCCATACTCTGATCTCATTTTCCGGTCTGCGACCTCGAGGATGTCCTCTCAATTCCCCCTTCCTTACCTCTTCTCTCTCCCGGAACAGACCACGTCCCACCCCACATGAATGCCCCACCCACACTTAGTCGCCAACTCCTCCCCAACTCCTTCCGTTCACTTGCCTCCCCATCCCCAATCCTGCAAATCTCCCCGAAAGTCACCCTAGCATGACACACCAATAGGGCCGGCGGTTAATGGGACCAGGGGAAACAAAGATTGAGTGCTAAAAGATTGCTATGATAACAAGCGTAAATTTTTTTCTATATTTGGCTGATGTATGCGGTATTGGATGAGGTTTCCTTTTGCAAAAATAAGGAAAGATGGCGTTAGGAATGGGTGGGTATTGAAAGAATGTGGATTGGGCGCTCCGGTAAATGGTGAGAATGAAATGAGCTTGGTTCTTTGATTTGGTGGCGCCGAGAGATTGGAGGGGAATCGAATGAGCGGGGAAGGGGGTGGAGATGCAGGGGGTGCAGGAGAGGATGTTGGGGGGAGGAAATGGTTCGAGAGGGGGGAAGGAGAAGGTCTCTTGGGTGAATGTGCTCGGGGAAACCATCAAGACGGAGGTATTACAAGTCTTAGGGGCAAAAGAACAAGCATGGAGCGATGTATTTGTAGGATTGCGGGGGGGGGGACGCATTAAAGAAAAGGGGAACCATTGCATGAAAGAGCTGTGTATACGGAACCGAAAACTGCAATTAGATCTCACACCACTTCCGCCCAAGCCCAAAAGGGAATGGGGTGAAGGGTTTGTGTACGTTATGTTAAATTGGTACTGCTTACAAAATGTGATTAGTAAAATATAAGCCGAGAGGAGAATTGAAGGATGAACCATTCGCCACAAGGAATCGTGGATCGGTGTCAGAGTGACGAGTGGAAGCAATTTCGCAGCAAAGTCTGTCGTTGTCCGCTGCTCTTTCGTCGTCAGTGTTTGCAAGTTGTTCGAGAGAGTAACGGTTATAGTCGGTGTTTTAATTTTGACGGTCCACTGCTCTCTGGGCGTATCGCCGGGGCCCGGCATCATAACGCGTTTTGTTCGCGAATGAGAACAGCTGGTCGAAATGTCTCTTCCTATTCATTATTAATCGCCACTTGGCGAATGTGGCTGGTTCGCACATCAACGGGTGGGGAGGGGTTGGATGTGCACACGGACCTATCTGGACCCGTAGCCTGGAAACCTGTCGCTCTCCAACTCCACGAGGGCGCGACGCCATCTGCTAAGAAACGAGGTCTTTATCATTCATTTCCTGTGCGCGCATGCGTTCTCGTAAAGGACAGCGATGGAGTGGGAAGGGGTACCTCTTTCGCATCTGCTCTTCAAATAGCATGGAGTGGCATCGCCATTTCCAATCTATTCAGACTAAATACTTCCATTTTTACGTGTTTTGGGCATAGTTTGAATTTTAAACCCTAGTCCGAATGCTATATGAAGCAATGTTGTGCTTTCAGCGTTCGAGGGGGGGGAATATGGGGGAACGCAACTACTCTCAATGTTTATTAATTTTCAATCAAATTTTTAATTTTTTTTAATGGCAGGCTCTTTTGATAGTCCTGTTCCGTGGAATCTCGCGGAAAAATTAAAATTAAACCTTATTTTATGGAATTAGATACGATTTTATGCGAGAATTGGGAGAAATGAATGACGGACAGGCCACTCGTATGCATTTATTGAATTTTTATTATTATTATTCTATACTATCTCGCTGGATTTTTGCAGGTTTCCCCCCTTTTTCAAGAGTGTTTTCCTGGATGGGTTATTACATGGGTGTTCATGTCTGAACTCCCTTTAAGGTTTTTTCCACAAAAACACTTCTCGTGTATAAACACGAGAAGTGTTTCTGTGGATTTTATATATATATATATATATATATATATATATATATATATATATATATATATATATATATATACATATTTATTATTATTAGGTAATCTACCGATTAAGGTAGGTTTATGGATGGACATAATTACTAATTAAACAATTTGTGACCCCTAGCAAAACACAACATCCTACTTTACAGTAGGTCCCTCTTCAGCTCTGACTACTTTCTTTCTCCCTTTATCCCATCCAAAATCCCTATCCTGTTCCTTCCCTTTCATCGTTTGCCTAACATTCTCCCCTCAATTACAGGCTTCAATATTCCGCTGTCGGTCAATACCCCCTTCAGCCACTTTTCCTGCCTCCATAAGATTGCTCCCAACAAACCCCTGTATATTATTCTATACAGATCATTCCAGTAATCCCCGCCATCCTTCCATCTCACCTCGCATAGACCTAAAATATCTATACTTCCCCTTTCCATCTCTCGCTTAACATTCTTCAGTTTCCCTTTCTTCTTTTTATGTTTGCCTATATTGTTTGCCCTGTCCAATTCATTATTCGGTACTTCTGTGTTACGTCGACGAAATCATCTATATATATATATATATATATATATATATATATATATATATATATATATATATATATATATATATATATATATATATATATACATGACTTTATCATTTTTTCCTTTTTTTTATCGTTTTATCTTTCCTCTTATTATTATTGTCGCTATGTATTTGATGAGGGGATAAATAAAGAAGGGACCTTATGGCCTCAAATCCTCCCGACAAAAGACGTTTATCTATCTGCCTATCTCCCTAATTATCCGCCTAATCCTAGTGGCGCAAGCGACCCCAGCCGTCGCTGGCCTTCACCTCATTCCTGTCACTTATATAGGGATCGTCCTGAAAATAAGTGTACTGAGCTCAGGAAAAAAAATTTATTACACTTTTACATATCTTAAGCTAATATTCCTCAAAATAGGACCCTTGTGAGTCGATACACTTGTTCCAGCGGCGTTCCCATTCCTGGAACGCTCCCGCGAAGGCATCATCGGGAACCTCTCGAAGAGACGTCGTCACGGCCTCTTTGACGGCGTCCAAAGTCCCGTATCGCGTTCCTTTCAAACTCCTCTTTCTCTTCGGGAACAGAAAGAAGTCCGGTGAGGCCAAGTCCGGGCTGTAGTGCGGGTGCGGCAGCGTTGCCACGTAGTGCTTGGCCAAGAAGTCCGAAACGACAAGCGCGGTGTGAGACGGCGCATTGTCGTGATGCAGCCGCCAGATGTTTTTGATCGCTGGCCGGGTGGCGGGCGACTCGTTTTCGAAGCCTGTCGAGCACTTGGACGTAAAATGCAGCATTTACAGTTTGTCGTTCAGGTACAAATTCGTAGTGGACGACTCCCCTTTTGTCAAAAAAGACAATGACCATCGCCTTGATCCGAGATTTGCTCATGCGAGCTTTCTTTTGACGGGGTGATGATGGGGTGTGCCACTCCGCACTTTGTCTCTTCGACTCCGGGTCGTACTCAAAGATCCTCGTCTCGTCACCCGAAACAACGTTCTCTAAAAAATGTGGATCATTTTTGCAGTGATCCGCAAGTTGTGTCGCGATTTCCAAACGATTGAGTCTTTGATCATCACTGAGTACTTTCGGCACCAACTTTGCACAAATTTTTCGCATCTGTAATTGCTCCCTAATAATCTCGTGCACTATTGTTTTAGGCACATTACACTGCTCTGCTATCATCCGAACACTAAGACGACGATCAGAGTTCAGTCCATCGCGAACTTTTCGCACTTTTTCGTCGGTGAGTGTCGTTGATGAGCATCCAGGCCGTAGTTCGTCGTCGACCTCTTCTCTGCCCTCCACGAACATCTTGTGCCACCGAAAGATCATGTTTCTGGACATGGCTGACTCCCCGTAAGCCTGATTAATCATACCGACAGTTTCGGTGGACGATTTCCCAAGCTTTACCGCAAATTTGATGGAATAACGCTACTCCAAAAACTTCGGCATCGCGTTCCGTGACGTGGGTCGAGCGTGGAGGTTCGCGTTAACAGAGCTCTTCACTACACCACAGCTCAGAGCCGACTGCCTTTTTCAGCGTCGCTTGCCAACATACCCCCTCCAATCGCAGCCCGTCAGAGCGGTGCTGGGCGCGTCTGGAGCGGCGGGAAAAAATCAGTACACTTATTTTCCGGACGAACCCTGTATTCATTTTAATTGGTATAATTTTCACCGCCCTCCCCGGACTACAACCTTGACGTGGTGGAAGGGCTTGTGCGTTCCAATGACCCCTAGAGCTGTGCTGGCGGGAGTATTAAAAATATCTCCTGGTAGGGTCACCCATGCCCGATAGGTCGAAGGTTAGGAGCAAGACGAAAGGTAGTCCACGCAGCGTCTGTTCCTCAGTGAGGCGGCTGCAATGGCGTCTGACCCCAGTGGGGTGGCCAGTAAGTGATGGTGTTACGTTAAAAACACTATTGAGGAAGGCAACGGAAAACCACCTCAATTATCATTCCCAAGAAAAATATGATGGACAATAGAGATATTTTGAGTCCTGGCAACCACGTGGCTCGGCCCAATCGGCCGTGTGTCGTGCCCGGCAGCGGGGGAGGCAAGGCTTCCGCGGTCATCATCCCACGAAACCCTTGCAAGGGAAAACCAGCAGCAGCAGGACAGAAGACACAGGAGAAGAAGACCACATTAGTTAGAATAGGAACGTGGAATGTATGGACAATGATGAGGACAGGGAAATTGGAGAATGTTAAGCGAGAGATGGAAAGGGGAAATATAGATATTTTAGGTCTATGCGAGGTGAGATGGAAAGATAGCGGGGATTACTGGAGTGATAAGTATAGAATAATATACAGCGGTGGGGACGAGAGTCAACGAGGGGTTGCCATAGTATTAAATGAAGAGGTAGGAAGAAGCGTAGTCAACATAGAGCAGGTAACGGATAGAATACTACTAGTGGAGATAAAAGCAGAACCGACGAACTTGGTTATTATTCAGGTATACATGCCACCGGGCAACCATAAGGAAGAAGAGGTCGATAGGATATAAGATCAGTTAGAGGACATGATCGCGTGTGTTCCTGCAGGGAAACATTGAATAGTAATGGGGGATTGGAATGCGACGGTAGGCGAAGGAAGAGATGGTGATGAGGTGGGGGACTACGGTTTCGGCACGAGGAATGACCGCGGGGAGAAAGCAGTTGAGATCTGCAGGAGACAGGGGTTAGTCATCACCAACACTTGGTTTAGACACCACAAAAGACGTAGGTATACATGGAAAATGCCAGGTGACACAGGAAGATATCAGCTAGATTATATCCCGGTTAGACAAAGGTTTAGGAACAGTGTGATAAATTCCCACAGCTTCCCGGGAGCGGATGCGGACTCAAACCACAATTTAGTTGTTATGAAATGTAGCGTACGTTTTAAAAAGATAAGGCAGGGGCGGCGAGTTAGAAAATGGAATGTAGAAGCATTAATTGGGTTGAAAAGGAAGGAGTACCAACAGGCGGTAGAGAAAATCATGGAGGATGGTAAAGGGCTTAGTACTATCGAAGAAAAATGGGAAATGATCAAGAAAGGGTTGTCTAAACCCGCAAAAGACACTATTGGAACCGTTAACGCTAAAAGGACTAGGAAACCATGGTTCTCGGATGAGATGATTACAAAGATGGATGAGTGGAGACAATGGAATAATGTAAATGCAGAGTTAGGCAAAATGAAGTACAAAGAATTAAACAATAAATTGAGGCGGGCAACAAATAAAGCAAAAGAAACTTGGTGGAAGATGCAGTGCGAGGATATGGAAAGTCTGCAGAGAAAGGGTGAAATCGGTGCGCTGTACAGCAAAGTTAAATCTTTATCGGGAAGTAAGAAAGGAGGATCTATGCTAACAGCTAAAGATATGACGGGTAGGGTAATAGTTGACGCAGGAAAGATGCAAGAGTGATGAAAGAAATATATAAGAGAACTGTATACTAAAGAACTTAGACCAACAAAGTTAGACATTGAAAAAGAATATGACGTAGAGGAAAACAGCTTAGGTCCAGGCATACTAGACAATGAGATAGAAAGGGCATTAAAGGAGATGAAACTAAATAAGGCCGTGGGGGTAGATAACATTCCCGCGGAACTTTTAAAATGTTTAGGAAAATGTAGGAGGAAGAGGCTATATGGGCTGATCCGTAGCATTTATGAGGAGGGAATCTGGCCGGAAGACTTTGTGAGATCAGTTTTAGTTCCTATTCCGAAAAAGGTAAAGGCCACGTCATGTTAGGACTATAGGACAATTAGTTTGATATCCCACGCAGCTAAAGTTGTTCTCAGGATCATAAACAAAAGGATAGAGAGTAGGGCAAATGATTACTTAGGGGATGATCAGTTTGGGTTTAGGAAGGGGAGAGGTACGCGTGATGCCATTGCAGTATTGAGATTATTAATCGAGAGGAATATAGAGCACAACCAGGAGATATTTGCCTGTTTCGTAGATTTCGAAAAAGCGTTTGATAGAGTGAATTGGGAAAAACTAATGAGTATATTGCAGAAGATAGGAATAGATTGGAGGGAAAGGAGGCTAATCCGCAACCTGTACATGTCTCAGACTGCTCGGGTGCGGGTGGGAAACGGGGAGTCAGGATGGGCAGTGTTAGGAAGGGGTGTAAGGCAGGGTTGCCCATTATCAACGGTGCTGTTCAACCTGTATGCTGAGGAAATGATCAAAGAGGCATGGGAAGAACTGGAGGTAGGAATGAAAGTGGGCGGGGAATTCGTAAAATCAGTTAGTTTTGCTGATGACCAAGCTTTAGTTTGTCAGTCAGCCAAGGGGCTGCAGGCATTGCTGAGTGAATTGGAAATTCAGTGCGACAGGAATGGGATGAGAATCAATATTAATAAAACAAAGGTTATGCGATTTTCTAGAAAGAAAAAGGCCAAGCTTAACATTAAAATAGGAGGGCAAATGCTAGAGCAGGTAGAACAGTTTACGTATCTCGGTAGTGTTTTGACCAACACGGTCAAAGTAGTAGGGACGTAAGGAGAAGAATTTCGCTAGGCAAAGAGGCTTTTACAAGGAGGAGGGAGTTGATGACAGGGACTTTGAGTAAGGATGTTAAGAAAAGACTCGTAAAAACTTTGATATGGAGCGTAGCTATGTACGGTGCGGAAACGTGGTAATTGAAGCAGGAGGATAGACGTAGATTAGAGGCTTTTGAAATGTGGGTGTGGAGAGGAATGGAGAAGGTGAAATGGACAGAGAAGAAAACAAATGAGGAAGTACTTGGTATGGTGTGCGAAGAGAGGGGTTTGTTGGGAGCAATCCTATGGAGGCAGAAAAAGTGGATGAAGGGGGTGTTGACCGGCAGTGGGATGTTGAAGACTGTGATAGAGGGTAGAATGTTTGGCAAAAGAGGAAAGGGAAGGAACAGGATAGGGATGTTGGACGGGATGAAGGGAGGAAGAAAGTACTCAGAGATGAAGAGGGACCTGATATAGAGTAGGATGATGGATTTTGTGTTTTGTTAGGAGTAATAAAATATTTTTTTTGGTAGTTGTGTCCATCCAAAAACCTACCTTAACCGGTAGATTAACTTAAAAAAAAAAATTCACCGCATTAGAGTTTTGTTTTTTTAAAAAAGCATTCCTCAACAATTTCGTGCAATTAACGTCCAAATCACTAATAGATTAATGCAAACTCTCCTCCAAAGACTTAGCCCCACTTTCATCATCGTTCTCCTGAAGCTGCCGGCCATTCGCATTTTTAAGGTTCGAATGCAGTCACACTTGCAGTTCGATGCTTTCCTTTGCGACTCGAGAGAAGGAGGCGAGCGGCCTGTCCAGCGTCGGCCCCTCCCTCCCTCGCCGCTTCATTCGCATTCAGCCCGACCTCGCGCTCTCTGCATAATCCTCGTCTCCAATTTCTATCCCCTTCCCCTCATTTCCCTCTCCACCCCCTCCTTCTCCCGCCGCCATCGGCTGGGCCCGCTTTCTTACATTAGGGTGGGAATAATTCCGCGGCCTGAGACTCCGCAGAACAGCAAACGGTGTTAAGGGAGGGTTTCAGGCCCAGTGAGTGCAATCAAAATATTTAGCGAAGATGATGCTGAGCAGTTCAGGCAAGGAAAAAGACGACTTCAAAAAAGGAGTAATGGGCGGGAGGAGCGGTTAGGTTTCCCTAGGTTCAGTCGGAGGGATGGCAGGGGAAGGGAGCACTCCCGGAGAAGCAGAATTCCCTGGTTGTGCAGAGATAAGTAAAACCGATTGCTTGCGCTTTCAGAAAAGGTAAACAGCTACGATACAGGCGAAGAGCTCTTGGCCTTACGCGGATTAAAAGTCAACCCCGACCGGATTCGAACCATTGGCCTCCGAATTAAAAGGTAAAATAGGGAAATCATGCAACCAATTCTGGGGATGGATTTCTGGGTGGATAGGGAGCAACTACTAAAGAGAAATAGAATACATCTCGTACATATATGTGTATCAATATAAATGTATGTCTGCATATACATATATTATTATTATTAAGTAATCTACCGGTTAAGGTAGGTTTTTGGATGGGCAAAGCTACTAAATATATTTTGTGTCTCCTAACAAAACACAAAATCCAGTATTCTACTCTACATCAGGTCCTTCTTCATCTCTGAGTACTTTCTTCCTCCCTTCATCCCGTCCAACATCCCTGTCCTGCTCCTTCCCTTTCCTCGTTTGCCTAACACTTTCCCCTCTATTACAGTCTTCCACATCCCACTTCCGGGCAATACCCCCTTCATTTACTTTTCCTGCCTCCATAGGATTTCTCCCAACAAACCTCTCTCTTCGCTCACCATACCATGTACTTCCTCATTTGTTTTCTTCTCTGTCCATTTCACCTTCTCCATTCTTCTCCACACCCACATTTCAAAAGCCTCCAATCTACGTCTATCCTCCTGCTTCAATGACCACGTTTCCGCGCCGTATATAGCTACGCTCCATATCAAAGTTTTTACGAGTCTTTTCTTAACATCCTTACTCAAAGTCCCTGTCATCAACTCCCTCCTCCTTGTGAAAGCCTCTTTGCCTAGCGCAATTCTTCTCCTTACGTCCCTACTAATTTGACCATGTTGGTCCAAAACACTATTCTACCTCCTCTAGTTTTTGCCCTCTTATTTTAATGTTTAGCTACTCCTTTTTCTTTCTAGTAAATTGCATTACCTTTGTTTTATTAAAATTGATTTTCATCCCATACCTATCGCACTGAATTTCCAATTCACTCAGCAAATCGTGCAACCCCTTGGCTGACTGACATACTAAAGCTTGGTCATCAGCGAACGTAACTGATTTTACGAATTCCCCGCCCACTTTCTATTCCTACCTCCAGTTCTTCCCATGCCTCTTTAATCATTTCCTCTGCATACAGGTTGAACAGCAACGGTGATAATGGGCAACCCTGCCATACAACTCTTCCTAACACTGCCCATCCGGAACAATAATAATTTACATATGCATATATATATATATATATATATATATATATATATATATATATATATATATATATATATATATATATATATAACACTTTTTGAAAGTCTCACGGACGTGAATAATAATGTATAACACTTAGCACTAGTGGACACAGACAAAAACACAGAAACACACAAAAAAGAGACTCACTATTTTTCGAATTTTCGGTGGTCGTTGCCACCTTTATCAAGGAAGAGAGGGACAGGGTTCTGTCCCTCTCTTCCTTGATAAAGGTGGCAACGACCACCGAAAATTCGAAAAATAGTGAGTCTCTTATTTGTGTGTTTCTGTGTTTTTGTCTGTGTCCACTATTGCTAAGTGTTATACATTATAAAATTATATATATATATATATATATGTATATGAATCATACATACCTGCAAATTTGATAATTTGGCGGTATATGCAAGGTTGTTATCAGAAGGATATGCACCAATGTGCACGCATTGTACATGTCAGTGCCAGTCTTAATATTAAACAAGTGCTAATTTTGCCCACTGCAGAATCTTCCTAGCAATCATATTTAGCAGGAGGGGATACAAATGACAATCGCCCATTTACATGAGAGACCGCATCCTCGCCAAGAGAAGGTGTGGCCCTTTGTGGATGAGGGAAACATTATTTGCGCCGTGACCCAGCCCCCTTCCCCCAGTGCAGGCAATCCATCAGTGCATCCGAAGTGAATTCTGGAAGGGAACAATTATTTTCCGACTCGCCGGTCCATTTGCGGCCTCTGCTGGGGAGACGTCTCTGCGGGAGAGGCAGGGGCGAGTTATCCGCGTTTGAAGAACGCGTCGAGGGTCCGAGAGTGAAGGCGGGGGTAGTTTGATGTGTGAGGGGTGGCCCTTTGTGAGGGTGGGCATTCCTCGCTTGGCATCGACCCTATCTCATTCAGCCGGAGGCCTGTGTCGGGTGCCGTTCCCTGGGGACATCCGGGGCAAAGGTGGCCCTGGAGAGGCGGTTCCGTGGGAGGGGACCGAGTCGCTCTCGTTTTCCAGTGTGGCCCCTTGGTCCATCGTGGCCACCTCCCTGGCCGCTCAGATGGGGTGCTTCCCAGACTCCCCCCCCGTCCCCACCGGGGGGGGGGGTCTCACGTATCCCTTTCATCCGCCTACATCCCTTCCTTTCCTTGCAGTTCCTTTTCCGCTCGCCTCTCAACTCCTTCGTGGGTAACTCAAGGTTTCCGTTGCAACTGGGGCGTTGCGGGAATGTTCGGCGCGGACGTCGAGGGTAGAGGAAACGCCACCGGTCTTTGCTTCAGACTTATCGCGGATACTTGGTGATATTCCATTGAAAAACATCAGTACATTTTGTTTACAAAGACTGCTTCATTTTTCATGTGAGTCATTTTTCTTCTAAGATCAAGAACGGTTACTACCAATGGCGATACTCCTGAAATAGATGGCAATACTCTTGGTATAGCGTGATGGTCGAATTCCGTGGAATATGTTTGCGTGGAACAACTTAGTATATCTAAGAAAAATATCAATGCCTATAAATGTTTTCCTATGACCAGTTCTTTTCTTGGGTGAGTGCATGGGTTCGACTGATACTGTCTGACAGCGTGCTACTCGCGAAAACACTATGCGGCGTTTTCGGTGATGTCAGAAATTCCATTTAGCATTCGGTCTTCGATCGAAGACTCGTGCATAAACGATAATTTGGGAATAAATAAGTGGATGTGACGAATACATTCTAATTAAACGTGGCCTTAGTTGAGTTCCTCGGGAAAAGAGGAATTCACTGTCAACTTTGGACAATTGAAGGGAGCATTCACGAGGTATTCGGGATTGTGCGGCGGCTAGCGTATTGTCTTCCCGCGGCAGATATTTTATCAGTGAGGTTCCGATCCCTACTTGAGGTGACTTGTGTAGGGCACTTTGAATGAGTACGCCGTCCGTCGGATGGGACGCTGAAGTGTTTGACCCCTTGGCGCCTTTTGCTGAGAGTAGGCTAACGCCGACGCCGGGTTTCTTTCCACCCTTCCTCCTTTCCCATCCATCCCCAATGGTGCAAATGACATCGGCTGTCGGTCGGTTGTCTCCACTAAATCTATTACTACTATCACGAAGGAATTAAATGTTTAATTAATCTATTTTATGTCACGAAAATTGAGTTGTACCTTTGTATGACTGTTGTTTCCCGGTTGTTAACCTTTATTTCGGTTCATTATTGTTTTTTTTTGTTAGGATCTTTCCCTAAAACCAAAAGGCATGCTTGTCTTTCGAAATTCACGAATTTAGAATGGACGTGTTCCCGTCACGAGCCACTAGAGTCCTCCGGAGCCCTGCGTGGGCGAAGTCTTCCTCGGGAGATTTCATGCGAGCTCGGAGGGCCACCGGCCGGCCCTGAGACCAGGCCGATGGCATTCCGGTCACGGCTGCCAATCCCCTGGGAGGGGGGTGTCACAGTTGAAACGTGTGCTGCGGATCCCTTTGCTTTCTCCGCCCTTCTTCCTCAGCGCATGCGAACACTTTGGCCGGGAGGGGCAAGGGGAGGGGGCAGGGGGTTTCAGGGGGGACCCCAGGACAGTTTCTTCTTTCGTGGGGGAGGATAGTTTGGGGGAGTCTGTCAGTGGGCGTCATAAACTTGAAAGGTATGACTGCTAATCCTGGCGATTCACCGTCAGCTCGAAGATTCACTCACGATAATAATATTCAAACCTACTCTTCCCGATATTTCCATTCAGGGTTCACGTAATTTGATCGTATAATCATTTAAAATCTTTGTGCCTTATATAAATATTGGACTGTCTACGTCACACTTTCATAATCCTATAATTTATGAACATGTCCTTCTTATTTATGCATCAGATCTGCAATTTAACCTCTGCTCATTTGAGTGATTCCCAGCTTAGCTCCTCTAATATTTGGAAAACGCCACTACGTTTATCGTAACAACGTTTTACAAATATATCTCCTCGACACTGCACGCGATATAATTCGGCCGTCAATCCGAATTCGTGAGGATCCCATAGTAAAATAACAGCATTTTGTTCTAAATTAGGCCTAGCCAGCGAAGGATTACATTTTTCTTCGACCTTTTCATCACATTTAAGTAATTTATATTCACATCGGTTGGGGATAGTCAAGCATCAAAGGCGAGTAGCATTTTATGCGCGACCACGCAATTTCTTATTTCAGTTCTACCCCTCACAGTGCGTACACAATACCACCGCTCTTTGGAATACTGCCCGGCTCTATCGCCCATACTAAACAAGAACGAGAAACATGTTATGTCTTTTGTCAAATCCATGTCTGACACGTGTTTAGGATCATCAAAAGTTAAGGACACAGTTTCTGGCGTAACACGGTGGAAATCCTTCATGATGAAAGATGACACTGCTTTTCCACGTGGAATTTTTTATTGGGACCTAGGTTTCGTAACAGGGTAATATCCTTAGGCCACCTGAAGATGTTACGCTGTAACGAAACCGAGGTCGTAGCTAATAACGAAAATTCAATGTGGAAAAGCCAAGTGTCACCTTTTTCAACAAAATTTCCTACATTTGATTGGCGGCTGGGATTATCTCCCAATTTTACCACCTAATAGTTAAGTATGGGAGTAGAAGTAGATTGGTTAGAGACCTGACGCCCCTTGCCACACGTCTTTGTGACGTCATGCGGGGTAGTTTGTTGATGTAGATGTAATTTTCCCCTCCTTTACCTCTCCCCTTCAAGCAAGAAAGCAATTTTCCATGTTTAGCCTCGTCGTCAGCCTGTTAACCAAAATGCATCACGTAATGCGTTTCTCTTCCCGAAAATACGCCACTAAACACACAATCAACGCCTGAAACTCTCGCCAAAAAAAACACCCCACTGTTTTGAAACGGCGCCGACAATTTGCAATTCATTTGCTCCTTTTGGAAATCTGCCGGAAAACACACGTTGGGAATGGACGGGAAAACATTCGCGAAATAGTCGAAGGCGCAGTTGATATAATTGATTGTGCGAGTGTGGTGCGACGCCACCTTCTTTCGCTCGGAAATTTTCAAAGAGAAAAAAATGAAACCACGGTCGCTTTGAAATCATGTCGAATCTCGTTTGCATGAATGAGAGGTTTCTTGCTCTTTTTTTCATTCCACGTCACCATTTCGAGAGGCATTCATGTGCTGCTCGTCCATGGAACGCTTTGCATTCATAAATAAAGTGACATATCATAACAAATTACGCCTCTGATTCGATTGAAATCCAAAGTTTAAACCGAATAACTTGTCAAATATTTTACGTTCATCTTTCGTAAATTTCGGAGCTGCGGTTTGCATATCTCTCCGCGCCAGTCTAAATCGCATAGCACTTGGTGCTCGCACCTCCCAGTATCTAAAATCTCCCTGCCCCACAGCATAACTTTTAAGAGCCGTTCGATTGATTCATGGTTTTTAAGATGTAATTAGCGATGGGGTGTAAGAAGTGGGAGCTGACAACATTTCGGGTTATTACCGCGGCCTTAATGCGATAGCCAGGGGGGGGGGTAATTTGAATATTCCACCGAATGAAGTCGCCGGCTTTATGACACATTGACGGGAGGGCAGGGAAACAAATTCGTCGGAACGCCGGGGGAGGGCGGCACGAGCGTTACTCTGAATTATTAAGAGAATTTCGCCTTCGTTAACCCATCCCGTGCTTTGTTTCCATTAATGCGTCACCCGATAAATCCATTACTCCCACTCGGCACGTCGCTGCGAAGGTGAAACTTTAACGCGGTCGT
Source organism: Hetaerina americana (assembly GCF_022747635.1). Taxonomy (NCBI): domain Eukaryota; kingdom Metazoa; phylum Arthropoda; class Insecta; order Odonata; family Calopterygidae; genus Hetaerina; species Hetaerina americana. The sequence continues at coordinate 4,144,781 of NW_027287205.1, forward strand.
TTATGCTCCAGCAATTGATTAAGCGGTCAAAAGTCGGGTGTCGTTTTTTCCGCCTTTGTTGAGAAATCGCAATCGATATATTCTTCCTCCTCTAAATTTCCCTCGCTTCAATGGTTTCCTTTTTTATTGGCCAGACTATGCCACTCGGCAGCCATTACCCCCTCACAACCCCACCCCAAGCCGACATAAGTAACATCCACCGCCAATAATCGGAGTGGAAGGGCGAAATTGACGCAGCTACCTGCTCTCCCGTGCCTAATTTAACTGCGCTGAAAAATTTACCGTTCGCATCCCTTAGTTTTCCTCTTAGATGCCTTTGTGTCCATGGCGTGAGCAAAATGAAATTCAAAATGACGCAGATTCATTAGCCGTTTGAGTTAGAGATTGCATCGAGGTCATGCACGTTCATTTTTCAATTGTCTCTCTGTTTCTACAGCCGTCAATGGACCTTACATCAAGAGGTCATCGTGATGTGCATGCCAATGTGATTCCCTCCCCTTATTTGTATTCTGGATCTCGGGCTGCCCGAGCACTCTCTCAGTAATCAACCGCGAAGATGCATTTTATGATTGCAATTAAATTGTGAAAGGATGGAGTGGTATTCCCCAATCATAAACCCTATTCTTCTCTTCACATCTTGCGTTGGATAGATTTTATGGGTGGCAGTGGAAAGGGTCAATCGGAAGGCGAGGGACTCGACCGACTCCTTCCTTGCCCTGCATTCGCGGATTGTGCAGCATCGGTCGCTGCATCCCGTGCGATGCGAGTTGCGAATCGCTCGAGGGAGACTCAATCGCTTCCTCTTGCTTGGCGCTGGCGTCTCCAGTGGCAACGGTCTCTACCATCGCTCTCGAACGTCTGATTGGAGCTGCCATATTGTAGGACCATCCTAACTTTGCTGGACCTTTTTACCTATGTTTCACGCTAATAATTAAAATAAAAAATCCTCCGGGCTAGATCATATTGTCGCTCGTATATTTGAGGAACTAGTGTCGGAAATCGCACCGTATGTAGAAATCATGTATAAAAATTTGATAGTAGATCACAAAGTTACCTGTGATCAGAAAGCAGGTTATGTAACACCAATATTTAAAAACGGAGACAAGAAGGAACCGAGTAATCAAAAACCTATTACTCTCACTTCAATTTCGTGCAAAAACATGGAACATATTTGCTGGATCGATCGTGAGGCATCTCGATAATCTGAAGTTATTAATGAAAAATCGGCACGATTTCCGAAAAGATAGATCCTGCGAGACACAACTTGCGCTTCTTATTCATGAAATTATTATTTCGGGAGAGGGAGCAATGTTCCAGTGGACGAGGTTTTTCTAGATTATAAAAATACCTTCGACAAAGTACCGAATAGTAAAAAACTCCCAAAGCTAGAAGCCGATGGCGTAGATAGAATCCAGCCTTAGATAAAAATATCTAGGGCTTGATTTAAGACTATTTGATTGGTCGGTTAGAACAGTTTTAGATGGAGTTACCTCTAGTGCATTAGAGGTTACCTTGGGTGTTACCCAGGGAGGTGCTATCGGAACTCTTATACTCCCAATTTGATCTAACGACATTGACTCCGTAGTCACTAGTAAGATACGTTTATTTACTGAGGATGCAGTGGTTTACAAAGATATCCGTAATCCTGCGGACACAGCAGCTTTACAGATGACCTGAACGCTGGGGCGACATTTGGAAATTAGAATTAAACTGAAAAAAGTGCGCAGTCATTAATTTTTGGAAAAAGAGCAATTCCCTCCCGAACGCCTACTGTATTGGGAACACCGAAGTGGAATGTGTAGACTCGATTAAATATTTTGGCGTTACCCTCACTCTACCGCTAAAAAGTAAAATATATACTAAGGGGAATATGTGGACAAGCTAACAAAAAATTAAGATTTATTAGAAGAGTACTGGGTAAATGTGATGAAAAGGTTCATGAGAAATGTTATCTGTCGCTGGTCAGGCCACAATTAGAATATGCTGCAAGTATATGGCATCATCACGAAGTTGAATTGATTGGCGCATTGGACCGTATGCAGCGTAGGGGAGCTAGATTTGATAGTCGCTTCTATGATGAATTTAGGATAACATCTAAATTATAAGAGAAACCACGTCAGTAATGGGGGCATGGTTGAATTACAGGTAAAATCTCTGGCATTAATAGAAAGAATAGCTAATTAGCGATGATTTTGAAAGTTTATGATTGGCTCCTTCGTTCCACAGTAGGAGAGATCATGGCAATATAATTACGGAGATTAAGAGCGGAATATTTCCATTCAAAACGTAATTTTTTACACGAACGATACGGAATTAGAATAACTGTAAGTGAGCACGTAGTGGGAAAAATTGTGTTTTTTTCTTTTTTATTCCAACGTAAATTTTATGGTAACGAAGTATTTTGTTATAATTTTACCCAACCTTAGTTTATTTTGATTCTTGCTACTATTAGCTCGTCTCTTATTCGCAGAGAAGTAATTATCACTTACCGAAACTGCAGTGCATGCACCTGTAGCTGACATTATCCGCATAATTAGACGTATTTTACATTTGCATTGTAAATAAATTGCATTGTAATTGTTGATTTTGCATACCTGTTGCCGAATTAAACCCTCCAACAGACTCGAAGGTGCGGTGGCTCCAAGGTTACTGTTTTGGTGTGAGCCCTCCTATTGTCAACCGTTGGAGGGGGTGTTTTAATGTGTTCTCAGCACCACCACTCTTACGTTCTCTATAGACGAGGTGTACGGCATCTTTACGTAAGGGATTTGGTCAACGTTCTAACTTACGCTTCTCCAGTGATTCCTAGTCCTTCCTGACATCCTAGCCCTGCCTCCGCCCCCCTTATTCCCAACAACCCCCTCCTGCTCCCTTCTAATCCATACATTCGGTGTCCCTGTTAATCTCTCGCTCGCTCTAAAGCCCTTGCGTCCTCCTCCGTTTTATCATTCGCTGCCCTTTCTTAATCCCACACGTCGGCCGTCCGAAACCCCCTTCCCAGGCCTCGCCCGCTCCACCCCCCGCCAGCCCTCAACTGCCGCAATCCTGCTTCATCTGACGCCGTTTAGATGACGAGGCTGACGGGCTGACGACGGGGCTTGGCGAAGGAGTCTTCTTTTTGGCGATGGAGACCGATTTACTGGTGAAATGCGTCGCATGCATGACTAGTGGCCATTTCTCACCTTAACCCAGTGTCCCCTGACATAGTCACTCGGTAGATTATGGTACTCATCACAGGTTCGAATTTTATTAAAACGATGCCTTAATACGATTCTACCACCCGTTTTGGACCCGATACTGAACCAACCTGAATTACTAATCGAGAAAGACAAAACCCATCTTTAAGACTTGCGCACATATTCTTTAAGTACGTCAGACATCTACTTCTACATGAGACCCCGCAAGCCGCCGCAAGGGCGTGTGGCGGGGGGGGGGGGGGTAACTACTCATGCATGCGCATTCCCAATCCTTAAATATCCACCCAAATATAGTTGGTCTATCATGCATTTGAACGAAGTTAATTACTCGGAGAAGGTACTTGCATGCGACAATAATCAAAATCAGGATACGTATATTCAAACTATGTGGTAGAACTGTTAAAAATAAGGGTCTTTTAAATAAAGAAACAGGCAGGATATTGACAAATATATGCACTGCAAATTTTAATTATCTCCTTCGCGATTGCTGTCATAAGCACGCACATTTTGATCTCTAATGGTACGAGGAAAAAACGACATTTTAAATCTAACCGTTCTACTTTATCTCTCCCTAATTTACGTACGTGATATTATCCACCCCATATGTGGCATTTTAATATCTTCTCTTGGAATCAAAGGCCTACAACATCAGTCCTAACGTATTTCCTGGCCCTGTTCGAATCCCTGCTCGCGTATGCAGAACGATGACCTTTTGCGCTATACAGGGAACCAACATTAAACCCTTAGAATCGGAATAATATTTGGGTGTAACGATAACTGCGGATATGTCCAAGAGAAAACACATTTTCAAAATTTGCGGAATAGCATAGGGAATTGTCATGAGAGAGGCAAGGAATTTTGTTATTTCACGTTGGTTAAGGCCCCACCTTGAGTATGCTCTGCAAGCGTGTGGGATCCTCATTAAGTAGGATTAATTTTGGAACTATGTAGATTGGGTGGAACGTAGAGGAGCTAGGTTTGTGAAAAGTTGTTAAGAACGAGGTAGCAGTTTCATGACACTATTAAAAGAATTATGATTACAGCCACTAATTGACCGTGAGCTAAAATAAAGGTTAAATTTACGCGTAAATTTTAGGCAGATTACTAATCTGAGGTAGTTAAGGACATATTACTGGCCCTCAATTACTATAGTAGATCAGATCACCATTGTAAAATCAGGGAGATTTATCGTAGAGCGGGTGGATTTAAAATGTCATTTTTCCTCGAACCATTAGAGATCATCATAGACCAGACAGCGATCGTGCAGGAGATAATTAGAATTGACAGGGTATATATTTGTCGATATCCTGCATGTTATTCTTTTTATTTAATAGAACCATCATCTTAACAGTATTCTCGCATTGTTTGAATATACGTATCCTGTTATTGAATGTTGTTGCAAGTAAGTACTTTCTTTCGTGCGATTAAGGCTTGTCGAGTGCATGACCAAACTAATATTTGTGTAGAGGTTACAGGGTTGTGACTGTGCATGCATGGCTGTTGACCCAACACCCTCCGCCACACGCCCTCGCGGCGGCTTCCGGTTTATTGTGTAAATGTGCATGGATGTAGTAGCCGACGAGACGACCCAAGGGCCGTGTGTATGCTGATCCACGTAGGACACAATTCATATCCTTGAGAGCTCTCATGAAATGGCCAGGATAGTTTGAACCGCGCAGCGAAACGAATTTAATCTTACTCTGGAAGAATAAGCCGCGGGAGAAGGGAAGCCCAATAGGCGGAGAAACAAGCGTTCTCGCGAGATTATGCGGGATCCGATGGATGTCTAATAAGGAGAATGGGCGCCGCTTTGTTCAGACGCCCCTCCCTCCGCCGCGTCTCGTTATCCCGCTCGGATGCAGGGCGGGAGATAAAAGCGAAACCCTCTGGCCGGTGCCCTGCCCGCGAGGTGCTCCATTACCCGATATGCCCGCCCCACCCCTCTCTCCCCCCCTTCCCCCCCGGAAAGAACGGATACATGCAATTCATTGGTACGCTGCTCTTTATGTGCAAGTTGCAGGGTTTACGCGCAAATGAAAGAAATTCTAGTGATTTGGTGTCTCCGTCGATTTAATCCGCACAAGAAACAATAGTTTTTGGAGAACGCGTCAATATCCATAGTAAGAGTGCATAACCAAAAAGTAATGAAATGAGATGTTGGTCTGAGGGGTTGAACGTCACGGGGATAGTTCCCAGTCCGGAGAAACTTGATTCCGTTTCCCTTCGGTATCATTCCACTCTCTCCAACTAACCGGAAGTCCTTATTACGTTATATTAATGTTTTTCGGGGTTTTAGCGACTATGTGATGCCGCTTAGTTAATTTGGAATGGCCTTTGAACAAGAGACGGTGAGCTTATGATTCGAGTGAATTTCAATTTAACACCAAAGGTAGTTAGAAAAACATAAATTATAATTGGGCTAACCCTTCGATTCATTACCGTTCGTTCGCACTCTCCTACGTATGTTCGATCGTGACCTCATAAAGCTCGTATCCTCACCTTAACCCGTTCACTACTTCTAACTTGAGCAGCTATGTCCTTTTAGGTTGGTTGAAATGGTGCCGTTAAAACCACTTTCAAAACCCAAAACAACTTTCTTTCTTTTGTGGCGGCCATTTAATTCCCAACATCTCCTCCATTCGTTTCCTCTGATTCTACGTCGCCAGGATGGCCCCTCCCCCTCCCTTGACTTGTACCTCCCCCTCAATCCAAGCCTTTCTCTCGATTCCCACTCAGTTTAACGTGCTTACATGCGCCGTGAATGGCTCTGGATGGGCGACGAAGCAGAGGAAGGCCAATGGTATTTTAATCGCCTGCCCCGCGGGAAGACGTATTCGACAGTTCTTCTACGAAGCGTGCGCCGTTCAGGAACTGCTCTTCTGGTGCTCTTTCACGCGGTCATGCCTTTTGGTTCGTCATGGCCATGACATCCCCCCACTTGGTGACCCAAACTTCCGGGGAATATTCAATTCCAGTTTCAATTCATATTTACACTCTGTCGCAAATGATCACCTTCTTACCAGTTTGTGCTGCAGCAATCGTTTGTTGGTATACATCATTACCCCAGGTGGTACAATAAAGACGTTGGAAAAGCCCTTCGAAAGCAGAGAATGCTACACTCTAGGGTAAAGAGGGCAGGCGTGAACACATCATCTCCTGAGATTAAATAATTATGGGAGAAGTATAAATCCTCTAAAATTGAAACCAAAACAGATTTACGTAGCGCCTTTCTAGACTTTAAACGTAAAGTACTTTGCGAGTACTTGGACACTGGCCCCAATGCTTTCTGGTCATATGTTAGGGAGGTAAATGGGAATAAACAAACCGTGGCTTGCTTAAGGGATTATAGCAATATAATTCAAACAGACTTAGAGGGTAAAGCTAACATCCTAAATTCATTCTTCCGTGTTGTTTTCACGAACGATGTTGGTACAGTATATCTCCAAGTAACAATACATACTCAACCCATGGAAAAATTAACAGTGGACCAAAAAGGAATTCTAAAATTGCTTAATGAGATTAAACCCAACAAATCCCCGATACCCCAACATATACCAGCTAGGGTGATAAAACATTTAGCTCCTAACATTGGCCCGTACCTTGAATTTATATTTAACAAATCTTTCACAGAGTGCAAAGTCCCTAAGAATATGCCTTCCTGTCACCACTTTAAAAAATATGCGTTATTTGCGCGGTTTTCCGCGCAAATAACGCCTATTTTTAAAAGTGGTGACAGGAAGGACCCCAGTAATTACAGACCTATATATCTCACTTCTATCTGCTGCAAAATCTTAGAGCACATAATTGTCAGTTCAGTAATGAGATACCTTGATAACATTAACTTTTAAAGTGACAATCAACACGGATTCAGGAAAACCCGCTCATGCGAAACCCAATTAGGATTATTTACACATGACTTACTTTTATCGGGTGAGAGAGGTAGGAAAGAGGATGCGATCTTGTTAGATTTTCAAAAGGCATTTGATAAGGTTCCCCATGGTAAACTCATTCATAAATTAAAGGTCGGGATATAAACAAGGGCCCAATAAATTGGGTTGAAGATTTTCTTTTAGAGCGGACACAGAGTCCTTGATGACGCTAGTTCCGGCAGCGTTTGAGTCACGTAGGAGGTACCTCAGAGAAGTGTAATCGGACCGTTGCTTTTCTTAATTTTTGTTAGCGATTTGAACCACGAAGTGAAAAGTAAAATTAGGATGTTCGCGGATGACACGGTGATCTATCGGGAGATATCTGGGGATGAGGATCGTTTTATTCTAGCGCAGGATTTAGATTTCATTACTAAATGGTGCTCTAACTGGGGATGGACACTAAATTATAATAATTGTTCGGTGGTAAATTTCTTTAAAGGATCAACGGGATTTGGTTACAAATTAGCTGGAGTTGGCCTAGCAGTAGTTGATACGGTAATTTACCTAGGTGTTATATTCACAAAAGACTTAACTTGGGGGACTCGCATACTTAAACGCTGTAGTCAAGCATATAAAAATTGGGATTTATTAGACGCATTGTCGGCAAAAGTGAATCGAAGGTCAAGGAACGTTGTTACCACGCTCTTGTAAGGCCCCATTTAGAATACGCATGTAGCGTTTGGGATCCGGGTGAAAAAGCCTCATTCGGGAAATTGAGAAGGTTCAACGCCGGGCAGCCCGTTTTGTAAAATATTTTACGATAAAACGCAAAGCGTCACCAAAATGCTCATGGAGTTGGGGTAGGAATCATTAAAAGATAGACGATTCAATGCAAGATTGAAATTACTAAATAAATTCAGATAATCATGTTTCAGGACCGAGGTCTCGCAAATCATTCGCATTCCTACATATATTGGTCGCTTGGATCATGCATATAAAATTCGGGAAATAGATGCCAGAATTAGCATCTACATCTTCATAATACCCCGCAAGCTGCCGCAAGGTTGTGTGGCGGGGGGGTGTTAGGTCACCAACCGTAAAAAGGAACAGTACCGCATGCCAAACAACAACATTTAAAATTACATCCACAGCAGCGCACACACTCATGCAAAAATCACTTAATCCAACACTCAGGCAAATACATATACCGCAAACCAACAAAAAAACAAAACAATTTCACCCCAGGATGCAGCAAGAAAGCCATCTAACAATACGCAAGCCAGGACACAACAAGCAAGAATGTGAATCTCCACCACCACATGAACATGCAACACTGACAATGCAGCAGATTCAAGGACTCCTTCCCTCGGACAATACGGGATAGCAGCTACAGGGTTATAGATAGAAAAAATTCCACTTGCCACCCTCAGTGTCTAGGGAATAATTAGTTCTTCTTAAATGCATGCTCTTTCACGAACCTCGTGTGTTTTGTTACTATAAGCCATTCTTTCCGAATGACCTCATTAGTGTTCTGTTCATATATAATAAATGTGAAACTCCAATAGCCGTAAACAGTATACCTTTCTAAACAAAGTAAAAATGAAATTAGTTGGCTAGCACCACAAGTCAAGAAGGGGTAAAAGGTAAAAAGGAGAGGATTAGAAAGGTGAATACGAATACGCGTATTTCGGCCACAAAGTAGCCCTCTTCAGCGTACTGAAGGTTAATCGTCACTACAACACAAGTCGAAGTAAGTTGTTTCACATTTATTATATATTACTAGCCGTAAGAGCTCATTTCTATCAATATTCTGTTTATATGTTTTTAAGTCTCCCTATCAATCCCTCGTCCCTTTCCGCGGGGGGAAATTCCTGCTACCTGCAACGTTGGGTCGCATTCCCTGCCTTTCACAGTCTCCGTGTGGGGTAGAATGTTTTCTGTTGCATGTTCATGTGGTAGTGGTGTTTCACATTCTTTTTTGTTGTGTCCTGGCTTGCGTAGTGTTGGATGGCTTTCGTGCTGCATCCGGAGGTGTAGTAGTTTTATGATTTACGGTATATGTGTTTGCATGAGCGTTGGATGAAGGGATTTTGGCATACGTGTGTGTCCTGCTGTGGGTTAAATTTTCCATGTGGTATTGTTCCGTTTTACGGTTGGTGACCTAACACCCCCCGCCACACGTGCTCGCGGCGGCTTATGGGGTATTATGTAGATGTAGATGTAGTCATGACATTCTCGCTTCTGGCAGGCTACAATACTGTAGGAGAAATTACAAAGCCTACTGTTACCCCCTTTCTCTTTGTGTCTGCAATCGTCCTCAGACGACCCCGGAACATGATCTCGTAGGAGTCACTCTGAGATGAGACGTGTACCGCGACTTGGTTCCCATGGCGACACAAGTTCTTTGGCGGAAACAAGAAAGGAGGTGAGAGAGAGAGGTTAGGGGAAGTTTCTGGCGGAATTAGAAGGGGAATGTGTCGGAGATAAATGTGGTTGAATGAATCTGATGAATTGGAGGAAATCGGGAAGGCATCGCTTTCCACGAGCTTCATGGAAACAAAACAAATGCACTAACGCATTCAAACTATGACATAAAGTGCGGAGGGTGGACTTTAAATAAAAAATGAAGGCAACTGGTTGCAATGTACAGTGTAAATTCGTCCATGTTTGATTACAACTTGCTAAAAACGGGACGAAGTCGCTTGGTGAACAAAAGTTATGAAGGATCCAAAATTCAACTTGTTTACAATTTGGCCCCGGGATTGCCCTGAGGATGAAAGTCTGCATCTAACCGGTAGTGAAACTCTCGCAGTTAGGTCTAGATTGACTTCATGTAATGTGATCGACCGATACATTTTTCCAATATCTGGTGAAGATGATTAATTGTTGGCATAGTTTTAACACCACGCCTTTCATGGGGAGCACATATCAGGACAAGATGCGGGTCCGCTTTAAAGAAACCCGGCTTTTTTAATCGTGTGGTGGGAAGATGTATTGAGAAAGTTAAAGAGAGGTGTTATTTCGCTCTAGTTAGACCTCATTTGGAATATTCCGCAAGTATTTGGGTTCCTTGGAAGAAAATTTGTCAAAAAGAATTGGATAGTTCAGAGAAAATCCGCCAGATTAGTGAAAAATAGTTATTATAAGAAGATGAATGTGGCAGGCCTTTTTTGGGGAATTAGGCTGGGAGCCACTAGAGATACGAAGAAAACAAGCGAGGCTTATGACTTCTAGAAAGGTTTAAAAGAATGGGTTCAACGATGACACAAAAGGACCTATCATTTTGGCCCCACCCTAGTAATGTAAATCAGACCACAGAGATATAATAAGGGAGAAATATTCCATTAAACAGTTAGAGAAACAAATACTAGTTTTTTCTCCGAATTCATGAATCATCATAGTAATAAATCTAAGTCATAGTAGAAATATTAAAGACTTGCGTCTTACAATTCAGGAAAAAATTAAACGCTACGTAGACATGAGGTATATTCGTAGGTGCTAGTGCATTTTTATATTAGTTGATAGTGTATGTACGAGGGTCATCCGGAAAGTAGTACCCGTTCGTGAAATAAAGACACAAAAGTAAATATTAACAAACATAAAAAATTTTATTTGAAAGAGGATACTTTAAACTACTTCTCAACATAATCTCCAAGCAAATTAAGGCATTTGTCATAACGTGTGACAAGTTTCTGTATTCCTGCTGCATAGTCCTTCGCCGCCAGCTCATTGAGATACGCGAGGGACCCATCTTGCACAAATTTTTGCATAATGCAGATGGTGTTTAACAATTTCATGAACAATTGTTCGAGAAACATTGGGAAAATGCTCACAGATGTCATCAATTGTGACGCGCCGATCGTTCCTCACGAATTCGTCAACTGAGCTCACCAGTTGGTCTGTAATGACAGACGGTCTCCCCGAACGCTCATCGTCGTGTGTGTTCCCCCTCCCCATGTTGAAGTTGCGACACCACCGCCGAACAGACGACTCGTCCATTACATTGTCTCCATACACCTCCTTTAATTGGCGATGAATATCACATGGGCGAACGTTTCTTGCATTGAGGAATTTAATCACTGCCCTCACTTCACAACTGGCGGCGTTCTCAATTTTTTTAAACATTGTAAACAATCACAGAAACAACACAGGCAATGCTAGCGTCACGCAACTTGGCTCAGAGAAGGCAGACAAGCCACTGAAGCTATCTGACCTCGTCCAGCGGCTACTCGCGTCGTCAGCACTTCATGCGGCACGAACGGGTACTACTTTCCGGATGACCCTCGTATTTGCATTCGGGGGAATGTAAAAGATTCTTTTTCATGATTATATGCGCTTCTGTAGGTGTAGATTTGAATGAAATATTTGGTTCTCCTTGTTGTTTTGATCTTTTTTACGGGTGGTGACCAAACACCCCCCGCCACACACCCTTGCGGAGGCTTCCTGGGCATTGCGTATATGAACTTTACGGACACCAACCAAACCGACGTTCGGGTTGATTAATGTGGTTATGTTTACGTGAGTTATTAATATTATCTGTAATTCAATATTAGTGAAACCCTTTGTGTAGATCAAAGAGTTGCATGGCTCCAAAACTTTATGCTTTTGAGGAAATACAATTAACTTAGTTTAATAGGATTTGAGACATGGATGTTCGTTAAATGGAGAAAATAAAATCGATTGAAAAGAAAACAAAAGAATCGCAAGTGATGGTTGTGGAAGGTGGCATTCTTTTGATTGGTATGCCGAGTGGGTGAATGGTGGGTGTGAATGTGGAGGATATCAAAGGGAGTTCGAATTTCGAAGAAGTCGATAGTAGGGGAGATATTTGTTACGCGAGGGAGAGGAAGGAAAGGATTTGGCACTTTCAACCTCTCATGACGGGACATAGAAAACGGGAAGATCTAGAGGAGGATGGAATGAAACGCAAATAGCATTAAAATCAAACAGTTCTCATGAGCCGCAAGTCCCTTAGAATGGCAGAAGGTATTCCAGGGTCCTTTTAAAACCTATCCTTGACCGGTGCCAGTAAAGGCGAGTGCGGCGGCTGGATGCAGACGGTCATCTGCAGAGTAAGTGAGCCGTGGAGTCCGGACGAGTGAGGGCAGTGGGTCAGCTGGCAGGGTCGGGGCGCAAACGAGGGGATCGATGTCACCCCCCTCTCGCACCCCAGTTTGGCGCAGCCCCCCCTTCCACCGCCAGTCCACCGAAAGGGCCCCTGTTTATTGTCTTTCTGTTACGGCCTCGCCAAAACCTCCATCGGCCGTCCCCTCCCCCCCTCTACACGCCTCCCTTCCGGACCAATCGCAGCGCCAATGCTAAAACGGCGAATCATTCGCAAGTTTAGAGGATTTTGAAAAGTCAGCGGTAACTTACAACCGACGGGTAGAAACAACGGGTTTGAAACATATTCTTTTCTTAATAGAACTCCAAGAATGTAATCAAAAAAGCACCCGATCAGTTGTTTTGGCCGTTAAAAATAATACACCAATTTATTATGAAAAAATTATGTCAATCGCCCAGGAGTATTTTGTTCAAGCATATTTTGTTTGAATCTTCTCAGAAAATGAGCACCACGAAAATCTTATTGACGTACGTAAGAATAAAATAATAAAAATTATCGATGCATTTTATATTGAACGGTGTTCAAATACATGGGCCATTGTGAAAAAATAATGCGCATGATTGTATTGTGACACGACTATCGATGGCAGCTCGGTAAAACTGATTCGTGAATGTGGTATGGAGTCTTCTATTTCTACGCAGCTGGTTTGCCCGCTTGCTCCGAGCTGTTTGAGCGGAAAGTAGTACCTCCGCGTGTAGTGTATTTTTCGACTTTGTGACACAGTGCGATGGAGCGTTCTCTTCACCATGACAGTCCCCCCAGCCACACTTCCTTCATCGTTACCAACTTCCTGGCCCGAAGCACCACCCCCAGCCCCCTTATTTTCACCCCCAGGTGATCCCCCAGCCCCCTTATTTTCCCGAATTTGCTCCGTGCTATTTTTTCTTGATTCCCCGACTGAAGAGACATTGAGAGCATTGAGAGGCTGTGGAAAACATCCAAAAGCATGTCACAACGTTCCTGAAACAGACATTTCCGTCGAGAGGAGTTTCAGGGTGCCCTCCAGGCGTGGCAGACTCCTCTCCGCAAATGTACGAGTATTGATGAAGGGGAGGAGTTTTTTGAAGAATTTTACATAGTACATAAATCAATAAATCTATTTTTCCCAGAGGAATTAATAAAATCATGCGCGTTACTTTAATAATGGTCCATATATAGTATATTGCCGCAACCAAGCTCTAACCCAGTATGCAAAGCTTAACCCAGATTACCATACTCTTTTTAGCGGTACTAACCTTTTTTACGTTTGTGGACCGTGGTGATGAATCACCCTCTGCCACTCGCCTTACGATGGCTTGCGAGATGCCGTGAAAGATATATATTGATACATGTATGTTTACGTTTCTCATATCGCTTGGGAATACCCTTTTATTTGGCATCCAGTGTGGTTTTTTATCGATTCCCATATTTTTTTCATTTTCAAATTATCATTTTTGAAACTGCTCGTCAATGTGTGCACGACATGACGCGTTGTGTATCGGATCCATTTCGCCGCGAATTTCTTATCGGGCGACCCTTCTCACGGATGTGTCACGTTGGCACCGCTCCAAGGAGAAAAAAACGAGTATATATTACCTCTGCACCCCCCTTCCCCGATTCGGTCTCTCTTTGTTGCATATCTCGAGGGAATCTTGCGAAAGATCCTCGTCTTAATCAACGGAGATGGGAATAATTCTCCCCCGTTCTCTCTCTTTCAGCGAGCCCCTGTTAATACCGCGGCTGCCGGAGCGTTATTGAAGGGGAGGAACCCAGGGAGAGCCTCCCCCCGCACCCCTCCACGTGTCCCTCCGGGTAAATCGATCGCGTGCATCTTGTCCCTTTTCCATCGTCTCCTTTGAAGACCCCCTGCCCTGAAAAACCCTCTCCGTCCAGTGTGGGGGCCCTTTGCCGGGGTCCAGTCGAGTCCCTTATCGGCCTCCCGGCGAGGTAGCGCACTCCACACGGGTGGCCCATGGACGTGTGGGCAAAGCGGTGACCCACCACTCACCCAGGTTTCCCTTTGACGACCCCTCCACCCCCGCGACCACCTTCTGCTCCTACGGAAATCCCTGAGACCCACCGCTAGGGCGCGCGGGAGGCCTGATTCTATGCCTCGCTGCGTGTACCAATGACAAAATTAAATTTTACGTAGATGTAAGTTATAAATGGAAATTTAAAAAACTCACATGATAAATAACGACCTCAAAATATTTCGGATTCAATATTTAAAACAATTTTGTAAGCATGCGAAAAGATTTGCTAACAAGGGTGTAACGTCCTATCGTGTAGGTCTGTCCATTAGATATCCAGCCATGGAATATTTGGAGAAAAACAGCCTCCCTGGAGCAATGAGCTTATTTGCCTCTTTGGAGGTGCTCCCTTTGAGACCTCACGCACTTATCCCATCGTCTCGCCCACTTTTCAAAGCAATCGACAAAGTCCTTTTTATCGAAATGGCCATCAAGCAGCTTCGTCACATTCTCTTTTCTCCCAGTGTTAACGTCTAGAATTCCGTGTTGCAGGGGACTTGCTGCAAGCCGCAAACGATGACCCGGGTTTTCTTAAAGCAGGGTCATTACTGCAGATGGGTCATGACCCACAAATAGATGACAAGTCTTCCCAAGAGTTGGCTGACGAGATGAAGGAGGGAATGCGACGATCGAGATACGCAAATAATAGCTTGATCATGCTCCGGAACAAAGTTAATCACGCCAAAAATAGTACTTACGTGCAACAATATGCAATAAAAAGATTGGTGCATTCAAATCATGAGAGAGAAATGTTATTAAAGTGGGCATATTCAAGAGTCATGCATGATAACGACAAAATGTAGGAAGTACCAACCCTTATTATCCTTTTCGACTACGATCATATTTTCATTTCCAATTCGACGAGGAAAATCGACATTTAACTCTATCCGTTATACAATTTATTACCGTGATTTTATCTAATGATCCGCTCTACCATAGTATTTGGGGCCTGTAATTTTTCAGTCCTTAACATCCTCATGCCTGCCTCAAATTTACGCAATAAATTTAACCTGGATTTAAGGCTACGGTCAACCAGTGGCTCCCATCCTAATTCCTCCAATAGCACTGCTCTGCCTTGTCCATTGCACAAACCTGGCTGCACTTCGTTGCGCTCGATCTAGTTCCAAAATTAAGCCAAATTCATGGGGATCCCATACACACTTGCAGCATACCCAAGGTGGGGCCTAACTAACGTGAAATAACCAAGCACTTTTACGCTTTCTTTTTATGTACCAAGTATCTTTTTTTGAATCCCAACTTTTTATTCGCTTTTCCGCAAATGTCGGGAATAATCTTTCCCAAGGACACCTTATTTATCGTAAAATCCAAATATTTTACCAATAACAGTTTTTCTATCGGTTTCCTGTATGATGTCAATGTTTTTAGGAGAAATACTCTCCTTCCAAAAATTCATCGGCACATATATCTTCAAATTGAATTCCCGAGTCCCTGGACTCACGTCGTTTTTGGATTCCATTTAGGTCATTAAACAATGATTCCCCATGTGCCAGATGATTCCCTTCCTTAAGCCTTTGTTACCATAAATTCTGATGCCGCGCACCTGGGGTATTCGCGCGCCCTAGCGGTGGCTTCAATCAAATGACTCGAGGATTGGGTGGGAGGGGAATGTCCGCCGTCGTCAATGTGATTGGTCCTTGCGGGGGGTAGGCATAATTAATTATCTGGATGAACCCAAACGGATATATAGTCATGATCCCCGTGATGAAAAGGGAAGGAGATCGTGATATTTCATTCAAAATAGACCAGGTCTAATTAATTATATCGGAGGAAGTCTAACTTCCACCTGGAAATCGCTTTCACCACCAGGAGGGCTGAGTGATATAACTATTCATCGACATTTAGGCGTAAATGACAATATGGACATAATCATCGACTGAACTACTGGTCAATTCGAATTCTATTAACCTTTTAAAAACTGTGGTTTGTTTTCTGGAGGTAGGTAATTAGAGAAGGGACCACAATATTCAGAGGGATACGGGATTTTTCCATCCCTGCGGTCTGCGACCATATTGAAAATTGACGACTCACACGATGTGGACGATATTTTTCAGCCTTATCGTTATGCTAAAACATTATCGCTCTAAAAATTATTTTGGCAATACTTAAGATACTTATATATTGAAATTCACGTCCGTTCGTGCCGGAAAAATTTCATAGTGATGGAGGATTGCAATGCGACATTAGGCGCAGGAAAAGATGGTGATGAGATGGGGGACTACGGTTTAGGCACGAGGAATGACCGCGGGGAGAAAGCATTGAGTTATGTAGGAGACAGGGGTTAGCCATCACGAACACTTGGTGAGATGATTACGAAGATAGATGAGAGAAGAAAATGGAAGAATGTAAACACAGAGTTGAGGAAAATGAAGTACAAAGAGTTAAATAATAAATTGAGGCGGGATACAAATAAAGCAAAAGAAGAATGGTGGAAGACGCAGGGCGAGGGTATGAAAAGTTTGCAAAAGAATGATGAAATTGGTGTGCTATACATGAAGGTTAAGACACCATCGGGAATTAAAAAAGGAAGATCTATGTTTACAGTTGGTGCTTAGTCGTGTAAGATAATAGATGACACAGAAAAGATCCAAGAGAGATGGAAGGAGTATATAGAAGAACTGTGAGGTGAAGAACTTAGGCCAATAAGGCTAGGCATTGGAATAGAAAATGACATAGATGAAGACAGCATAGGTCGAGGCGTACTCGACGATGAGATAGAAAGGGCATTAAGGAAGATGCAACTAGAATGGTTTCAGGCGTGCAAGTGGAAGCGATTCATTTCGGAAAAGAAATACTTAGTTATTCCACATATATTTTATTAATCACGATAAAGGTTTCAACTTAAAATGTCACAACTGATGATGACTTTGTAAGTCGAAACCAAGGTCGTGTATAAGAAAACATATGTGGAATAACTAAGTATTTCTTTTCCGAGATGAAACTAAATAAGGCTGTGGGGTGGACAATATTCCTGCGGAACGACAAAAAGGATTAGGAAAATGAGGTAGGAAGAGACTATGTCGACTGATTCGTGGTGTCTATGAGGAATGAACCAGCACGGCTTTAGGAAAAGAAGATCTTGCGAAACACAACTTGGTCTCTTCATACACGATGTACTTAGATCGGGAGAAAACAACACACAGATCGATGCAGTATTCCTGGATTTCAAAAAAGCCTTCGACAAAGTCCCACACATTAAATTGTTACATAAAATTAAATACTATGGGATCAACGAGAAAATAATTAATTGGTTTAGAGACTTCTTGTCAAACCGCAAACAAATAGTAGTCATAGATGGGTTGTGCTCACCGGATAGAGATGTAAGCTTGGCCTTTTTCTTTCTAGAAAATCGCATAACCTTTGTTTTATTAATATTGATTCTCATCCCATAACTGTCGCACTGAATTTCCAATTCTCTCAGCAATGCTTGCAGCCCCTTGGCTGACTGACAAACTAAAGCTTGGTCATCTGCGAGCCTAACTGATTTTACGAATTCCCCGCCCACTTTCATTCCTACCTCGAGTTCTTCCCATGACTCTTTAATCACTTCCTCTACATAAAGTTTGAAAGACAACGGTGATAATGGGCAACCCTGCCTTACTCCTCTTCCTAACACTGCCCATCCTGACTCCCCGTTCCCAACTCGCACCTGAGCAGTCTGAGACATGTACAAGTTGCGGACTAGCCTCCTTTCCCTCCAACCTATTCCTATTTTCTACAGAATACTCATTATTTTTTCCCAATTCACTCTATCAAACGCTTTTTCAGAATCTACGAAACAGGCAAATACCTCCTGGTTGTATTCTATATTCCTCTCGATTAATAATCGTATTACTGCAATGGCATCACGCGCACCTCTCCCCTTCCTAAACCCAAACTGATCATCCCCTAAGTAATCATTTGCCCTACCCCTATCCTTTTGTTTATTATCCTGAGAACAACTTTAGCTGCGTGGGATATCAAACTTATCGTCCTGTTGTCCTCACATGATGTAGCCTTTACCGTTTTCAGAATAGGAACTAAAACTGATCTCAAAAAGTCTTCCGGCAAGATTCCCTCCACATAGATACTACGAATCTGCCCATATAGCCTCTTCCTCCCACATTTTCCTAAACATTTGAGTAGTTCCGCTGGAATGTTGTCCACCCCCACGGCCTTATTTAGTTTCATCTCCCTAAATGCCCTTTCTATCTCATTGTGTAGTATGCCTGGACCTAAGCTGTCTTCCTCTACGTCATATTCTTTTTCAATGTCTAACTTTGTTGGTCGAAGTTCTTTACTATACAGTTCTTCTATATATTCCCTCATTTCCTCTTGAATCTTTCCTGTGTCAACTATTATCTTACCCGCCTTATCTCTAGCTGTTAGCATAGATCTCCCTATCTTACTTCCCGATAGAGAATTAACTTCGCTGCACACCGCACCGATTTCACCCTTCCTCTGCAAATGTTTCATATCCTTACACTGTGTCCTCCACCACGCTTCTTTTGCATGGTGGTGGACACAGTGTAAGAATAGGTAGGTAGGTAGTATGGCGCAGCAGAACTTCAGAAATTCCTCGAGTTACTCAACTCAGAACATCACTGCCTCATATTTATGATGGAAGTAGAAAAGGACAACCAACCTCCTTTCCTGGACGTGTTAGTGACAAGGAGGAGTGATGGGAAGCTGGGACATGCTGTCTACAGGAAGAAGACGCACACTGACCGTTATCTTAACGCAGCTCTCACCCCCACCCGCTCCAGAAGACGTCTTTGGTGGACACATTAGTTCACCGAGCCTATGAAATTTCTGACGCCGATTCTTTGCGAACGGAAAAGAAATATCTCCTGAAAGCATCGCAGCAAAATGACTATCGGAACGATATGGTTCTTAAAGGGGCCGCCAGGGAAGAAAGGCGAAGATGGGATTGGGACAAGTCCGTCAAGCAGACGGAACCGGACCCAAACGCATACGCTCCTATCCCCTACGTATTCGGAACATCCGAGAACATAGCCAGAGTCCTAAAAAAACATGACGTGGTGACAAGATTTAACTGCACCAAGAAAATAGCGGACACTCTCCCTGTACCGAAGGACAATATCCCGAAAGACCTATACGAAGGGGTCTACCAAGTACCCTGTTAATGTGGGAAAGCCTACATCGGGGAATCATGCCGCTCAATGAAAGTTCGGATGAAGGAACACCTCTGGGCAACGACAAATAAGCAGTTTCACCTGTCGGCCTTTTCAGAACACCAATGGAGTGAACCCGGTCTCGAGATCTTATTCCAAAAAGCAAACATTATAGCCAAGGAGAGTAAATACTACCCACGATTAATTAGAGAAGCAATTGAGATCGCAAAAACCCGGAGAACATTAACAGAGATGAAGGCTACCATCTCCACAACGCGTCGAAGAGAATCTCCGGGAACGGACCAATCAGCGAGCAGCCACTAGACGGGACCACCTATATAAGGGTGGCAAAATTCCGAGTCCCTCATCTTCAACCTGAAGACGCCAAATGAAACTTCGGCGAAACTGTTGTCAGAATCAAACAACGACGCGGTGAAACCCGACAATGCAGAATACTTCAAACCACCGCCGCGAAAACCTACGCAGCCTAATGAGGAAGTTCTTGGTATGGTGGGCGAATAGACAGGCTTGTTGGGAGAAATCCTATGGAGGCAGGAAAAGTAGATGAAGGGGGTATTGACCGGCAGTTAGATGTTAAAGACTGTAATTCAGGGGAGAATGTTAGGCAAACGAGGAAAGGGAAGGAGTAAAGGGAGGAAGAAAGTACTCATAGATGAAGAGGGACCTGATATAGAGTAGGATGCTGGATTTTGTATTTTGTTAGGAGTCACAAAATATTTATTTAGTATCTGTGCCCATTCAAAAACCTACCTTACCCGGTAGATTACCTAATATATATACATACATATATATACATACATATATATATATATCTATATATGTGTGTGTGTGTGTATTTAATATAAGAATGCTGAATAAACACACATTTTATTTCTTAATAATGTCGCCGGAATTTAGCTCCGTCTTCCTAAAGAGAAAAATTAGTTCCAATTGCTATTCTTACCAACATGGATTTACCTATACTTATATGTAGGTAAGCTGAGTCAAACTAAAGCTTGTTGCTGCAATCGACTGTGAAAATTAAATCAGGTGATGGATATAGCTGAAACTCTTAACAGCAGTCTAGGGGGTTTTTGAGGCTTAGTAAAAGCAAATTTTCTCTAATGCTACGGACGCTATATCTTGGATATTCTTTTGTATTATTAAACCATCCACGTCTCCATACTGTATCGTTCAATGAAATCACTTTTACGCGAGTAATTTTCAGGTGATTCTGGCACCACGCTTGAAGAAATCAATAGGAAGTTCTAATTTGGGATGTCAATTTAATATTGAACGGCCTGGATTTCCGAGTAGGCGGGAAAGTAAGAAATATCTGCGACTTTCCATGAGAAGAGAGCGAGAGTGTAAGTGGGAGGAACAGACCATGAGTCCAAGGGGAATTCAAGGTGGATGCCGGGAGTATCAGGGGGAAACCCCGGGGAGGCGATGGCAGGCGTAAGCAGGTGGAACGAGGGTAAGAAGAAGCCTCGGGAGATTCGAGCGAGAAAAGCCCCCTACCCTCTACCCCATCTAGCCTCCCTCCCTTCGGGGGGAAGACGCACTCGGTGGCTGAGGGCCCATGGAAATCCTCGGGCACAAAAGCGCCTTCTCCGCCCCTTGTCATTGCGGGGGGTGGGAAGAGCGGTTTTTCGTGGGGTGGGGCTTCTCCCCCGTGGGTACGGGGTGTGCGTCGGCGATGGACGAAAGCCGGGAAGCCAACGGAATGTGTCCCGACAACCGTTTGAATGGAAACCAACACTCCCTGCTTAGCAAGCCTCCCGGAAATCCTCCGGGCATTTTAAAAAATCACGCATTAATAGAGTTATCCCTTTTATCTTCATGTGTTTCATTTCGATCGGCCTCGTGAGTTATTTACTGATGTCATGCCGAATGACCTCTCGCGTCAACTTCGTAATGGTCATGTAATTTCATTAGCAAAGACTCACTGCGATTTTTGGGTTGAAGCAATCTCGCCTTCATTTCCGCATTTGGAATAATTTATTTCTCGCCCCACGGTTTTAACGAGCTGTCTTCTTCAACAGGTGTGATGACGAATGCCTGTTGATGCATCTGGTCGTGTGGACGGAATTATTTTTTCCGCCCATGATGGTGCGAAATCGCTTAATCCTAGTATCACTTATTT
Source organism: Hetaerina americana (assembly GCF_022747635.1). NCBI lineage: Eukaryota > Metazoa > Arthropoda > Insecta > Odonata > Calopterygidae > Hetaerina > Hetaerina americana. The sequence goes on from NW_027287205.1 coordinate 4,166,259, forward strand.
GCACTGGAGTGCGACCGTCACTGCAGGCAGTGGGAGCTTTCAATTCCAGTGCATTCGTATGTCCGCGGGGAAATTCACTAAGCTCATGTAGTACGTCTGCCTTTAGTTTAAGCCCGCTCCTTTCTCATTATTACCTAACTATTAATTATTATCTCAATAACGAACCGTAAGTATTCGTTCTTCGCCGCTTAGAAGTCTCCTTTCCTCCTTTAAATTATCTTTTAAATTCGAGTGAATTCGTCTAATTAAAAAAAATATATTCCTACTTTGTATTAACCACCACAGCCGTGTGTGATAAAAAACGTTTGAAAGAAAAGAAATTACGTATCCCTGATTGTTATGCTTAGATGCTCACTTTCCTTGAGCAAATCGCGATTACAAAATAACCAAAGTTCAAGGATACTAAAATGTATAATCGCAAAACCTATTTCTCTGACTTTTTTTACAAACCCCTCTTATGTATCAAAAATTAAATAAGGAAAGGCTGGTGTTGCCATATCTCCAGGGCACACGATCTCGTGTTTGATTTTGGATTCAATGTGTATGACAATGTCCTCAACTGGAGATTTGCTGCATGGAAGGGAGGCCATGTTTGAGTCCTTTGTTTGATGAAAACGGTTTATTCGAGGGTGAAGTGTTAGGAAGAAAGGTTTAAAACGAAATTCACGTCCTCGCTCGGTACCCAATCTTCGATTTGGTTCGCGCTCGTTGCTTTGAATTCACCATCTCGAGTTTTGCGTTTCTCTGTGTTGTCTAATCGTTGCTGTCGTTCATTTATTGAGGAGACGTTCAACGAAGACGGTGTGCTCCCGAAAGGAAATTCATTTCCATTCCCTGCCACTCCACCCTTGCCTACGGACTTCATAGAGTGTCCAAAGAAATCAACACAAACACCTCACATGGAAACCCGAGCACACTCAAGAATCTCTTAGCGAAGCCCAACGACCAAACTCGCAAGTTGCAAAAATCAGCAATTTACGAGATTTAATGCACCACTCGCCAACGCACGTACTTTAGTAGGAAACACTAGACGAAACCCGATCATCAGGTTCAAAGAGGCTCAGATTTATCTGGCTCGTTAAGGTGGTTTTAACCGATCAGCTGTTGCCAAATACATCAATGAAACAGGCCACCCGATCACACTCAAACATGTTACCGTTGATCGAAAAGACCACTTAAAAACTGTACGCAACCGAAAGCGTGCGCACAGAGACACACACGCTCCAAGAAATTATGAGCAATAAGCCAGGCATCGTGAAGGCACACTAATACAGCTGATTAAAGATTTTAAGGAAGCCACAATGCGAAATAAAATAACGGACATTTCTAACAATACCGTAGGACTTCCATCTGTTCCCAAACTTGAAGAAATTTTTTTCTGGGAAGCGCTTCTCGTTCAAATGAATAAGTTCACAATGCCGTAGATGGATGTTTTCACGACCTCCCAGAGACTCGCACTTCCGGGAAGGAATCTAGATGGTGGATTAACGCTGGACCAAGTGTGTTGAAGTCAAGGGATATTATTTAGAAAAAAATAAAACCATTTATTCACGGAAAATCGCAGTCCTTCATTGTCAGGCCGAGAACCTGTCGCCTGACCCTCGTAGGTCCAGGGTGCGCCGCTATGGCTGTATTTGGCTTTGGGAAGGAGGGGGGGATAGTCCCCTATCTCGCTCTCATTCGGTCCCACCGCGCCATTCCATATCGCTCCGAGAAGAACAAAATGGGTTAATTTTCTGCGAGGACGAGACGAGGGCCGTGAGGAACCCGACCCTACTTGTGCCTTCCCGCCCTTATCGTCCCCGTCATTGTGGGGGCGTCGTGAGGGTGGCGGCGAGGGTTCTGCTTTACAGCCAGACGGCGTCCGCAGGTGAAAGGGGTCCGCCCGAGGGAAGAGTCGAAGGGAGGGATGCTGGCCGGGTGGTACTTTTAACGGCTGCGGTGGCTTTGAGGGGGTGTAGTAGCCCTGGCGACCGAAGGACTGGGGGAAGAGGCTCCCAGAGGGGGAGGGGGGTTGGGTTTGTTGTAATGGCTATCCATTCTCCCCCCCTTCCCCGCCCATCGCATTCTCCTTCCAACCACGCGGATTTTTCGCTTCCGTTGCTCCCAGTCGAATTATTTTATTCGAAAAGTTTCCGTTTCAGCGATGGCATCCGTTAGATCCCGGACTCGCTCCATTGAACATAGCGATGGGCAGGGGGACGTAGAGGAATCTCGTTCGTGGTGGAATGATGGCTCGAGTGCATATGGGCGGCCCCTCGCAAAAGAGGCTTTTAATTTTAACAAACGACTTAGGCGGGCAAATCCCAGAGGTCATCTGAGGATAGCGAGGACTTTGATATCCATTAAATGGGTGTTAGATTAGGGTGTTTTTTTTCAATTCCGTCCATAATCGCAATCCGTAGGTTTTTATTTGGGAAACTGTGCTGTCTTTAGGTTAGGGTGGAAAAATGCTGTGTGTGTGGGTTAGAGCTGGATTAGAATGCATTTCTTTTAGTTTCCAATAATATTCCAAGCGATTGAGGCTGATTCGGTCTGAAAATCTAATCTCCGCTTTTTATTCATGTACTTTCTCCTCTGAGATAAACTCATATTAGTATGAACTTCTTTCTTCAATCTCCTCCATTGGCGAAATGACGAGCTGGAAGTTGAAGCGCACTAGAGCTTCGCCGTCTTCCCATTTTTGCTATGGCCGGGGTTTTTGAAAATCTTTGGGGTAGGAGATGGTGCATGCAAGACCAAAGTGATTTTAGTTGGAGAATTTTCCGGACGACTGCCCGAATCCTTCAGTAAACCTTTGAAACTCACCTTTCTTTTGAAATTGAAGCGATTCCTGTCACTATTGCTCAACATGCAGATTTTTCCCATCGTTAATGTCATCTGAATTTGCTACTGAAGTCGAGAGTTATTTTTTTTATTTTTGAAGTCCATTTTAGCACTGGAGGCGTAGAGGTGATTGTTACCGAATATTTTCATTGAAATAATCACCCCAATACTGCAAGATTCTGATGTTAAATTCCCGATCTGCATGTTGAATTGTACTCTTTTTAGATCTAAAGAATACATTGAGTAGTTTAAGGCGTGATGTGCTGGAATTTGAACATAATAGAGGAAAGATAGTAAGAATTATCCACATAATTTTAATAGTGCGACCGGGTTTCGATGTATTACATCTTAATATTCATCTGAAGATGATGTAATCCATCGAAACCGGGCCTACCAATAAACTTATCCAGTTGAAAATTGTTACCTTCTTTTATTTACTAAGGAATATAGTATAACGTTTGTTACAGTTTGCCTCCTAAGTATAATTCTCGCGATTTCCTTGTCGCAACTTGTCTTCACCCTGAAGCAAATCTGCAACAGTCGACAGCATTATCTGTGATAAGGGATGCCAAACTAGGGAATTACAATGGTTGAATGCCTTCTGCCCTCCCATGCCCTACAGCTTGACTTGGTGGAAGAACTCGTGTTCTCTGATAACGTCTAGATCTGTGTTGGCGAGAGAGATGGCAAATGCTCCCGGTAGGGTCACCCACGCCAGATAGGTCGAAGGTTAGGAGCCAGACGAAAGACGGACACTCCGTGCAGCGTCTGTTACTCAGCTTTCACAAGGAGGAGGGAGTTGATGACAGGGACTTTGATTAAGGATGTTAAAAAAAAAGACTCGTCAAAACTTTCGTATGGAGCGTACTTCGTGCGACGTGGAAACGTGGTCACTGAAGCAGGAAGATAGAAGAACATTGGAGGCTTTTGAAATGTGGGTTTTGATAAGGATGGAGAAGGTGAAATGGACGCAAATGAGGAAGTAATTGGTATGGTGGACGAAGAGAGGGTTTTGTTGGGAGAAATCCTAAGGAGGCACGAAAAATGGATGAAGGGCGTATTGATCGGCAGTGGGATATTGAAGACTGTAATAGAGGGGAGAATGTTAGGCAAACGAGGAAGGGGCAGGATTAAGATAGGGATGTTGAACGGGATGAAGGGAGGAAGGAAGTACCAAGAGATGAAGAGGGCCCTGATGTGGAGTAGGTTCCTGGATTGTGTTTTGTTAGGGGGACGAGAACTTTTTGGTAGTTGTGTCAATCTAAACCCTTAACTTAACCGGTAGATTTCCTAGAATAGTGCCTTCTGAGAATCCTAAGAGAGTTGATAAAAGGTGGGATGGATAAACAAAAGGGCCTTTGTCTTCTGAATACATCTACGTACTTCTAAACCTTGCTCGCATACACGGAATCATATAGCAGAGTGCGTTAGGGTACCAGCCTTTACTGTGTGATTGTGGGTGAATGTAATATGTTGATATTGGAAAAGGTATTTTTTAAATGATCATTTTAGTTAACTGGTTATTTTTAGATTTCAGCTTCTGCGATATGTAATCTTATTTTGCCGAAACGTGCGAATAGAGGAAAATCATTAAAATTGGTCGCGGCTGGAGTCTCTTTCCCTTATGTTGTCAAGGTGACTCGATGATGTTCGAGGAGATCATATTTTGGAGTTCCAGGGACTCTCACCTGTACCTTTCTAAATTTCTGGAATTCTCTTTTCCTGTCTGGAGGCACTCCCGACTGTGCGAATAAAATATCTCCTCTCCACTCACTTTCTCACCTTAAACATTGAACCCTCGTTGGTGTGCAGTGTACTTGATTCAGTTCTTAGTGAGCGCATTCTCCAGGGAGACGAAAGTGCTCAAGTGCTTACCAAGGGCTGAAGCTTGCTAACCACTTACCCCGTGTCCCCGCAGGGCCTCAAGCGGGGAATAACTCGAGGCGTCTCAGGGACGGACTGATCCACGGGAACGGGGGGGGGACGGGGGATATAGTGGAGTGGGGAGGGGATTCCTCGGAATGGATGAACCTCTTCTCCCCCGACACCCCCTACCCCCGTGCCCTCAGCGACCCCCTCGTGTCGCCGCCGAGTCTATTTCGCAGGGGGTGCGCGCGTATTGTCCCGAGGGCTCCTCCCCCTCGCTTCCCGCCCTCACACACAAGCAGGGAGGGGGATTTTATTGTCGGGTCCGAATGAAAGCGCTTCCTATTTTCCCTCGAATCCTTAAGAGGGGAGACCGAGGCCCGGGTTTCCTTTGGGGAGGGAAACGGAAGAATTCCTTCCTCTGCGTTCTGCTTCCGCGGTCGTATCCTCCAGGCCAAGTCGACTATTTGTGCATCAAAAATGAACGCGGGGGATTGCAGATTATCGTGGAATCTCCATCGTACAGCAGGCGTGTCATGTGCTCTCTAACGCTGAATCTTTTCATTCCACGTTGATTAGCGCTCATCCCATTGCCGGAGTCGGATTTTGTTCTCCGGGATTTATTTACCCTGTCTTGTGGTGCCCGCAGTGGTTGGCTGCATCGTCCCGTAGAAAAACCTGGAGGCGCTCTCTTTTGGAGCGGCGTTAAATATCTCCCTGAGGTTGAATGATTCTCCTCATACCTGTAGAGGTATGATAAACTTTTCATCTTGCATCACGCCTTTGAGGCGGATGTTTTTTGTGAAAAATGTGTTTTTAAATTATAGTTTCTTCATGTAAACTTAAATAATAATAAATATTGGTGCATCTAATTTTTACTATTCAAGTGACCATGATTTTGTGTGGAAAGGAGATGAAGTCACCAGACGTAATTTATGAATATTAGCATTTCAGAAATTTTAAACGATGGTATGTGAATTTGTGGGCTCAACTTTTTTGACCCTCTCATTAACTACAACCTTGACGTGGTGGAAGGGCTTCTTCGTTCCGATGACCCCTATAGCTGCGCTGGCGGGAGTTATAATAATTTCTCCTGGTAGGGTCACCCATACCACCACATAGGTCGAAGGTTAGGAGCCAGACGAAAGGTAGTCCACGCTGCGTCTGTTCCTCAATTGAGGCGGCTGCAATGGCGTCTGACCCCAGTGGGGCGGCCAGTAAGTGATGGTGTCACGTAAAAACACTATTCAGGAAGGCAACGGGAAACCACCTCAATTATTATTCCCAAAATTTAAATGATAAATACATAGATTTTGGGTCCTGGCAACTACGGGGCTCGGCCCAATCGGCCGTGTGTCGTGCCCGGCAGCGGGGGAGGCAAGGCTTCCGCGGTCGTCATCCCACGAAACCCTTGCAAGGGAAAACCAGCAGCAGCAGGACAGAAGACAACAGAGAAGAAGACCAAAATAGTTAGAATTGGAACGTGGAATGTTAGGGCAATGATGAGGACAGGGAAATTGGAGAATGTTAAGCGAGAGATGGAAAGGGGAAATATCGATATTTTAGGTCTATGCGAGGTGAGATGGAAGGATAGCGGGGATTACTGGAGTGATAAGCATAGAATAATATACAGCGGCGGGGACGAAAGCCAACGAGGGGTTGCCATTGCATTAAATGAAGAGGTAGGGAGAAGCGTAGTCAACATAGAGCAGGTAACGGATAGAATACTACTAGTGGAGATAAAAGCAGAACCGACGAACTTGGTCATTATTCAGGTATACATGCCACCGAGCAACCACAAGGAAGAAGAAGTCGATAGGATATACGATCAGTTAGAGGACATGATCGCGTGTGTTCCTGCGGGGAAACATTTGATAGTGATGGGGGATTTGAATGCGACGGTAGGCGAAGGAAGAGATGGTGATGAGGTGGGGGACTACGGTTTAGGCACGAGGAATGACCGCGGGGAGAAAGCAGTTGAGTTCTGCAGGAGACAGGGGTTAGTCATCACCAACACTTGGTTTAGACACAACAAAAGACGCAGGTATACATGGAAAATGCCAGGTGACTCAGAAAGGTAACAGCTAGATTAAATCCTGGTTAGACACAGGTTTAGGAACAGTGTGATAAATTCGCACAGCTTCCCGGGAGCGGATGCGGACTCTGACCACAATTTAGTTGTTATGAAATGTAGCGTCCGTTTCAAAAAGATAAGGCAGGGGCGGCGGTTTAGAAAATGGAATGTAGAAGCATCCAATGGATTGAAAAGAAAGGAGTACCAACAGGCTGTAGAGAAAATAATTAGTGCGGGAAAGAAGCTGAGTATAATCGAGGAAATAAGGGAATATATCAAGAAAGGGATATCGAAAGCCGCAAATTACTCTATAGGAACTGTTAATGGGAAACGTTTAATGAAGCCATGGATCAGGGATTAGATGATTTGAGATATGGTTGAGAGGAAAGAAATGAAAGAATCTAATAACAAAGTTAGGCAGGAGGAAGTACAATGAGCCGTATAATAAAGTTAGGCCACGAACAAATAGAATAAAGGAAACACGGTGAAAGATGTAGGGCCAGAATATGGAAGTTTTGCAGAGGAAGGGTGAAATTGGTGGCTACAGAATAAGGTGTAAGCACAACTTGGAACAGAAGGGAACACCTGATTCATAGTCGGTGATAGTTCTGGCAAAAGAATATTACCGCCTCTCCTACCTTATCGTTTTGGCTCGAATGCTACGTTTCATGAGTGCTAAATTGTGATCAGAGTCCGCATTCGCTCCCGGAAACCTTTGCCAATTGATCACACTTCTGAAATCTGTGCTTTACCTTGATATAATTTAAATGATACCTTTATATTTCTGAGTAACTTGGCTAAAATTATGTGTACCTGGCCATTGCATTGTGCATTTCCATCTTTTTAAGCTTATTAACATCCAAAATAATGCCCTTATAAATAAATGTTCTCGATTTCAGGTGTACGAATCTTTTTGGGAATGGAAAGCTAATTTACTGTTTCTCTCTTTTTTATACAGGTAATGGCGATGAATTCCTTCGCTTGTTTGATTGTGCTGCTCGTTGGTGCTTGCCAGAGTGAGTGAATTTATTTTTATAAGTTCATTTTATTTAAAATACTTTATCGGGATCTCTTTTAGCCCAAAATTAATTGATGACTGACTAATCTATGATGTTCGTCTAGATAAGTTTCATACACAGATTATTGTTGGGATAATAAAGGTGAAATTGTATCTGTGTATTTATACCAGTAAAATATGCTATAATATATGCTGTTTATCCGCAATCGCTGGTCAGTTAATAGCCTTTTACCGGGTTGGTGAAATGTAAATTTCAGTTTTGCTCTGCACACGTTTCATCAAATGAGCATTGTCGTTTTTTGAATACTGCGCTTTCAAATGAGCCTTAGTTGATACTAGATATTTTCTGTTCAAGAGGGTGGTGTGAAATTTAATATTCTACAACATTTGTATTTCCGGTTTGAATAATACTGAAAATCAGTGACCTCATATTCGGTTCTTCGAATGGATTTACATAAATTTACGGTGGTGCTGTCCTAAAATTTGATTATAATCCATTTCTAAATGTGGATGACTCCACCGACCTCAATTCGTACTTTGTGGAGAAAAAGCTTTGGCATTAAGTTAATATATTTAAAACTAAGTCAGTAATGACGTCAATGTATCGATTAGCATTAAGCAATGAGATGATCGTTCCCTCATCGCCACCCAATCGTTTTCTTTGAGACATTAATTGGAAGGCTTTCCCCTGTTTGATTGCTCATACACTCCACACCGAGTTACTCCATCTGACCATTCATTATATCCCTCTTATTTCAATGTGCACCCATTTCTTGCATATGCCCTCAGTGTAGCTGGACACAATTTTTCTCGGAAAAGCTTCTTGAAAACTCATTTGAAGTCTAATTCCAATCGCGGAAATGGTTTTCAATTAAATTTCGCCAATTAAGCACCCATCCGCGTTCGCTTCGTGGGGGAGCCGTCGACGGGACTGCGGTGAGGAGTCGAACCCCATAGGCGGCGGCCCGCCCGCGGTGGGTGGGCCGCCGATTAGCGCGCTCAGGTTTGCACCCCGCCGTACGCACTTGAGTCGCCGGTGATTGCGTATGGCACTCATGGCTCTCTCTCCCACGAGGGTGGAGCGGAAAGGAGGACCCCCACCCCCTCCCCACGTCCCCCGTGTCCCTCACTGCATTAGCAGATTGCCTCCCCCCTCCAGGCTGCACCCCCAAATCACAAATCAAGCGGTCAGGTAATCTCGGCCCTCTCCCCATCCCACCGTGCGACCAACCAACCCTCCATGCCCTTTGCACCCCTCGGATAACCCTTTACGGCCCTTGATAACTCCGGAGGCGTCTTCACTTCATCAGCCCCCCCCCGACCCCACATCCCCTTCGTCCACCTCCGTCCACTTCCTCCGGTTCACTTAGATTCGCCGCGCGGTGACGTGGGGAGGGTGGCTCACGGAGCCGAGCCGTTGGAGGAACAGGAGCCGAGCGAAGCGTTTGTCGGGGGGTGTTCGGCCGAGTTGGCCGTCACGAGCGCCAACTAAGGAGCGCGTGATATTCAATTCGCCGGGCCATAGGTGAAATGTTTACTCCTCACCTATTTCTGCACAGAGCAAATAATACAGCGTATTCAGCCTTAAACAACCTTCGTCTCGCACAACATGATTAGAGAACGAGGGCGTAATATAAGAGAGATAAATGGGAGGCTTGAAAATGCTATTTTCTCACGAACGATAAGGGATCTCAACATTTGGTAACGGAAGTCACTCAGAAAGCAACTTATACTATCTATATATATATATATATATATATATATATATATATATACATATATTATATATGCATATATATATATGTATATATTATATATATATATATATATATATATATATATATATACTCATTTTTCCTCATATCTATTTCTATTCAAATGAGTACTTGTTCGCTGATGTGTGTGTGTGTGTGTATAATATTTGGACGGCTCAATAGAACACAAATAAAATAGTATTACTTGAAAGTACAATCATATGGTAAATTGTTTAAGCTTTCGTCAGCAAATGATTTACCCCTCGTCGCCTTATCATTGATTATTGACTCTTTTCGGTAAAATTATTATTTTTGAAGAAATTTTAAAATGCAGCAGTCCTACCTATGCTCCTTTTTTATTTGAGACATCTTTTGTATTTTAATTTTCCATGACTATTTTTCGATCAGTTCTTATGCTAAACGGGCCATCACCCTATTGTAAACTTTGAGGTAGGGAATGACCCAAGGAAAGGTTGGGAGAGACTCATTAATAGACTCGTCCCTAGTGAACAAATCGCGTAGCTAGTTGTAGTGTTTGGGGTAGGCGATCGATAGCTGAGGTCATTTCCTTCATTAGCGATGAAAGGAAAGAATGGAGGGTGGAGAGGGAAATCCGGCGTCGGGATTAGTCTACTCCCTTAACAAGGAAAGGCGCTAAGGGGGCCCCTCCAGATCCTCTCTCATCCTCGCAGTAGTCATTGAATCTTAGACGCTACTCTGCGTGTATAGTTGTTTGTAAAACTTAATTTAATGGTTTGACCCGTATAAAATTCTCCTGTGAGGCAGTGATACCTCAGTAATTGGCGATGAAGATGGTGAACGCCTGATTTACGAGACTCCAGTGAAAAGTTTAAAAAGTTCGCACAAATTTCGAATCATCGTGCCGGAAGGCCAGAATATATAGCAAATAGCAACATCAACTCTCACAGAAATGCACGTGCCTGGTTGATTGCAGTACATTTCAAATGTATAAGTGGAGTACTTCACTTGGCGATAGTTCCTCCTGGAATAGGAGGGCAACTGTAGAAAGTGATCCATCGGAGAAGGCGTCTGGGAGGAGGAGGAGGGAAGGGAGGAGAATAAGGCGGGAGGTGTTCAAACTGCTCGAATGGGAAGCTTCAAAGTGTCGGTCGCAAGGGATTGCTACGGACTCAAGCCTTAGGATGTCAGCAGATATTGCTGGCGTGGAGCCCTTACAGACATGGAGTATTCAGATGCAAAGTTTCATATTCGACGTAAATTTCCGCGTGGTCAACATAATTTGTCGGCGGAGGAGCAATGATTAAGCGCAGAAACATCGGGTGTATCAGCTGAACGTGATGGAGGAAGCTGGTTGTGTCTGCTTGGTAGAGGAGGCCACTCCCTCTCTATCGACTTCAGCAAAAGGCTGGGGGTGGGTGGTATAAGGAATTTTGATTTGATTTCGATCCCAGCAAGTTTTTAGCAACAGCCGTTTTGATTAATGTAAGAGGAAAGGGTGATATTCAATGTAAAATAGAAGGAATCAACCTAATCAATACTCTGAGCAGAGCTCTAGGTAACTGTTTTGTTTCAAAATTTGAGCTTACACAATGAATGCTGAAATATGCAAAACACTCGATATAACGACATTTTTACCGTGAATTCTTAAGTATATCTAGGCCCTCGCCCTCTTAAGGGCGAGGGAATCCATGAATTTTATTGAATCCTCATGTTGAACATTTCTCTATAAGGAGAAACGTTCAATGAACGTTATTAATGCCAGCGATTAAAATTAATTCCGCCATAAAAAAGTTATTTTTACGTGACTGATTCCCCTAAACTTCCCCTCCTCTTCAACCTCATGGCCGTGAGCCGTTTTACTTACGTGGTAAGCAATATAGGGACCACGTCTAAAAAACTTGAAGAAATATTTTCACACAAATGCATTAGAACTAAAACAAATACATTGTCCTGCGAATGGCTCTGGATTCCTTTTTCACCCTTCCTTCGATTCCGCGACATTCAAGTACACCTACATGGGTGAAAAATTCTCGATTTGAAAAAAACCGCCTTTTCTACTTGACACTGCAGAAACATGGCTCAGGCAGGGAATCGGGGAAATTGTCAAGATTTATTAAACCTCGAGGATCTCGTTGCGAATCTGAGAGAGTTTTGTCAATTCAGGTGGAGGGGTCTCTACATCTACATCTACTTAATACCCCGCAAGCCGCCGTAAGGGCGTGTGGTGGTGGGTGTTAGGACACCAGCCGTCATTTAGAAAAGAAAAAAAAACGCATACTGGAATCACAAATTCATACATCCACAAAAAAAACATGACATACATTCATGCATGAACACTTACACCCCACACACATGCAAACACTCAAACTACATCTTACATACACATGCACCTGAGAGTATACCTAACAGCTTTGCAGTGTTTAACTTTGCTCCGACTTGTAAATTCAATGTTTTTAATATTTCCAAACTGACTTGGGTTTACTATTATGATTTCTGATTGTTCGGGGGAAAGAATGAGTATTTGTAACTATCTGTACTGGAATCTATCTCCCTTAGTTTATCTTTATGGTCTAGTCTACCTTAGTAGTGTGGGGCCATTAGAATTCCTTCAGTGTCATAGTTAAACTCGTTTGTTCTGAACCTTTCTAAAAGTCTAAGCCTCGCTTGTTCTCTCCGCACTTCAAGTGGTTCCCAGCCTGATTCCCCTAAGAGACCTGTCACACTTGTGTTCTTATCATAACAATTTTTAACGAATCTAGCGGATTTTCTCTGGACTTTATCTAATTCTTTTTGCCAAATTTTCTCCCAAGGATTCCATATACTTGCTGCATATTCCAAATGAGGTCTAACTAGAGCAAAATAACACCTCTCTTTGACTTTTTCATTACATTTCCCCACCACCCGTTTTATGAAGACAAGTTTCTTTAGAGCTGATCCGCATATTGTCCTGATATGTGCTCCCCATGAAAGACGTGGTGTAACGATGAAGGACGTGTGACTGGGGGCATTGTCATGGTGGAGCCTAATCGTATTGTGCTATGTTACAAAGTCGGAAAACGCACTTCACGCGGAGGAACGTCCTTCCGCTCAAACTGTGCTCCCCATGAAAGGCGTGGTGTTAGAACAACCCCCAAATATTTAACTTGATCGGCCGCATTCAGTACTGAACCCTCTATTTCGTAGTTTATATCCTGTTCCTCGCTTCCTTGGTTCCAAAATTTCAAAACTGCGCATTTATCTATATTAAGTGTTAATCCCCATTTATTTCACCATTCTGAGATATTGTCTAAGTCTCTAAAGAGTAGCTCTCGATCTAGTTGGCTCCTTAATCAGGAACACTCAAATGCAATGTCTCCGAGGGATCGAAGAACTAAAGTCATTAAAAATGTGGACATGATTTATCTCCCTTCAAAAGGATTCGCCGTTGCTGGAAAAAATAGAATTAATAAGAGTTTAAGGCCTTCCCTCGTAGGTGTAGTTCATCTTTGATATTTCCTTCGACCGATGCAACATGGCGGGCGAATTACTTCTCATCATCTTGAGTAGAAAGCGGAAGGAGGGAGGGGTCGTAGGTGGAAAGGAAATGGGAAAAAGGCTCTCTATTTAAAGGATCTCCCTTAATTAACCCTCTGCCGGAGGACGAACGGGGTGTGTATATATATATATATATATATATATATATATATATATATATATATATATATATATATATATATATATATATATATATATATATATATATATATGTTGGTTGGGACGAATCCCAACCAACAGTTCGATACACTCAAGCATATAGGTTATTACTTTAATTAGATTTCGTTATTATGCTAATGTCATCTCAAAAGAAGCAACGACACATGAGGAGAGATCTTTGACCTTTGATCCAAATCCAAGACGAGTCGACTTCCATCTTTTTCGTTGAAATTTGCACCAATATCCCTGGATTAATTTTTATTTTCGCTTCGAGATAAAAGTAAGAGATATAGTGAAAGTTTTATGCATGCCGCAGCAGACAGCTCCCTTTCGGCCTTCCATTTTATGTCTGTGCCGGTAGCTTCCTCATTACTGGAATGGTTTTTTTTTAAATTTTGCATCAGCCTCAGTCGGTGGACGTTACCTGAGAGTTCGGGATGTAGAGACTGATGAAGCGCCTTAATTAGAATGCTGCTTATCAAAAAGTAATCTCACTTTTTAAATTTATAATCCATGGGATAGTTTGACGTGTGTGTGATACATCTTAAGCAGACGGAAAACAAACTGGCGATTGATTCATCAAACAGGAAATCGATAGCAGTAAAAGATATTGACATTCTTCCATTAATTTATTTAAAATTTTTGGACCTTTTTACGTCGCCACGTATTCATTCATTTTTAACGTTTAACGAAGTCAACTTGCAAAATATAAATATTTGTACATTGAAATGGGCTTTTGTATGTTTTCCGATAATTTATTTTGCCATGCCAATAATATCACCCTGAAAGTCATTAGATATTTATAATTTTCAGTGCTAAACGAGACTAGCATTTTCTTTTTTAAATTGTAATTTAGGTATTGCTAATGAAAAAAACATTGCATATAGTCTTTGTGGATCTCCTTTGAAAATCAGAATATCAGAGTTTCAATGACCATAAGCGTTAGTTAAATTCCTACCGTGATGCAAGCTTAACCAGTTAATCTTGCATTGCATTAGATAATAATTGATGCGTAAACTACTTGAAAATAAATAAGCCCCTATGAGTGCTATTTAAAAATATTTAAAAAGATGCATTCAACAGAAATATATTCAAGTCGGACTTTTCAGAAACGCGACATGTTAGGGTGCGCCATGGAAAAATACAATTACAAAGTAAGCATCGGGGTTCCTGTCTGGATGAAGCCCGTTTTCAAATATACGAAAAATATTTGGAATCCATCTTGAGTGCAAAGGATGTCGGTGCCTAATATCATTAACGTGGACTAACACTATTAGAAAGTCGTAGTTTATGCTCTGATTTAATTTGATAAATAGGAAATGAATTGATGCCTCAAAATTACTTCACGAGAATCGACTTGGCGAATGAAATCGGAGGGGTAAACTCCATAAGCGGTGGTACATAAAATAATTCTTCCATCGTACGATTTGATATCATAACTAAACCAAGCATCAAATGAAGAACGCTTTGTATTTTTCCACAGTTATTTATTTGGTACTTTGGTAGTTTCGACGCTTAAGCGTCCTTATGTCCCTCATGATTCTTTGCTTCATTTCATTGAATCAAAAAAGTCCTTTCACCGAAAGAGACCACCTGGCAATATTTTCCCTGCTTGATGATGACGCCGAAGCGTTGAAACTAGTAGATCCAAAATTAAGACCACTGGTAAAATACACAGTTCTCCTCGTTTCATCATGGGATCGCGATGGTGCGATAGTGGTGGCGGTGGCTAACGTGCAGGCTTCCCAGCGAGAGGGCCCTCGGGGGCGCCAGAATTTTTTCAGTGGTATTCTGATCCCTACTTGAGGTGCTTTGTGGAGAGCACTTGGAGTGAGTGCGACCTCCGTCGGATGGGGTTTTAAACTGCGGACCCCTTGGCGCCTTTCGACATGATTAAGCTGATGCCGAAGCCGGGTCTCCACTATTCCTTTCCCATCCCTAATGGAGCAAATGGGCACATTGGCCTCCCATAAAAACTACTGATACTCTTCATTTCATGAAGATGAACTTCCACTAGGTTGAACAAGGAAACCTGTCTGCCCCCCCCCCCCCGCACTCTGTGGGACGGGAAAAAGGGTGGCGGTGGCGGACTGGGGTGGTGGGGGACACCCGGCTGTAATTATTTAAGCGGCCGGGTGCCGGACTTAAACCGCTCACGCTTCTAAGAGCCGGAAGTCGCGGGAAGTAGGTGGTTCAGCTTAAGCATCAAACTGCCCGGCGGGCGAGGCGAGCAAGGGATATACTATAAATATATAAACCATAAACACAGTAATCAACCCGAAGGTCTGTTTGGCAGGTGGTGCTAGAGTTCACCCAGTACTAAGCCCCTATACGACGTGTGAAATTCACTCATCCAGGGTACGGGGGCCACTCCCTTTCCCTGTGCCAATATGGTTTCCCAGGAAGTTCTGATACCCGAAAAATCGCATAGCTTGGGTAAGGCTGCAGGTGCTCACAGAGGAATCGAACCCGGGCCCTCCGGTCAGTAGTCCAACGCTCTACTTCTGGACCACCGCGACCCACATAGACACACACACGCACACACGCACACGCACATACACACACACACGCACATACACAAACACACGCACATACACACACATATAATTATATATATATATATATATATATATATATATACATATTTATTTATTTATTTATTAGGTAATCTACCGGTTAAGGTAGGTTTTTGGATGGGCATAATTACTAATTAGATAATTTGTATCCCCTAGCAAAACACAAAATCCTACTTTCCAGCAGGTCCCTCTTCAGCTCGGAGTACTTTCTTTCTACCTTCATCCCGTCCAACATTCCTATCCTGTTCCTTCCCTTTCCTCGTTTGCCTAACATTCTCCCCTCAATTACAGTCTTCAACATCCCGCTGCCGGTCAATACTCCTTCAGCCACTTTTCCTGCCTCCATAGGATTGCTCCCAACAAACCCCTCTTTTCGCCCACCATACCAAGTACTTCCTCATTTGTTTTCTTCTCTGTCCATTTCACCTTCTCCATTCTTCTCCACACCCAAATTTCAAAAGTCTCCAGTCTACGGCTATCCTCCTGCTTCAATGACCACGTTTCCGCGCCGTACATAGCTACACTCCATATCAAAGTTTTTACGAATCTTTTCTTAACATCCTTACTCAAAGTCCCTCTCATCACCTCCCTCCTCCTTGTGAAAGCCTCTTTGCCTAGCGCAATTCTTCTCCTTACGTCCCTACTAATTTGACCATGTTGGTCCAAAACACTACCGAGATACGCAAACTTTTCTACCTGCTCTAGTTTTTACCCTCCTATTTTAATGTTTAGCTTAGCCTTTTTCTTTCTAGAAAATCGCATAACCTTTGTTTTATTAATATTGATTCTCATCCCATAACTGTCGCACTGAATTTCCAATTCACTCAGCAATGCTTGCAGCCCCTTGGCTGACTGACAAACTAAAGCTTGGTCATCAGCAAACCTAACTGTTTTTACGAATTCCGCGCCCACTTTCATTCCTACCTCGAGCTCTTCCCATGCGTCTATGATCATTTCCTCTGCATACAGGTTGAACAGCAACGGTGATAATGGACAACCCTGCCTTACACCTCTTCCTAACACTGCCCAACCAGACTCCTCGTTCCCCACTCGCACCTGAGCAGTCTGAGACATGTACAGGTTGCGGATTAGCCTCCTTTCCCTCCAATCTATTCCTATTTTCTGCAATATACTCATTAGTTTCTCCCAATTCACTCTATCAAACGCTTTTTCGAAATTTACGAAACAGGCAAATACCTCCTGGTTGTATTCTATATTCCTCTCGATTAATAATCGTATTACTGCAATGGCATCACGCGCACCTCTCCCCTTCCTAAACCAAAACTGATAATCCCTTAAGTAATCATTTGTCTTGCTTTGCCTTTACCTTTTTCGGAATAAGAACTAACACTGATCTCACAAAGTCTTCCGACCAGATTAATTCTCTACATCTACATCTACTTAATACCCCGCATGCCGGCGCAAGGGCGTGGGATGGGGGGTTTTACGAAACCACCCGTACTTTAGAAAAGAAAACAAATTGCATGGAAGAACCAGAAATTCAGCTGTCTTTCTCTACGTCATATTCTTTTTCCATGCCTAACTTTGTTGGTCAAAGTTGAAACGAGGTGATGGGGCAATGAGGGGATGTAGGGAGAGGGGAATAGACCTAATAAGAAGACAGGTTTTACATCGGGGGTCGTCTGTGTGCGATAGCTGGGCATTGGGCTTCTTGATACAGACATCTCACTTCAAAACAACAAATTCACTACTTCAGTACACATCAAAGCCACTAAGCGTCAGCAGTACCTACACCACACAAGATGTGATCCTCAACACACGAAACGCTCGATTCCTAACTCGCTCTCTATCCGCGGACACCGAATTTGCAACACCACAGCCACTCTCAACAAATACCTCCACAATCTACATCTTGTACTCCTCAAACGCGGTTACCCAGAAAAGTTACTACAAAATAAAATCCACCGCTCCACCCGACCACACACACCACACAATAACAAGCCCACATCTGACGCAGGACTCAACCTTTGCACCCCCGGATCACACAGACTGAAAACCTTCCTTAAAGAACTGTTTCCAATTTTACATGACAATAACGCGACCTCATCCTTACTACCCCAATGCCCATCTATCGCACACAAACGACCCGCCAATCTCAAAAACCTTCTGAGATCCACCCACCCGTTGGCACCCCTCCGTGAAAAATTTCCTAATATTTACCCTGCTTGCAACCGCCCTCGATGTAAAACCTATCTTATTATTAGGTCTACTTCCCTCTCCCTACATCCCCTCATTGTCACCTCACCTCGTTTCCGCGCTAATTGCCTCTCAAAAAACATTATTTATCTTTTGTCATGCAAACATTGCACTTCCTTTTACAGAGGCGAATGCATTGCCCCCTTATCCATTCGAATGAATAATCACCGGTACTCCAGAAATTCTGCCTCACTCTCTTCTCTTCCTATCCCTTCACACGCCAATTCCCACAACCTTTCATTCGACCAGTGTTTTGCTCTTAGCATCCTAGAATCCCTGCCTGATTCAGCCACCAATATAGAGGTGAGAACTCGTGAATCCGCCTACATATTAACTTTCCGTTCTTTCAAAATTCCCACCATAAACCGCCATCTTTAATTTCCCTCCCAGCATTTCCTATACACCTCCCCTCCCCGCCCATACCCCCTTCCCCTCTCCACAGCAACAGCATATTTTCAGTCTCACTTGAAGAAGGCCTCTGAGAGGGCCGAAAGCTAGATCTATTTACCGTGTCAGTGTCCTTTTAAATGTTGCTATTCTATTTGTGTTCTATTGTGCCGCTCGTGTGAGCTTTTCCATTCAATCGTTATATATATATATATATATATATATATATATATATATATATAAATATATAAAAACACAGATGTAGATTTTTAGAATATAGAGACACAAAGAAAGGACACTCACAATTTGTTATTTGACCTTTCGACAGCACGGCTGTCGTCTTCAGAATGGCGTTCTCGGGGAAGAGCGGAGAGGATGTGCGGGGGAGAGGTGGGGGAAGGAGAGGTAAAGGGACCAATAGGAAATGAGCAAGGGGGTGGGGGGGATATGTAGGCAGCCATATGATGCATTCAGTGGGCTTGGTTCAGCCCGGTCGGTTTGAATGATTGGGCCACCCAGATATGCGCCATCTCGCGGGTTCTCACCTCTATTATGCTCGCAGATATGGGAAGGATTTCAATCACCGAAACAGAGAAGCAGTCGTCAAAAGATTGATTGTGGGAAGCGGTGTGAGTATGTATAACACTTAGCACTAGTGGACACAGACAAAAACACACAGAAACATACAAAAAAGAGATTCACTATTTTTCGAATTTCCGGTGGTATTGACTACCTTTATCAAGGAAGGGAGGGACAGAACTGAAGGGAATACGAGGGCTGGAGCGATGGATGGAAGAAAAAGGTGGGGAGAGAATTCCGAAGGGACGGGTTTGGAGGGGCAGCGTTAGAAGGGTGGGGAAAATGTAGAAGGTGATGGGGGTGTAAGGGGGATGAAAACCTGCTCCAATTTTATTGGATGTTATATAAAGATAAACCATTTTCATCATCAATTGCCTTCATTAATGTATCATATACTTCCTTCGGTTAGGGGTTCAGTAGGGTTTCATTCGCTTGAAGTGATTATGTTCGGAAGGCTATTTGCATTTCATGTTTGTTGGGAAAGGTAAGATATTTTGCATTGCGGCATAATAACATGAAACAAACAAAATGACCGATAACCTAAATGTTTACTTGTTGTCTGTAATTTGTTTACAGACACTATAGTGACGGGTCAACTCGAGCTGGGATTAGCTCGAATTTACTCGAGTTGAATTATCAACAATTCTCACATGTTTTTAATATTGTTACAATGCTCAGTCATTAAATTGCTAAAACCAAAAAAGTCATTGATACGATATTTTAATATATTACTACTACGATATTTTAATAGTTATTCTGCAATTCTGGACTGAGACGAATCCAAAAAACGAAATATCATTGAAATTGGTATAGCTATTCTAAATTCACTAATAAACTGCCGCTCATGAGGTAACACATATCTTCAATCAAGAGCAAAGCCTGGTTATGCATCTCCTCATTTTCCTCCATACCGAGATTTCTTGAACTTACACGAATCCGATGTAAAATATCTTCTGACAGGTCACGTGGATTGGATGGGTAACATTTCGAAAGGATGATAACAAATAATGTGCGTATCTGATTTGGAGATGCAGCAATAGTTGCTTCAGCCATTGCCGGGTCCCAAATGACAGGAAGCGCGTCGCCTTTCTTCCGACGTTGAAATTTCTTCAATGTAGCGATGCGATACGATATTTTAAGATACAGTATCACGATAATATATTACGATACGATATTTTATCATACAGTATTATGATACCATACTTTTACAATATTTTAATGAGGAACCGCGTCGCCCTGATTCCGATGCTGAAATTTCTTCAATGAAACAATACGATATGATATTTTACAATAAGTTACTTTCAATGTGTTCATATATCCTGGTATCATAAGCGGAGTCCCTGTAACCCTGTGAAGGATTCCACTTTGGGTTTGTTTGGGTGCTTGTGTCTGTAGTTGGTCACTGGCGAGGAATCAATATTCCCGCAAACTGCTACAGAATGTTATTCTAGTCGAGAGGTTGCGGTCAGACACTGTCATGGAATTTCTTTCCCCACAAACCATCGCAACAAATTTAGTCCTCTTTCCGAGAAGAATGATGCAAAAGAAGAGCATCAATAGAACGCACATCCGGATCACCAGGAACCGAGTCAATTCCGACGGTGAAATTCCCTCTATGAAGCGTTACGATACGACATTTTACGATACGATATTACGATACGATAATTTACCAATATTTAAATGGTCATTTTGTCATTCTGGGTTGAGATGAATCCGAAAATCCAAATATCATTAAAATCGATGATACGATGTTACGATATTTTAATGGTTATTCTGCTATTCTGCGCTGAGATGAATTCAAGAAACCAAATATTGTTTAAGTCGACGATACGATACGATACTTTACAATTCGATACTTTTACGATATTGTAATGGTTATCCTACTATTCTGGAATGAGTCGTATCGAAAACACCTAGCATGGAGAAAATTGGTTCGGCCGTTCTTGAGTTATAAATGGTGTAACTAACACGATTAACGGCTTTCTTATTTATATATATATATATATATATATATATATATGCACACACACATACATTCTTATGTACAGGGTGAGGCAGAATGGGCTCACTATTTGACTAGTTAATTGTAGAAACACCAACGAAGATAATTAAAAAAGGTTTTTATTTCTGAATTCTAAAAACTACATCCAAGGCCATTTTTTTCATTTGATTTTTTGAAAATTATTTCATCCAGGTGCCGACCTTGTTGAGCGATGCACATGTTGAGTCGTTTAAAAAAGTTTTCCAAAACTCCAGTTGATTGGAATCGCTGTCGATTCCGGCAGATATTCAATCGCTCGTGGGTGTCCGGGACGAGAATAAGACGCGGCGAGGCAGCTAGCTCTCCCGCACCGCGGGGGTAGTGACGCGTTCGTGAGGAGGGAAGGGGAGTGGGGCCTCCCGCCCGATGGACCGAGGTTATTCGGGGCTTGGCCGGCGGTTCGGAAGGCTCAGTGGGCAATTGGCCGGTGCTCGTGCGTCGCTCGAGATGATTTCGACTCCGGGGGAGAGGAAGGGGTGAATGCGGGCGCGATGCCGAGAGATGTTCGTCGTTGTCGCGTGTAAGAGGGCGGGGGGGCGGGTAATTGGGAGGGGGACTCTTAATTCCACGTCGCCAGAGTTCGAAAGAGGGGCAACGCGAGGGAGTGATGGAGGGGGATGATTAGCAGGGGTGTGAAAATGGGGCTTGAACCCCCTGCCGGTCGTCCCTAAATTGAAGAACTTCCGATGGCTGGAATCAAATCTTTCCATTCAATTCCCCATTCTACCACTTCGCGTCCAGATCGGCGTCTTTATTAACCTAACAATTAAAGATAGGTTTTGGACTGTCCTTAACAGATATTGTATATTTCGTTTCGCCTGGACCTTCTCTTATGTTCCCTTCCTTACTTATTCATGCTTCCTACCTGCCTCCCTGAAATCCAAAGAAAAGCTTTTTCACCTTATTTCTCTTTCCTCCATGCCTTCTATTCCCATTATTCTATGACGCCTTTCAACTTTCTGATTTTCCAGCATTTCCTCCCTCCTGATTTTCTGATTTCCACTCGTCATTCCCCTTCACCTCTAATATTATTACTTTTGGTAATCTGCCAGTTGATGAAGGTGTTGGATTGCCACAAACTACCAAATAGTTTCCTGGTCTCTTCTGAGAAACACAACCTTACATTATATTCTTCAACAAGCTCATCTTCATCTCCGTGTACTTCCTTTCTCCCGAGATCGGGATGGTGCGGTGGCTAAACCCCTGGCTTCCCACCGAGAGAGATCGGGTTCGAATCCTGGAGACGACTGTTATTTTTCAGTGGTATCCCGATTCCCACTTGAGGTGGAATGTTGGCATCACTTTGAGTGAGTACGAAGTGCCTCGAATGGGACGATTAACTGTTTTACCCCTTTGCGCCTTTCGCTAAGAGTAGGTTTATGCCGACGCTGGGTTTCTCTCTCCACCCTTCCCCCCTTTCCATCCATCCCTAATGGCGCACATGACCTCGGCTGTCGGTCGCCTGCCTTAATAACTACTACCACTACTACGTCCTTCCCTCCTCCCTTCATCCCACCCAACATTCCTATCCCCTATCCCTATTCCTGCCCTTTCCTCGTTTGCCCAACATTCTCCCCTCTATTACAGTCTCCAACATCTCACTGCCGATCAATACGCCTTTCATCCATTTTTCTACCTCTTTATGATTTCTCCCAACAATCCACTCACCTCCCGTTTCAACATACCCAGCACATCCTCATTTCTTTTCGTTTGCGTCCATTTCACCTTCTCCATTCTTCTCCACATCCACATTTCAAAAGCCTCCAATCTACGTCTATTATCCTGCTTCAGTGGAAACGTTTCCGCACCGTACATAACTACGCTCCATATCAAAGTTTTTGCGCGCCTTTTCTTAACATCCTTACCCAACATCCCTGACATTACTCCCCTCCTCCTTGTGAAAGCATCTTTGCCTAGCGCAATTCCTTTCCTTACGTCCCTTCTACGTACTTTGACCATTTTGGTCCAAATACTTCCCTGATACGCAAACTGCTCTTGTTTTGGCAATCCTATTTTAATATTTAGCTTAGCCTTTGTCTTTCTGGAAATTCGTATAACCTATGTTTTATTTATATTAATTCTCATCCCATATCTATCGCACGGAATTACCGATTCACTCAGCAATGCTTGCAACCACTTGGCTGACTGACAAACTAAAGCTTGGTCATCAGCAAATCTAACTGATTTTACGAATACCCCTCCGACTCTCACTCATACACGTACCTCCAGTTCTTCCCATGCCTCTTTAATATCTTCCTTCACCGCACCGGTGATAATGGGCAACCCTGCCTTGCTCCTCGGCTGTCGGGCTCCAACAGTTATCTGGTGCTATCGGAGGATAACCCCGTGGTATCCGCAGCTCCCATCTCCGCCTCTGTGATAGAGTCACCCAGGAGGAAAACATCAGCGTGGGAAGGGCGGGAGTATTCTATTGTAGCGTTGTCCCGCGGATTCATCGTGGACCCCTGGTTTAGGGCCGAGTGGATGGAATTAGTCAGAGGTTGCGTAATTTCTGGATAGATGTCCTCCGTCGACCTTCATCCTGCGATCCAACCAAATGTGGTGGATAGGATTCGTGGGATCGAATTGAAGGTCGTCCGTATTCAAGGGCGCCCGCGGGAGGGGCGAAGGGTCGGTACGTAAAACCTTTCGAAGGCCCCCACACACAAAGCACCACGGCGCCCGGGATGACCTCTGAGGCCATGGGTGTAAAATAAGGCCTTCCCCTCCCACGCGCCAACCTAGCTGCTGGGAAAAACGCTTCGCTTGTCTTGTGTCGGGAGAAATATGTGCGCTTGATGATCATTTTCCTTCGAGCTGACTTAGCCATGGCGAGGGAGACACAGTACGTAAATGGAGGTCGTTTATTTAAACTTTGATAATTTCGGAAAATAGACAAAGTTCGAAATAAAGTCAAAGGTTCTTTTTGAGTTCGACCTTTAAATTTATAGAGCTGGTTTTTCACTATTGCTAAGACATGGTTGGTTTAGTAAAGGCATTTAAGCTGCTTTGTTTTTTCATGGAACCCTGTACGTATTTACGAGTATCTTATGAGATCCAGATGATCTCCTTCCGTAATTCATTCAGGAAGAGTCTAGTTATTTCATCATTAATGTTTTTTCGTCGGTGGCATTTTATTGTTTTCAACTGGGCTGTCTTAGAATTGCCGAAATGAATACTTTCACGGAACGTGGAGTGAACGTTATATTTAAAATGGTGAGTGTATTTGACTTCTCACGTATATTTCAAGTTGGAGACGATATTTTTTATCGATGAATCCAGTATAAAAAATGTTATACCGCAAATAAGCAATAACATTAACCATTAGTTTTGAGAGAAAGTTAACTTTATTTCATAACTTTTGTCGGTTACATCAACGCTGGGTACTACTGAGAGTAGCACCTTTAGCAGCAGCAACCCCGCAAACGAATAGCGCAATGCACTAGTGACCCGCACGTAAATTTAACTAATAGCAATGGATGAAGCGAAGTTTTTCCCATTATGTGCCTTTATTTTAATTAAACTCAATATCACATTCTTCTGTTAAATAACTCCTTTCCCCAAATTATCTTCTAAACTATTACTTTTCCTGTTCCCTCATTTATGTGTTTTTCGCTCTTGCTTTGCGTCATGTCCTAGTTATTACAATTGGATTCAGAGTGCGGAGTTGCCAAAGGAATTTTTCTTTATATTTTCACAATTCAAAATGCAGAGAAAGAAATATCAAGAAAGCATGACGTGAGATTCAATGAAATCGTTAGGGAAGTCCTTTTTCTATAACGGGTAGTAGAGTAATGCAGGGAAACGTCTAATTCCTTACATTTTGTCATCAACGATTCGTGTCTGATGAAATCTCTCCCGAATCACTCATTTTTAGTTTCACCCTGTTCAAATAGCTCATAATTCTAATCAGCGCAGCCGACTGATATGGCTGGATGAAACTTTGATGAAATTACACACATTCCCGTTTGAAGCCCTCAAGCGACTTCCTTTCGCTGGATTATATCTGGCATAGAATGGCGGATCATTGAGTCCTAAATGGGGGCGATGTTGAAAGGATTTAAATTATAATTTGATCAAGTTTTCCCTGCTATTTTCAGCCACACCGAACGCGTATTAAAATACTCTTTAGATTTAGGCCCACTCGGGCGTGATCTCGGCGCCGAGGTCACTGCCGCGTGCTCCAATGCACTGTCGAATTCCTTCATTGGGTCCCAATTGGTCGGTCGTTGATTGGCCGAACGGTATCTGGGAAACTCTTTCGACTCCGGGGGGGTGCCTGCCGAGTTTGTCTTCATGCCCATCGGGGGTTTTGAAGGGTGCCTCTGGGAGACAGGGGGGTGAGAAGGGGAATATTCGCGAAGACTGGAAACGGGGGGGAGGCAGTCCCCCTTCCGCCTCTGCCCCATCGTTCAGCCCCTCTGATAATTATTGAAAGCGGCAGGAGCCCCCCAATTTGCGCTTCTTTCCGCCCGCCTTCGGAGCGGGGGCAAGAGGGGGCGTTCGGGAATCGGGGACTGGAGGGGATCGGGGGCAGGTGGGGCGGAATAAGTCCCCCTCTTCTTCCGTCTTTTTCCCGAATAGGATCTCGGAACCAAACGCCCCCCTCGTTCCTTCTGCATTCGCCAGCCCCCCCCCCCTTCCTCAGGGGGGGCGGAGGCGGGGGGGGGGGCGGTGGTGGGGGCGGAGTGCTACTTTCCCGAGGAAAGAAAGGATGGAATAAGGCGGGCGGGCGTTGTCACTAACACCGCGTGGGATTCGCGAAACGTGCTCGGAGGCTGTTGGGGCGAAAATGAAAATATTTCAATAGAATTAGTTGAGTGGAGTGCGGGTGGTGGAGATGAGTCTATTCGTGAGGAGGCCCTGTTTGTTACTCGCCCCGTTCCCCCCTTTCAGGGGGGGAGGCTGGGTGTGTTTCGCAACGACGGGGCAGTTGCAGGGCGAGGGGGAGGGGCAGGGGGGGCGTGGTGGGATATCGCTGAGTTATTCGCGACAGCGCGTCAATCCTCTTCTTGGTTTCCATGCGCGCAAAAGGGGGAGCCCTGGAAGTGTGGACGGGGGTAACATGGGGGGGGGGGGGGCAGGGGTACGGAGAAGAAAGTGAAAATCGTGCGCGGAAGGCACCTCGGGGGAAGAGAAGTGCTCGGGGTGGCGCATAAAAAGTTGCGCCGCCCTCCATCTCTTCTGGAACCCATCCGCGACCCCCTATCCACCACACCCACGCCCCCCCCCCCATGGGTCCACCCGCGACCCTCCTCTCCGAACTCTCGCGCACATATCCGCCACTACTTTCTCCCCGGCAGCTGCTCCCCCCCTTCGTCTTCTTCTGGGAATACATTGATCAACAAAATCCCTTTCTCACGCCTCTTCCGCCCATTCCCCAGCCTTCCATCCTGTGTTTGCGTGTGTGAGGTCCTGTGTTGATCCACATGTGTGTGTGTGTGTGTCTATCCACACAATCGCGCGTAAGCACGTACTCATTCTACATATATACATTTTATCCACATATTCACACACATCTATGCCTGACGCAACAAACACGCACACAGGCACACACACACACATCACCTTGAGTAAAAGCCGAGGATGGACAAGGCATGAAATATGGGCGATGACAATTGTCTACGTCGGTAAACGGAAGGAATAACGTAGAAGAGAGTGCGATCACTCGCCAAGCATTTTCATCTTATGGAAGTCCTTGGTCAATAATCATAAGGTATCGGGTTCAATTCTCGGTTTGTAAAGATATAGAATCATCGTGTGCATACATGAATGTTTCCCACCCTGGGTTTCCCAAATGTGGGTCAAAGATGCTTCTGAGGCACTCATTGCGTATTAATAATTGTGCTTGTGAGTTGATGTTTAGTAATGCAAATACATAATTATGGGGGATCGAGATGGTGCGTTGGCTAACGTACCTGCCTCCCACCCAGAAGGTCCGGGTTCTTATCCCGGCGGCGACAGATATTTATCAGCGGTATCCTGATCCCTACTTGAGGTGCTTTGTGGGGGGTTCTTTGAGTGAGTACGATGTCCGTCGGATGGGACGTTAAACTGTTTGACCCCTTGCCGCCTTTCATTTAGAGCAGGCTAATGCCGAAGCTGGGTATCTCCCCACCCTTCCTCCTTTCCTGCCATAATGGCGCAAATGACCTTAGCTGTCAGCCGCCTCTCCCAAAAACTACTACTTCTGCGTATTTATATATTTATTCATACACACACAAATAATGCTATGTCGTCTTCGTTCAGCTATACTTGGGATTGTAGCTGGGCGACGCCGCCCCTTGCTTGAGTCCAGTACTACAATGCTACTATTTTTTTATCGTATATGTATAGTGCTCTCGCACATACAACGATATGATTTGATAGGTATATTTTATAATTCTAACCAATATTCCTCCCACTTTCTGTATGTAACTGGATTGTGCATTGCTTCGGCGGTTCTTCCTGCCAATTTTTATAACCTGCTCGCGAGGAGTATTTCGCAGTTTTCGGTTATTCTCCTCTTTTTTATCTGCGCTCGTGTATCACATTTTTTGGACATGCTATCGGAGGAGGAGTTTCCCCGGGGGAAGGGAGCCGCTGAGGGAAATAAGGGGAGGGGGAGGATGAACGGCGAGTGGGTGGGGGGTGGAGGGGAATTGGGGGGCGGGGGCAGAGGAGAGGACAGGTGTGGAGGAGTAGAGAACAAATTCGCGCGCGTTTCGCGGATGGATTGAAAAATTAAGGGTGTTCACGCAGCGGTTGAGATATTCCGGACTCGGAATATTTCTCTCTCTCTCTTTGGAAACTTGGATGTCACTGTGAATTTCACAGGGGAGACAAATCACAGGGGAGGGTCTTCTTTTGTTATCAGAGTGACATACGCATGTTCCGCCGGAATTCTTTCGATGTTAAATTGAATTGAATTCAGAACGGGGATCGATGTTTATTTTCAGGGAAATTTAAGCGATTGTGATGCTCCCAATTGGACACCATTTAGCTTCTCCCACCGTGAGCACATTCTTCGCCATCATTAATCCACGATTTGCATTCGCGATCGAGTGGCCATCCGCACTCCCCCTGCGACATCTGCGGGCCGTTAAACGAGCTCTCCTTCGATGGACCTCTCCCCAGCCACAATCTCCCGCTCCTCCCTCACAATACAAATGAGTTTTTATCGACGGTGCATTTCCGATTCATTACCGTTCATTTCCATTATGAAGCAATCAGTTTCACTTAGAAAAACAATTTCAGAAACTATCTCTCGCCTCCTGGGAGATTAAATTGTCATGATGCGGGGTTCTAATGTGCCAGTTAATTCAAAGCTTTTCTTATTATTCATCGCGATCGCCTGTCCATTTGCTGGATACCGTGTCTTCCTTGCCTTCGTCTTTTATCCGGAGAAACAATAGTCAAATATTCCGTCTACGAGGGCGCGCGAATGACGTCGTTTACCTAGTGTATCAGATGAAATAAATAATTCTCTTTCCCACGCTTAGTGACATATCACCATAGTATTACTCGCACAGAATTCACATTTGGTGACTACTTTTACCATTAGTTTTTCAATGGTGCATTACCTTCGAACATTATAATACTGTGGACCACGACGTTCCTCCGTGATTCGTGGGTGTCCTGGGACATGAAACAGGTGGACTAACCTACGAGCGAGCGACAGGCAAATATGTGGAAGACTTCTCATACGATATGTGCATCATCCGTAAGACCTGAGAAATGATAAGTCTACCCTTTTCGTTAGATTTCCGGAATAAAAGTCCAAAACTCGGTTCTAAAACTTGATCCATGAGGGCATAGCCGATCAACTTCCAGAATATTGCTGGCCCTAGCTCATTATGTCTCTTAATTTTAATTACTTTGCCTTTGAAATTATGGGATCCGATTGTGATTTGTATAAATAAGGTTTTACCATGTATGCATATATTGTGACCGAATAATTTGACCTTTGATTCGAGATTTTAGGAACGGAATACTATGGTAGAGGTAAATTACGAATCAGTTGTAAAATTAGCCGCAGGCACTCTTTTGCGACATTTATGAAAATAATGGTTTAACTTGCGAATAGTTAGTCAGAACCAAACCATAAAAATTTGTCGAACTTTGAAATTAAAATGGCCTAAAGGAAGGAAGAATGTTTTCTGGTAAAATGGCCCCGAGAACGGAAGGATGCATACGAGATCAATGAGATATAAGGTTCACCACTCATTCCGTTTTGAAATATTAATCAATGAATAACCTTCAAATGGTGCCTAAATAAACTGTCGCTGCATTATCATGATATGCTTTTGGATATCGGTAACTGATTTACTCACACGTTTGCGTGTAAAAATATGATTCAAACTTTAGCTGTTCAAGAATCGTTTTAATTGTGATGTAATAAAAGCATTAATTGCTGGACCGGGCGTAGTCTGACATCATATGAAATTCTAAGCTCTAAAATTCAGTTTCCTCCATAGCTCAAGTGGTTACAGCATCTTCCCGGGGAGGCGAAAGAACCGTGGTTCAAGTCCCGGTCAAGGAAATATTTTTGCACTTGTGATGTGCACGTTTCCGGCTTCCCCACCTCTCCTATGTTCGCCCTGTTTACAGATACGTAGGTCTTCCTATGCATTTTCCTATGTCTATACACACTGTAATACCCACAAGGGCTGCCCAGAAATAATTTCCGCTAAGCTAAACAAAATAGACTGAAATAGGTACAAAAAGTTTATCGTTTTCATCTCAAAACAATATATATTATTAGGTAATCTACCGGTTTAGGTAGGCTTTTGGATGGAAAAATAATAAATAAAACATTTTGTGACTCCTTACAAAACACAAAATACAAAATCCAGCATCCTATTCTACATCAGGTCCCTCTTCATCTCCGAGTACTTTCTTCCTCCCTTCATCCCGTCCAACATCCCTATCCTGTTCCTTCCCTTTCCTAGTTTGCCTAACATTCTCCCCTCTATTACAGTCTTCAACATCCCGCTGCCAGTCAATAACCCCTTCATCCACTTTTCCTGCCTCCATAGGATTGCTCCCAACAAACCCCTCTCTTCGCCCACCAAACCAAGTACTGCCTCATTTGTTATCTTCTCTGTCCATTTCTCCATCTCCATTCTTCTCCACTCCCACATTTCAAAAGTCTCCAGTCTACGTCTATCCTCCTGCTTCAATGACCACGTTTCCGTGCCGTACATAGCTACACTCCATATCAAAGTTTTTACGAGTCTTTTCTTAACATCCTTACTCAAAGTTCCTCTCATCACCTCCCTCCTCCTTGTGAAAGCCTCTTTGCCTAGCGCAATTCTTCTCCTTACGTCCCTACTAATTTGACCATGTTGGTCCAAAACACTACCGAGATACGCAAACTGTTCTACCTGCTCTAGTCTTTGCCCTACTATTTTAATGTTTATCTTAGCCTTTTTCTTTCTAGAAAATCGCATAACCTTTCTTTTATTAATATCGATTCTCATCCCATACCTGTCGCACTGAATTTCGAATTCACTCAGCATTGCTTCATCTACATCTACATCTACTCAATACCCCGCAAGCCGCCGCAAGGGCGTGTGGCGGGGGGTGCTAGGACACCACCCATAATTTAGAAAAGAAAAATTAAAAAAAAAAAAAATCGCATGCAATAACGAGAAAATCATATATAAAAAAAAACATGGCATACATTCATGCATGAACACTTACACCCCACACACATGCAAACACTCAAACTACCAACTAACATACACATGCACCTGAAAGTATACCTAACATCTCTATAGTGTTTAATTTTGTTCCGACTTGTAAATTCAAAGTTTTTAATATTTCTAAAGTGACTTCGGTTTCTTGCTATTATGATTACTGATTGTTCGGGGAAAGAATGAGTATTTGTACCTATCTGTCCTGGAATCTATCTCCCTTAGTTTATCTTTGTGGTCTGATCTACCTAAGTAGTGTGGGGCCATTATAATTCCTTCAGTGTCATATTTAAACTCGTTTGTTCTGAACCTTTCTAAAAGTCTAAGCCTCGCTTGTTCTCTCCGCACTTCAAGTGGTTCCCAGCCTAAATCCCCTAAGAGACCTGTCACACTTGTGTTTTTATCATAACAATTTTTAACGAATCTAGCGGATTTTCTCTGGACTTTATCTAATTCTTTTTGCCAAATTTTCTCCCACGGATCCCAAATACTTGCGGCATATTCCAAATGAGGTCTAACTAGAGCAAAATAACACCTCTCTTTAACTTTTTCATTACATTTCCCCACCACCCGTTTTATGAAGCCAAGTTTCTTTAAAGCTGATCCGCATATTGTCCTGATATGTGCTCCCCATGAAAGGCGTGGTGTTAGAACAACCCCCAAATATTTAACTTGATTTGCCGTAGTCAATACTGAACCCTCTATTTTGTAGTTTATATCCTGTTCCTCGCTTCCTTTATTCCAAAATTTCAAAACTGCACATTTATCTATATTAAGTGTTAATCCCCATTTATTGCACCATCCCGAGATATTGTCTAAGTCTCTAGAGAGTAGCTCGCGATCTAGTTGGCTCCTTATTTCCCTGTATATCACCGTGTCGTCAGCAAATAACCTTAGATTGCTACTAACGTGTGTGCTTAAGTCATTTATGTATATTAAGAACAGAAGAGGCCCTATTACACTTCCCTGGGGGACGCCCGAAGTAACATCTCTCTCCGTTGAGCACAACCCATCTATGACTACTATTTGTTTGCGGTTTGACAAGAAGTCCCTAATCCAATTAATTATTTTCTCATTGATCCCATAGTATTTAAGTTTGTGTAACAATTTATTGTGTGGGACTTTGTCGAAGGCTTTTTTGAAATCCAGGAATACTGCATCGACTTGGGTGTTGTTTTCTCCCGATCTAAGTATATCGTGAATGAAGAGACCAAGTTGTGTTTCGCAAGATCTGCTTTTCCTAAATCCGTGCTGGTTGTGGATTAGTATTTTCCTACTATCAAGAAATTTCATAATGTTAGTGACAATAACGTGTTCCAATATTTTACAAGAGATCGATGTTAAAGAAATGGGTCGGTAATTGGTTGGTTTATCCCTATCGCCGCCTTTATAGATGGGAGTTATATGGGCTAGCTTCCAGTCGCGAGGCACTGAGCCTTCTTCTATCGATTTTAGAAAAACAATATGTAAAAATGGGGCAATGTCGTCAGCTAATTCCTTTAATATTCTAGCAGGTATTTCTTCCGGACCAGGTGCCTTGTGTGCTTTGATACTACGGAGCAGATGTACTATTCCCTGCTTGGTCAGTATAAGATCGCTCATGTGTTCCCCGGGTGGGTGTGGAGGATCGTTTGGTGCGTTTGTGTTTTTGTTGTAGACGCTCTGGAAAAAATGGTTTAAAATATTTGCCTTTTTCACGCTATCTGTAATGATTTCTCCATTTTCCGTCTTCAAAGAGTGAACAGTGGGACGTTTACCCTGTATTTCCCTAACATAGGACCAGAATGACTTTGGATTTTCCTCAAGATATTCGCTTAGCATTTTAGATTTAAAAGAGTGTAGTGCTGTGCGCATAATACTTTTCGTCTTACTACGACATTCTTTTAGTAGCTGTTTGGTTGTATTCACAAAACTTATATCGTCACTTTTTAAACTCTTTTTGAAATTTAACTGTAGCTTTCTTTGCCTTCTTAATGCCGATCTGACTTCCCCGTTGTACCATCTAGGTTCCTTACTGTCGCATTTGAGTTTGGACGGGATGTACGTCTTTATTCCTTCGCGTAAAATATTTAAGAAATAATTCCAAGTGTTCTCTGTATTTGTTGTCAGTGTTTTTGTCTTGTATTCCGGTAATTTTATCTTTAAATATTCTCTTAGTCCGTTAAAATTTGCCTTGTTGTATAGGTATATTTTACGCTTTTCTTTGTTTATTTTGACGAACTTAGTTTTTAACTCCACAAGAATAGCCTTATGGTCACTGATTCCGTCTATTATTTCAATGTTAGTAATGATTTCGGGCATAGAAGTCGCAAAGATGTCTAGTATGCTTTGGCCCCTTGTTGGTGATTTAACTATTTGTTCTAAGGAGTGTTTTGTGAATATATGAAGGAGTTCTTGGCATGAATCTCTGTTTTTGGCAGATTTTCCCACGCAGTAGTTTTCCCAGTCAATTGACGGTAGATTTGTGTCACCAGCGATTATAGTAATACTGTTGCTTTGTCTGCTGCTGATAGTGGATATTTGTTCGTCGAGCTTGTGTAGGACATCTGTGTTAGAAACTGGGGGTCTATAAAATGAACACACGTATAGGCTTCTGCCGTTGTAGTCCTTAATGTTGCACCAAACGCTTTCTATGTCATCTACGTCGCATTCATATCGTTGGCTACTAAGATGTGACTTTACTGCAATGAATACTCCCCCACCCAACCTATTTGGTCTGTCCCTTCTGTAAATTGTGAAGCCGTTTGGAAAAACCTCATTGTTTGCTATATCTCCCGTGAGCCAACTTTCTGTTCCAACTACTATGTCTGCGTTTGTACTGACAAAAATATGTTCAATATCCGATATTTTGTTTCTAATGCTACGGCAATTTAATGTTATAATTTTAATATGGCTAATAACTTCTTGTTTTTCGGTTTTATGTATGCTTACAAACCCTTGGCTAACTGATAAACTAAAGCTTGGTCATCAGCGAACCTGACTGATTTTACGAATTCCCCGCCCACTTTCATTCCTACCTCCAATTCTTCCCATGCCTCTTTGATCATTTCCTCTGCATACAGGTTGAACAGCAACGGTGATAATGGGCAACCCTGCCTTACATCTCTTCCAAACACTGTCCATCCGGACTCTTCGTTTCCCACCCGCACCTGAGCAGTCAGAGACATGTACAAGTTGCGGATTAGTCTCCTTTTCCTCCAATCTATTCTACTCATTATCTACGCAGAATACTCATTAGTTTTTCCCAATTCACTCTATCAAACGCTTTTTCGAAATCTACGAAACAGGCAAATACCTCCTGGTTGTGTTCTATATTCCTCTCGATTAATAATCTCATTACTGCAATGACATCACGCGTACCTCTCCCCTTCCTAAACCCAAACTGATCATCCCCTAAGTAATCATTTACCCTAATCTCTATCCTTTTGTTTATGATCCAGAGAACAACTTTAGCTGCGTGGGATATCAAACTTATCGTCCTGTAGTCCTCACATGATGTAGCCTTTACCTTTTTCGGAATACGAACTAAAACGTATCTCACAAAGTCTTCCGGCCAGATTCCTTCCTTATAAATACTGCGAATCAGCTCATATAGCCTGTTCTTCCACATTTTCCTAAACATTTTAATAGTTCCACGGCAATGTTATCCACCCCCACGGCCTTATTTAGTTTCATCCTCCTTAATGCCCTTTCAATCTCCTTGTCTAGTATGCGTGGACCTAAGCCGTCTTCCTCTACGTCATATCCTTTTTCAATGTCTAACTTTGTTAGTCTAAGTTCTTTACTATACAGTTCTTCTATATACTCCTTCCATCTCTCTTGGATCTTTCCTCCGTCAACTATTATCTTGCCCGCCTTATCTCTATCTGTTAGCATAGATCTCCCTTTCTTACTTCCCGATAAAGATTTAACTTTGCTGTACAGCGCACCTATTTCACCCTTCATCAGCAGACTTTCCATATCCTCGCACTGCGTTTTCCCCCATGCTTCTTTTGCTTTATTTGTTGCCCGCCTCAATTTATTTGTTTAAAGCTTATATATATACATAACCACTAATAACCAAGTTCGTCGGTTCTGCTTTTATCTCTACTAGTAATAATCTATCTGTTACCTTCTATGTTAACTACGCTTCTTCCTACCTCTTCATTTAATACTGTTGCATTTATCGTTTGCTCGCGTCCCTGCCGCTGTATATTATTCTATACTGAGCACTCCAGTAATCCCCCTAACCTTCCATCTCACCTCGCATAGATCTAAAATATCTTTATTTCCCCTTGCAATCTCTCGCTTAACATTGTCCAATTTCCCTGTCCTCATCATTGTCCTAACATTCCACGTTCCTATTCTATCTAATTTGGTCTTTTTCGTCTTCTGTCTTGCTGCTGCCGGTTTTCCCTTGCAAGGGTTTCGTTGGATGGCGACCGCGGAAGCCTTGCCTCCCCCGCTGCCGGACACGACACATGGCCGATTGGGCCGAGCCATATAGTTGCCAGGACTCTAAAGCTCCCTATTGTCGATCATTTAAATCTTGGGGATGATAATTGAGGTTTTTTCCCGTTGCCTTCCTCAATAGTGTTTTTAATGTGACACCATCACTTACTGGCCGCCCCACTGGGGTCAGACGCCATTGCGGCCGCCTCTTTGAGGAAGAGACGCTGCGTGGACTACCTTTCGTCTGGCTCCTAACCTTCGACCTATCTGGTTAGGTGACCCTACCAGGAGGAAATGTTATCACTCCCGTCAGCACAGCTCTAGGGGTCATCGGAACGCACAAGCCCTTCCACCACGTCAAGGTTGTAGTCCGGCGAGGGACATCTACATAAATACCACTAAATAGGAGTGTGGCAGGGGATGCAGAACCAAGTTGGATGGGCAACGCTAAAGGGAGAGGAAGGTCCTTTAAAGGGTTCGGAAAAGGAAAAAATGATTTAAAAGCCCAAAGAGATGTGGAAATCCATATTTAATCCAAGGGTAAATCTTTTTCCAAACAAGCTTTGAATTTATTTAGTGTACAATTTCTTTTGTATCCCAAAAGTTTGAAATACAAATGAACCACAACCATATCGAAGCAGGTAATTCATGACTTCAAAGTGAGAAGGGGGAGTTCTATTAAAACTAGTCCATGGCAATTATGGTACACTCGTGGATATATGTGCACACGTTAAATAATGCTGATATGCGTATGAACCTCCGGGTATCAAGGGACAATACAATTGTCAGTCAGTGGCAAGTGGTCAAATTGATCAATCTGAAATGTGCAGGGACAGAGTGCTTAGTAGTCGAGTGCTCCTCTTGACACGAGCGAAGTCGTTTTTGAAAAGTTCAACCAGCCCGCCCAGCCAGTTCAAGCACCGAGTTCACTGCCTTTTTCACTCAAGTGTGAATTTAATAATAACGCGGTGGTCGAAGTGCCCTCGCTCATTGTCCCCCGGCGGGTGACCCAAAGGGAAGGAGAAATGCCTGGAAGAAACACACCCGCTGCGCCCCGAGTGGATGCCGGTGAGCAATCCCAGCAGGCGCCGATCCCCCCCAAGCACCCGCCCCCCACAATCCCCTCTCCTCGCCCAACATACCTAGCTCACGGGTTTTTGCGCTCTGAAATTTTCACAATATCGAAGGAAAAGGGATGAAAGAGTTGAGTGATAGGGATTCCAGGATGGTCGATCGGTGAGTGGAGCCCAGGGAAAGCAAGAACTTAATTTGGGATGAACTGATCGGGAATATTTGGAAATGCGATAGCTCGCCGGAGACAGTTGCACAAGGTCAAGTATACGGGATTGGATTCTAAGGAAGACCGCGGTTGCGAAGCGAGGTACAGCAACGGCGAATAGTGAATTCGGAGACACGCGAAGACGCGAAGGGATTAGCTCAGGGAGACTGCGTCGATTGAGCCTCTTCATGAACCATATCCTAGGGATTAAGACTAATGCTGAAGATGAGTTGCCTGATGTCTCGGTGCGAAAATCGGTACGCCATCAACCCGACAATGGAGCCACGTCCCCGTTGCTGCGATCAGAAGGGGGGCCGGGGGTGTATGTGCGATGCGTGCGTTGCGTGTGGTGGGCCCATCCCCGTGGGGAGTGAAGGCGCTTCTCGAGGAAGCAGCACACGGCTGGATAAGTAGTTCCGAAGAAGAGATATCATCCCTCCCTCATCCCCTAGCCCCCTCCCTCTCTCCAGTCTCCTTGTAGCCTCCTCCCCCTCTCTCTCTCCTTTGTCCCCCACCCCCCGGCATCCTTCCTCTTGCCCTCGCCAGCGACTCGAAATCCCCTGGGGGGAGGGGGTGGAAGGAAGGAGGAGGTGGGGGTGGGGCGTCCCGAGTGTGCAGCGTATCATCCCCTCCTGCAAATCCTGGTTCCACCTCTTCCTCCTCCCCGCCACATAAATAACTCCCGCGAACCACCACCCCCCACCCTCCGTCCATCCCCCTCCTCTCCCCCCTCCTCCTCCCCTTTCACCTTCGCCCCTCCCAAAGACGGAATCCATCTTGGATGTACCTCCGTCTCCACGGTGCCTTAGGATTCAATGCTAACGGATAGTGTGAGTGGTACCACGCTCTATACATTTCATCAATTACTAACAAATGCGAACGAACTACTCTAAATGACAAATGGAGGGCGAATTAGGGCGAAATTTAGACTAAATTTCCCCTTATTCCATTTATCTCATCATTATACTGTGCATACTATAATAGCCATATAATTTAGTAGTACATCTATAGACAATACCTGTACGCGTGCACACATATAACTGTAAATACATGTAGTCAGAGAGACATACAGTACGCACAAATTTGTATATCTAAAACGAATATGTGCATCCATATTAACATACAAGTGCCTATATAAATTAATATGCACCTACACACATATACAAACTAAATTAAATTAAAGATAGAGAGCAATAAAGTAAGGTAAGTCTTAGCAAAGAATGAGGTTTTTGGAAAATGATAGGGAGAGCGTGGCATTGCTCACCCTGTAAAAACCCACGCAGGAAAACACTCGCTTAGAGAAGGAGGGTGTGAAAAACCTGCGAAAACCCTATTAATTAGAGGATAGATACATGTACATTGTAATGATTGTTATTCAAGTAGTATACATGTACATGCATACCTTTATTATCATGTCACAGAAAGAGAAATGAAATAATTAATAATGTAATTCACACGTGAAAAGTAATCATTACATCAAAACTAGAGATAATCACAATGCATATGTGTGATACGATGTGCCGGAAACTTTTCTCACATTTTAGGGAATGCAAAATTTCCGATATTATTATTGGTGCAAATCGTTTCCATCGTTTGGATGATGAGTATGGCCACCTCGTCAGCTATAATTATGACGGTCAATGTTTGGTGCGGACTCGCCATGCCGCAAATAAAAGTGCAGTCTAAAATTCACATGGACTGAGCAATATTTGGGAAATTTCGAGAACAAAATGAAAGAACTGCAGGATTTGTGATAGCGAGCAAATGGAAACGCGTTGAAAATGTGCCTGGGCCCTGACGAGAATTCCTACGAACAGAAGGCATGCGAGGAGAGCATAGGATTCGGAAAAAGTGTCTCCAGCCTAGGCATGGAGTGATGCCACGTCGGGCATGCGGCTTGAATTTTATTTGTAGCTTAAAATCACCATTCAAGAAACTATATAAATATGCCGCGCAAAGTTTTTATTGCAGCTTACATGCACCACCGCAACACTGTATTTAAGTTTTAACGTGCTCGACTTCACGTTTAAAAAGAATGATGAGTACCTGGTCAAACGAGTAATATCTAAGTCGATGTCAATTATAGCTAATATTAGTTTTTCCCCTAACAAATGAGGAAATGCATGAATTTAACGTCTGTCTTTATTCCTTTCGCTCTCTGATTTTGGGTAGTTACGTACGGCGCGGAAACGTGGGCACCGAAGCAGGAGGATAGACATAGATATTGGAGGGTTTTGAAATGTGGTTGTGGAGGAGAATGGAGAAGGTGAAATGGACAGAGAAGAAAACAAATGAGGAAGTACTTGGTATGTTGGGCGAAGAGAGGGGTTTGTAGGGTGAAATCCTATGGAGGCAGGAAAAGTGGATGAAGGGGGTATTGACCGGCAGCGGGATGTTGAAAACTGTAATTGAGGGGGAATGTTAGGCAAACGAGGAAAGGGAAGGAATAGGATAGGGATAACGGACGGGATGAAGGAAGTACCCAGAGATGAAGAGGGACTTGATGTAAAGTAAGTTGCTGGATTGTGTTTCGTTGGGAGTCACAAAATATTTATTTTTATGGTGATTGTGTCCATCCAAAACCTACCTTCACCGTTAGATTGCCAAATAAAAAAATACGTGATCCATCCTGCTGGTTGTGAATAGCAGCAATGCCAAGTATATTGTTATAACTATGACTCTGTATTGTGCAAGAGTGTGCATAAATTGAGATTAATCGAAGTTTTCACCAACCGATATCTGTAGGGTTTCACCGTTATCATGCCCTAGTTAAATAAATCCTCTTTACGTCTATGATAGAACTTCATCTCTATGCTTTCCGTCACGAGGAGCGCACCATTATTCAGTATGAAAATGAAGAGTATGAAAAGGATTGGCTCGTGTCTTATATTTTTCTAATCATCCAAAGACGTCTACATCCTCCCTTCAATACGTCTCATTTGCCAAATTTAATGACGCACATTGTGTTTTTCACAACTCATTAACTTTTCCATACCTTTGAGAAGATGAGAAATAATTACTTTGGTTTTTAATTTCGCTAAAAATAGTCTTCCAAAGCACTGCAATTCCCCTTGGTACTTCTCCATTCATCTATTCACTTGGCGAGAAACGTTCTTGTATTGTTGCGTGCCAAAATGGACTCGGCTCTTTACCATCATTTAATACACGCATCCGCTGAAACGGAACTTATTGCTATAGATATGCGCGAGTAGTTGCAGGTGACCTGACTCTTGCGGAGACTAGAATATGCTGTAAGACGTCCGTCCAATCAGAAAAGCGCGGCCGTGCTTCGAGTCACGACGGACGTCTCTCGTGCTCGGTGTGAGCATTCCTCAGGAGTACAGATAATTACCTCAGACGACGCATTCCGCCTCACTGGCCTCACCAACGGGCCGAAGCCAACGGGCCGAAGCCAACGTCCACTCCGTCTCCATCCCTAAGGTCAAGAGATGACCCGAAGGATGTGGCCCCGACCCATCTCACCCAGGAGAACAAATTCAGACGGACTGTTGATATTGATTTAGAGCTGAATTGGTAAGAATTTGCGCGCTTTTCTCGTGGGGCAATTGTTCCTGGAATGAATAAATATGTGCCCTCTCTTCCTGGAGTTCTTCGTCCCAAACCCTCCATTTCCTCCCTTCAAAGCCAGAGCGAGGGGAGGGGGATGAGTGCATCCGTGTGGGATCAGGAGGGTTGAGTGAGGGGGGGAGCGGTAAGGAGTCCTACGGCGTCTCCCGGCGTTTTTAATGCTCAGGGGACCCCTTATGCCTCCCATGTGTGCGCACACCGGCACCAAGGCTCTCGCTCCAACGAGGAGTGGAGGAAACAGTTTTCGGCTTAACGACGTGGGATTCCTTCATGGAAGAGAAAGAGACAGGACGAAGCAGAGGAGAAATGCATTTCCTCACACAACACTTTATCTGGGCATCGCCATGGTTCCGATGCACATTATGTTCATCACCATAGCCACATTAATATAATGACGTGAGTGAATTCTCATTTGTATATCATTATTAGGTAATCTACCGGTTAAGGTAGGTTTTTCCATGGCCATAATTACTAATTAGATAGTTTGTGACCCCCAGAAAAAAAACATCCTACTCTACATCAGACCCCTCTTCATCTCTGAGTACTTTCTTCCTCCCTTCATCCCGTCCAACATTCACATCCTGTTCCTTCCATTTCCTCGTTTGCCCAACATTCTCCCCTCTATCACAGTCTTCAACATCCCACTGCCGGTCAACACCCCCTTCATCCACTTTTCCTGCCTCCATAGGATTTCTCCCAACAAACCCCTTTCTTCACCCACTATACCAAGTACTTCCTCATTTGTTTTCTTCTCTGTCCATTTCACCTTCTCCATTCTTCTCCACACCCACATTTCAAAAGCCTCCAGTCTACGTCTATCCTCCTACTTCAATGACCACGTTTCCGCGTCGTAAATAGCTACGCCCCATATCAAAGGTTTACGAATCTTTTCTTAACATCCTTACTCAAAGTCCCTGTCATCAACTCCCTCCTCCTTTTGAAAACCTCTTTGCCTAATTATTTTCCTTACGTCGTCACTACTTTGACCGCGTTGGTCCAAAACACTTCCGAGACACGTAAACTGTTCTACCTGCTCTAGTTCCCGCCCTCCTATTTTAATGTTGAGCTTAGCCTTTTTCTTTCTAGAAAATCGCATAACCTTTGTTTTATTAATATTGATTCTCATCCCATACCTGTCGCACTGAATTTTTAATTCACTATGCAATGCTTGCAGC
Source organism: Hetaerina americana (assembly GCF_022747635.1). NCBI lineage: Eukaryota > Metazoa > Arthropoda > Insecta > Odonata > Calopterygidae > Hetaerina > Hetaerina americana. The sequence continues at coordinate 4,207,422 of NW_027287205.1, forward strand.
CCCTTGGCTGACTGACAAACTAAAGCTTGGTCATCAGCAAACCTGACTGTTTTTACGAATTCCGCGCCCACTTTCATTCTTACCTCCAGTTCTTCCCATGCCTCTTTAATCATTTCCTCTGCATATGAGTTGAACAACAGCGGTGATAATGGGACATCCTGCCTTACACCTCTTCCTAACACTGCCCATCCTGACTCCCCGTTTCCCACCCGCACCTGAGCAGTCTGAGACATGTACAGTTGCGGATTAGCCTCCTTTCCCACCAATCTATTCCTATTTTCTTCAATGTACTCATTAGCTTTTCTTTATTCACACAATCAAACGCTTTTTCGAAATCTATGAAGCAGGCAAATTCCACCCGGTTGTGTTCTATATTCCTCTCGATTAATAATCGCATTACTGCAAAGGTATTACGCGTAACTCTCCCCTTCCTAAATCCAAACTGATCATTCCCTAGGTAGTCATTTGCCCTACTCTCTATCCTTTTGTTTGTGATCCGTATAACCACTCTAACTGCGTGGGATATCAAACTTATTGCACTGTAGTCCTCACATGACGTAGCCTTTAACTTTTTCGGAATAGAAACTAAAACTGATCTCACAAAGTCTTCCGGCCAGATTCCTTCCTCATAGATACTACGAATCAGCCCATATAGCCTCTTCCTCCCACATTTTCCTAAACATTTCAATAGTTCCGCGGGAATGTTATCCACCCCCACGGCCTTATTTAGTTTCATCTCCCCTAATGCCCTTTCTATCTCATCGTCGAGTATGCCTGCACCTAATATATCTTCCTCTACGTCATGTTCCTTTTCAATGTCTAACTTTGTTGGTCTGAGTTCTTTACTATACAGTTCTTCTATATACTCCTTCCATCTCTCTTGGATCTTTCCTGTGTCAACTATTATCCTACCCGCCTTATCTCTAACTGTTAGCATAGATCTCCCTTTCTTACTTCCCGATAAATATTTAACTTTGCTGTGAAGCGCACCGATTTAACCCTTCCTCTGCAGACTTTCCATATCCTCGCACTGCGTCTTCCACCGTGCTTCTTTTGCTTTATTTGTTGCCCACCTAAATTTATTGTTTAATTCTTTATACTTCATTTTGCCTAATTCTGTATTAACGTTCTTCCATTTTCGCCGCTCATCCATCTTTGTAATCATCTCATCCGTGAACCATGGTTTCCTAGTTCTTTTGACGTTAACGATTCCAATAGTGTCTTTTGCGGCTTTAGATAACCTCTTCTTGAAATGTTCCCATTTATCTTCGATAGTACATAGCTCTTTACCATCCTCCATGATTTTCTCTACCGCCTGTTTGGATTCCTTCTTTTTTAAACCATTTAATGTTCTACATTCCATTTTCAAACTCGCCGCCCCTGCCTTATCTTTGTAAAACGGACGCTACATTTCATAACAACTAGATTGTGGTCTGAGTCCGCATCCGCTCCCGGGAAGCTGTGTGAATTTTTCACACTTCCTAAACCTGTGTCTAACCAGGATATAATCTAGCTGATACCTTTCTGAGTCACCTGGCATTTTCCATGTATACCTGTGTCTTTTGTGGTGTCTAAACCAAGTGTTGGTGATGACTAACCACTGTCTCCTGCAGAACTCAACTGCTTTCTCCCCGTTGCCAGTCATCGTGCTTAAACCGTAGTCCCCGACCTCATTACCATCTCTTCCTTCGCCTACCGTTGCATTCAAATCCCACATCACTGCCAATGTTTCCCTGAAAGAACACACGCGATTATGTCCTCCAATTGATCGTATATCATATCGACCTTTTTTTCCTTATTGGTGCTCGGGGGCATGTATACCTAAATAATAACCAAGTTCGTCGGTTCTGCTTTTATCTCTACTATTAATAATCTATCTGTTACCTTCTCTATGTTGACTACGCTTCTTCCTACCTCTTCATTTAATACTATGTAACCCCTCGTTGCCTTTCGTCCCGGCCGCTGTATGTTATTCTATAATTATCACTCCAGTAATGCCCGCTATCCTTCCATCTCAGCTTGCATTGACCTAAAATATCTATTCTTCCCCTTTCTATCTCTTGCTTAATATTCTCTAGTTTCCCTGTCATCATCGTTGTCCTAACATTCCACGTTCCAATTCTAACTAATTTGGTCTTCATCTCCTGTGTCTTCTGTCCTGGTGCTGCTAGTTTTCCCTTGCAAGAGTTTCGTGGGATGACGACCGCGGAAGCCTTTCCTCCCCCGCTGCCGAGCACGACACACGGCCGTTTGGGCCGAGCCCCGTAGTTGCCAGGACTCAAAATCTCTGTGTAGTCCATCATGTTAATCTTGGGAATGATAATTGAGGTGGTATCCCGTTGCCTTCCTCAATAGTGTTTTTAACGTGACACCATCACTTACTGGCCGCCCCACTGTGGTCAGACGCCATTGCAGCCGCCTCACTGAGGAACAGATGCTGCGTGGACTACCTTTCGTCGGGCTCCTATCCCACGATATCTGGCATGGGCAATTATTATTACTCCGGCCAGCACAGTTCTAGGGGTCATCGGAGCGCACAAGCCCTTCCACCACGTCAAGGTTGTAGTCCTCGATAGGATATACGATCAATTAGAAGACATAATCGCGTATGTTCCTTCAGGGAAACATTTGATAGTGATGGGGGATTGGAATGCGACGGTAGGCGAAGGAAGAGGTGGTGATGAGGTCGGGGACTACGGTTAAGGCACGAGGAATGACCGCGGGGAGAGAGTAGTTGAGGTCTGCAAGAGACAGGGGTTAGTCATCACCAACACTTGGTTTAGACATCACAAAAGATGCAGGTATACATGGAAAATGCCAGGTGACTCAGAAAGGTATCAGCTAGATTATATTCAGGTTAATCACAGGTTTAGGAACAGTGTGATAAATTCGCACAGCTTCCCGGGAGTTTTTTATTTTAAGTTTACCAGCTTAGATTTCGTTCATAGCTAGTTTAAAAAGGATTGAAAAATGATGTAGATATAAAGAGAAGGAATATTCGTTATGATATGCTAAGAGTACATTCATGCTAGTGAACAATTTATTACAATAATTGCTATCTGCTCCTGTATATAAAAGTTGTATATGATTCTTTATTCTTATTTTGGCTTAGGGCAGTACTCTTATTTATTAATATCTGATTAAGGATAGCCCTAAAAACATGAGTAACTCGGTGAGTGCTTTCATTCGACCGATGCAGCGATTAACAGTCGAGGTTCGCATTGAATATTGACGTGTGTACTATAAAGAAATCACGTAGGCATACTTCCATGCGACTCCACATAACGGCAGTGATTTCCAATAACCACGGAGACCTATTCATTTCTTTCCTTTAGCGTAATCTATTTTGACAGTGGCATAATATCCGCTACTTGCATTCACGTCCCATTTACGTGCATGCCATCGACTTCCTTATCATTGAGAAATAATGCGTGCAGGACTTTTGAACAGTTTCATTAATTATTTTCGGAAATGAAACTCGCAGTTAGATGTGGAGAGTTCATGAAAACGATATTCGGACGCTGAGAATTTAAGTAATAAAGTTTTCACTGCCTCCTCCGCGATTCTCGTTCCGTGGTGCTCCGATGATCGATGCGCGGGTGCGCTCACACGGCTCCGCTGTTTGTGCACGGGAGGCTGGGGGTTGTGGGAGAGGGGTAGTGCTGCGGAACGGGGAGCCGTTTGCCCTTCCGCCCCTGAAAGTAGTGCGCCCTCCAGTACAAGGGGACATTCCATTAAGTTGGACGCTTTGCTTTTATGGCCGCGGACGAAGTTTCATCGGGGATAATAGTTTAAATCTTTCATTTTGATGCGGCGATGCCGATTGCCCATCGAGGCATTTGGGACGGCCGTTTGATTTAATGGTCGCGAACAAAGAGGAGCTCTGTGTCCATGAAAATGTTCTCTTCCTCGAAATGTCGCTGGAATTCGACCATGGAACACTGGGAAAATTTCAATTTTAATCGGCGGCATTTATACATTGTGTACTCCGAGTTAAAAGTATTTTCCCAGAATGGAAGGAGTTAAATGGATCCAGTGTTTGGGATATTTGTATTGATTCCGCTGACATTTGACAAAGAACTTTCTCATAATCCCTTGGTGTCTAAGAGTTCAAAACTAATTATATGTTCGTTGTCATGTTTTAACAATAAAATAATTTAGCTTTAAGTAGTAATTCAACGTTGCTCAACGGCTCATGTAATACTCTTTCTTTGATACATCTATCCGCTATTGGATTTTCAGTGATCAGAAGCGTTAGATGCTGCATGTCGTAAGGTGCACGGGGGTCGTGATTGTGGGATGGCAAACGTACTGGCTTCTCACCGAGAGGGCCCGGGTTCGGATCCTGGAGTTGAGGGACATATTTTAGTGGTATCTCGATCTTTACTTGAGGTGCTTTGTGGTGGAGAGCCCTTAGAGTGAGTACGCCGTCCGTCGGATGGGACGTTAAACGGTTGGACCCCTTGGTGCCTTTCCTTAATCAAATCAAGCTAATGCCGACGCCGGGTTTCCCTTAACCCATCTAAATTTCCCCTCCATGCCTAATGGCGCAAATGACCACAGCTGTCGGTCGCCTTCCCCAAATGCTACTACTACTGAGAATCAAATACTTCATTTTAAGTCGGCATTCATGAATTACTTTCCTTTGCGCGAAAATTGCCTCAAATTAGATTTTGAATTCTATCTCAAAATGGATTTTTAAATTTCGCGCGGATTTTCTGAAATAACAATGTACGAAAGAGTGGAAAGAATTTATTTTTAAAATCTTGTAGAATGTCATCTACGCATGTGAAATCTGAACATCATCATTCTTCAAAAGAGGTAATGAAAGGTGAGGATCTTTTATCATTTTTCGAGTTTAAGTAAATAATCAGGGCGACAACATGCAGGCGGCTGTGATTTCTTTTCCGAGCGAGGGAGGTTCAAACAGTCCGCTCGGGAATCGTCGGCGCCCAGTTCATTTGGAAGAATTATAAAAATTAACAAATAAAATAGAGAACTTTATCCTCGCAGTGGCGTCTGGGCCGGCTTTAAACGGAAGGAGATTGTGAAACTTTTCAAAACCCATTGAACCTCAAACCGAGTCGATTGGAATTTATCGCGAGTGGGTTATGGCAGCGGGGAGGGTGGGCGAAGGATTCCTAGCGATTTTCCGCCCTTGGAGGGGTTTGGGGTGAGGGTGTTTCGGTGTTGGTGTGGGGGAGGGTGCAGGGTTTTGCGTGTAGAGTGCAGTGGATGGTGCGGGAGATGAGAATTCAAATGACAAACGGCGGGCGTCGGCGCCCGAGGGAGTTGGGCGCGCGGTGGATGAACGGCGACAAAAAAGCGGAGGAAGGGGGTCGATATGTGTACCGAGGGGGGCATCAATTCTCTGGGGGGGGGGCCTGGGGTTCGCACAGCTCCGCCAATGAATGAGGTGCCCGCTCGTTTTTGCAGGGAAGGACGGTTGTCATCGGCGAATTAACTTCCGATGGGACTTCTCTATCCCAGGCGAGGCGAGGTTTGGCAAGGCGAGGGTTTCCCACGACCCCCCGCAGCGCCTTGCCCTCCACGGCCCGCGCGGCCCGCGTCCTCCCCGCCACTTCCAAATGATGCAAACGTGACAAGCAATGCCCGCTGTTTCTGGTCCTCCTGCCGCGTACTACGTGTCCCACCCGCCTGCGGGTTCAGGAAGAGGCGCCGGAATGGGCGTCACCTGAAAAGCTTCTTGGCAATTATATCAAGAACAAGACCTTCATTAGAGTTCTTATTCTCCTAATGGCCTTCTCCAATCTACCTCCGCCGTTCTACTGTAGGTAGGCATATTATTTTTCCCATTCGCGTAATTACTCGACATTTAAAGCAATCGTCTGCTGACTGGAGTTTCTAAGGTTCAAATACGGATAATACCTCTGGACATCTACTTATAAATCTGTGATTTTATGTCACCAGAACTTTCCGAAAAATTCCTCTCGGCATAGGAAAAAGATCAGGCTTCTCTCATTACGCCTAAACATGCTTGAATTTTGCACGGTCGTGGCTTTGGCATTCAGCAGGCCTGGCTTCTTTCGATGGATTTTGATGGCATTGAGTGAAGGAGTCGTTTCGATCTGAAGAGATGACACTTGGAATGCCAGGGAAGTTTTCGAAGTCCGTCGAAAATGTTGATATTTAAGTTGTAAATTAATGTTCCGAAAAGTATCGTTATGTGTGAAAATGTTTGCGATAAAAAGACCAGACTAGAAGTGAGCATCATCTTGGCACGACTGAGGTAATGTGGGTTAACTGATGGTATTGAGAGAACGATTTGAGATTCACACCTCCTACATTAGCCTGCTCGACCGCGGGATGAAATTGCTGAGTCTCTCAAACGAACAGATCTGGATAGCTCCTCTTCCCTTGAATCATTAAGTATCATAACCAATCCAAAGTTGATTAGAAATCTGCTGTAATCCATAAAAATAATTATAGCATACCACTCCTTTTACAAAATATAATGATTATGAGAAAAATACGTCTTATATTCCACGGGATTTTAGTTCACTCGAACCCGCAAATATTCTGTTTCTTCTAATTGGTCAGCGAAATCTGTTTTCCGGGAATAAAATAATAAGGGCACTACCTGCCGCACGCCCAAATGACTTGTACTTTGTACCACGTACGTACAGATTGAGGTCAGCACGTAGATGATCATTATCAGCTCTTTAACAGAGCAGCCTTCCGAAAAGCTGCGGTAGGAAACTTGTTCTAAGCTAGTGATGGGTTGGGTCCATATCCCCTTTTCGTAGCATTTCTTTGCGAAGTCCTTCCGGCAAGCCAAGAAATGTATGATTCTAATGTGAAGAGAGGTCGAGAAAAGTGAGCTTTCTATAAAGTCCTGTGAAAAAATAATGACAAGATTGTGTTCGTATACTTACCCGTTAAGGCCTTAATTAAAAAGGAGCAGGTACTTATAAGGTGATTATCATTTCGAGGGGCTCTTCCTCAGGCTAGCTTTGCCCATCGCTATCCTATCCAGGTTATTGCAAAAGTGCCATTTTCAATAGTGCCAATAATGGCTAGACGGCGGACACAAGAAATAGAATGTAAATCGCGTGTGAACTGATGGTGGATGCAGTGACTAAATGTTCACCTTAAAGAGAAGCGCATTGTTTTAATATTTTTAACGCATGCTATAACGTAAATTGCAGCACTTATCGCTGACTAAATTGGTAAAAGGAAAAGAAAAAAAGGCATGCGCTGAAGAAAACCGAAATGATGTGTAACTCTGTGATACTTTTGACTAGATCAGTTGCTTAATGATATTGATAATACGCGAAAAGTCCAAACTCATTAGCGTAGAAAAGATTGAAGAGATTAGAAAAATCATCGTCATTTGCATTTCAATCCTCGGATTGGTTTACTGCAGCCCTCCTTTCTACTCTATTCGATGTCCATTCCCTCAATCCCAGATACCCTCTCTGCTTTACGTTCTTCTTAATTTGTCCTATGTAAATGCCTCTCGGTCTTCCTCGTCGAATCTTCCCTTCTATTACATTCCTAATCAATCCATTGTACCTCAATGTGTGTCCAATCCATCTATTTCTTCTTTGCCGTAGAGTTCTCCATACGGTCCTTTCTCTGTCCATTTAATCTTCAGCATTCTCCTCCAGCACCATGTTTCTAAGGCTGGTCAACTTTTCCAGTATCTCGGGACCATAGAGCGCCATGCTCCTCACGAAGGTCTTGACGAATTGCTTCCTTGTTTCCAGCCTTAGGTTCTTTCAACATAGTAATTGCCTTTTCTTCATGACTGCGTTCATAGCTTGGGCTAAAATAGTGCCAGACATTAATGATATGTGGAGAGAGCGAATACTGTTTGGTGAGAGTATAGGTGCCCTAGTCTTTCTTTCTCCAATGTTTAGAATAAAAATTAATTATCATTGTAGTCCCCGAAAGGTGGAGTTTGGATGGGTATTCCCCCTTTTGCATAGTGTACTGTTTAAAACATAAAAATCGCGGTGAAATTACAACTTTGGGTAGTTCCAACTAACTTTGTGATTCGATTAATCGAGGTAGCCGTAATTTCCGAAACTGCAAGCGAAATGCAAGTTTCCTGGTGCTTACGCAGTCGCGTAAAACACCTCTCGCGCAAGCAGCCGAACGCCTCGTATTCGTGGTTAATGCAGATGCGCTTCGTGCGTTGAAAACTTCACGTACGGTTATGCGTGAAAGACAATTCATAAAAACGAAACAATGTTTTTGCGGGCCAAGTCCGTGAATTGCCATAAAATGGTGTGGGATTTCAGTTAACATGATCTTTACGGCACGGCGCGAAAAGGGAAAGAGCTGAAAAAAGCAGTGGTAATCCATCAAGGGCTCAATTTATTTACCCGCGACGGAGCGGTTAGTGCGCCACCCACTCGGGGCCGCTTTATCGAATTTCGCCCGTCTCCTCCACCGACCGCATTCTGGCCCTAGCCCTTGAAGGTCCGCCGAAAACGGAGGAGGACGGAATATGGCGGCAGGGTCGCGAAAATTGTGGCCATCGTCACCTTTTACAGGAGCGGAGCCCACTCGGGAGAGAGTCCGCGATTAAGGCATTGCAGTCTCTAGCGAGTGTCCCTCGTGTCTGCCCCGCACCAGATCGTCCCCCGTGAGGGCTCTCCCGCAAGCAGCAGCCGTCTTGAACTCACACGGATTCGCACGGGGCATGCACAGATCGCTTCGTGAGCACCACATGCATTATGGAAGCACGGGAAGGGGCCTCTCCGTGGGTGGGAAGGGATTGCCGTGGGCCGCTCGTGCGTGTTTGAAGCGTGAGTGTGAGTTTATACGTGGGCATAAATACACTCGTAGCGTGGAGCACATAAACCCCGGCGAGAGCGCTTCTTGGCCCTCTTTTGTTTTTTATCTTTTCCTGCTTCCGCCCCCTTCCTATTTCATCTCCCTTCCGTCGGCAGCGCGCCTAGTCCCTGCCGCGAGATTTATACGCCCTCTCACTCTTCTTTTCATTTTGCCCGCTTTCTCATAATCCTCAAGCCTTCCCCACATCACTTCCTCCCCTCCCCCCCCCCCCCTCCGCCCCCTCCCCGTCTCCTCCGTAGTTCGTGGCATCGGCCCGGTCGGGTGTGCCGCCCCCTCTGTCGGCTGCTGCGATAACCGAGAATCGGCGGCGATGACCGACCGCCACTCACCTCGGCCAGCCGATCGCCAACTGATACCGACGCTTGAGGAAACAGATTACGAGTCTGCACCGACTTTTTTGCCTTTATTTTGACAAAAGAAGGCTAATTAATTCGTGATGTGGTTTAGAAGCCATTAGGGGCTGGTGGCAATGCATAACTTCGGCAAAAATACTGATTTGCATCATTATTTGCATGAGTTCGAGCATTTTTAAATTATGTTTCTACTGATATTTTTGATGTCGAGTAATCGCACTTGAAAGTGTGCAATGTGCATTCGTGATTACAGCTGTAGGAAACAATTCAAATGACGTAGAGGAGCTAGATTTGTAAAACGTTGTTGTGATTAACTTAGACGCGTATCCAAAATATTAGAGCAGCTAGGCTGGGAATCACTCTAATGAAGCTAAGGTGAAATAATCGATGAAATCTCTTGCATAAATAAGGAGGACGACTCTTAAGTGGTGATGCTCAAAATTTAGTATTACCCCCTTCGTCCTACGGTAGAAGAGGTCATCTCAAAATAATCAGAGTGCTTAAGTGTAGAACAGATAAATATAAGATTTCATTTTTCCCGCGAACTATATGGGATCAGAATAGCATAATCCGACCGCAGTAGAGTCAAATTTGGGTCAAAATTAGTCTGGTGTGTATTCACCCCCTGCCACACACCCTAGCGGTGGTTTTGCACGGTGCTTAAATAAGAAATAAATAAAAAAAGTGAATTTGATCGGGCAAGTTGCGCTTCCCGATTGCCATTTATCACCAGTCACCAATTACTATGTCTACCGCTAAACAATAATCCGCAAGTCGCCGCGAGGGTGTTGCGCGATGGGATGCTCCGACACAGTGCTCGTATTTCTGGACATATGTTTGTGAACATATGAGTGATCTCTCGTGAACAGTCGCAGTCATTCATTCCTCATAAGCTCTCGCTTTCATTGATATTTTTCACCATGCCATTTGTATTTGATCTCTAGATAATTAAGTCTGTTCTGGGTCTCGGGATGGATCTTTTATGATTTTGAATCCAGCGAGAGAAGAACGAATGCTCAAATTGGTCGGTAACATTGCCTTTTTCCTTTATTTTCCCGCGGTAATCGAACCTACCGATATAGTCTGGAGCCAAAAGAATCCCCTTCGATGTGGCGAAGGAAATTTAGGAGATCCACATCGTCACTTTCACATTAATGCTTCAATATCTCACTTTGCGTATCAATTTCTCACGAGGAACCTCGTCGAAGGCTACCATGAAGTCTAATAATACATCATCGATTTGTTTATTTCAATCCCCAGGTTTAAATTAATTGAATTTTTTTCTTTTTTGGATTTTTTATGATGTTTCCTATTTTTATTAATCTCTTATTTTTGCCAATATTTGGGCGAGTCAAATATTAAATTTGAGTTAATTTTGTGTAGTTGACCAGACGAACTTAATGTAGCAAAAAGGAGAAAAGCCTAGAACACCGCAACAGTGTGCTGAGGCAGTGTGTGTGTTTGAGATGTTGTTTTTGGTTCAAGCGCATAAGCTGTGTTTATTTTGAATCCCATTCATCAAGCCCCAAATGTTTTCAGTTTTGTGCTCATAGAAACCAGTAAATATCGTAAAACAGTTCAAATATTAACCTAGCCAAAAATGAGTAAAATTTTCTGGCTACGAGGACTGGACGAGCTATGAGTTTCCCTTTTATATGTTTGTTTATCTCCAAGTCACGTAAATGCAGTTTAAATTCTTCGTGAAAATATAAAAATGCATTCTGTAGTCAATATTGTAACACAATTTATTAATTTATTATTCTCCTCTGTAACTTGCGTTGCTACCACCAGAGCGCCACGTAATATTGAATATAATTTCTTTGCTTATTTTTCCCACCCTCCATTTCTATCACTTTCTTTGACTTATTTTTAGTATTTAGTCCTTATTCACATGGAATTCTTGAATATTTTCATTTAAATTTTCGCCGCTATGCGTGTTTCTGAAGGTTCTTATTATATATATATGGGTGTTTTGTAAAATGAATCCCTCTAACGCTATTGATCAAAGTAAACCTCGTCCGGGTAATCACTTCGCAACCGTTACCAAGGACTCGATTGGGCAAAAAAAGGATTCTCCCGTTTTAGCCGGCCGCGTATGCATTCATGTGGCCGCGTCCCTTCCGCAATTCTTCTTTTTTTTGAGTCAAAAACAGTTCGTCGTGTTCTTGTGCGCGCGCGTGTTTGTGCGAGTTTTTTTGGGATTCGTGCGATAAATTTCCTCTCCTCCCCGGCTTCCTTCCTCTCTCTCACTCTCTCCGATCCCCGGCTCCTCTTCTGTCGCCTTATTCTTTGCCTGTTTCTCTTTTTCGCCCCCCTTAACACCCGTTTCGCCTGCGACGCCGGGCGAGGGCGTTGTTCATCACGCCTCGTGGGAAAGGGAGGGTTTTTGGATTTTCGGTCCTCTCGCAGGGGACGAATTCATTCGCGACCCCCCCCCAATACCTCCGCCCTCCACCCCTCTTCCTTTCCTCTCTCCCTATCCCAACCCTGCTCCTTAGGGCCACGTGAGGGTGGCTGGGAGAAGGGCTTCGAGCCAACTTCCCTCCACGGCCCGTAAATATTTTTCACGGCGACGCCTCGTGGTTTTATTGGCCGCCGCTCGCACCCAGCGACCGCGATGGAATCAAAACCGGGGCAAAAACCAGTTGACGGTAACGCCCCGGCTATGGATCTTAAAATCCCTCCGCCCCCCCCCCCCCCCCCGCTTCCTACCGCCTCCCGCCGTGAGAGTGCGCTGATATTTGCGCGCGTCTGCCCTGGAATGCAAGGACTGGTTTGGTTGGTTTGACGTTGGAGATGGAGGCGAAGAAGAGCTCGCCTTCTTCCTCGATCGTTGTTTATTTTGGAAGCTTGTCTGGATTATTCAAAGAATATAGTGGAGATCACTCGGAAATCGAAGATTTAAATGCGGAACTAAGCCTTTACCTGCAGGTTGCATACTTCTCTGTTAAAAACACACCGAATTCCCAAATTGCTAAGTTAGGTTGGATCATCATTATGAAGCCGGAAAACTGGTCAACGGATAGGTTTAAAATGTCATTTCACCACTCAACGGTCAGCACATTATTTTTGATGGAAGTCGATGTTATTAGGAAGTTGTGCTCTCAGAAAAGACTTGTTGTATTTTAACACAACATGAATACCGTACTGACCGTAAAAAAATACCCCTTTCTGCATGAGTTCAATGCTCGATCCGAATGAATGGATGGGAAATGATTTTGCTTTATTCTCAGGTCGTATGTGAATTCCATTAGCCCCTGAGGTCCTCCTAAGCCTCCCCTGGCTTGTTGTATGTGATCGATCTGCTAAAGGGGATCGAGATGGTGCGGGGGCTAACGTACTGGCTTCCCACCCTGAGGGCGCGGGTTCAAATCCCGGTGGTGTTGAATATTTTTCAGAGGTATCTCGATCCCTACTTGAGGTGCTTTGTGGAGGGCACTTTTGAGTGAGTACGCCGTCCGTCGGATGGGCCGTTAAACTGCGGACCCCTTGGCGCCTTTCGTTAAGAGTAGGCTAATACCGACGCCGGGTTTCTCTCCACCCTTCATCCTTTCCTGGCCATCCCCTACGGCGTAAATGACCTCAGCTGTCGGTGGCCTCCCCTAAATACTACTCGAACTGCTAAAATACGTGTTGTAATCTTAAAAGTTGCACAAAAAAATAATTGAGATTGGAACTTAATATTTATTCTAAATACCTCAGCCTCATCGCAAACTGGATTTTTATGTACATTTCTTCCAGCGTTTCTTGACCTTTCGAAGGCCTTCATTGCAGTAATCAGCTGATTGCGTGGAAAAATTTCGTTCCACCTCTTGAATGACGTCACTTGTGTTATCCAATCTCCGATCCCGCCATGATATCTCCTTTTTTTACGGTAATAATCACTTGAAAAATATACCCCCAATATAGTAATATAATCGAACTGATATCTGTGTAGAAGTGCAATGATTGTGCATGTATGGCTGGCGACCTGACACCGCCCACCACACGCCCTTGCGGGGTATTGTATAGATGCAGATGTTGTTGAATTCACCGAACCCATTCCATAGGAGGGACTCAAATCCGCGACGAATTGATTGTCAGGCGAGCAGACTATCCATCTGACTAACCGCGAAAGGATTTTCCGTTTGAAGCCGCTTTGCTCCTGAAGCCTTACCATTTCCTTTTATTATATAACCATATTGTCACTTTTTAGTGTTGTGCCAAGCACTGGAGCGCGCCCGATGCTCCTGCCATATTACCATGATTACTCCCGCCATACTCCCTAGGGGCGGCTTGCAAGGTATCACGTACAGCTGGAGCTATAAAAGTGCAGGAGTCACAATCGTGCCGACATTTACTACGAGTTTAAGTGAGGTACTTCGGCGATAGTACACTTTTGATTGGGTTTAAAAGAGAAAAAACTGAAGTATCTGCATCGAGGATTTAAGAAAATATGGCGTTATTGATGGGCATACTTAAAGATTTAACTATGAAAGCCTAAGGAGGTCTTGCTATTTGGCATAGGCAAGTAGAACCTAGACTCGAGGACATATTAAGGTTATAGCATTGAAAAATCTTATAGAAGTATTTAATGCGAGTATTGAAGCTAATTAAAGTCTAAAGGAAAATAGGCACGGTCGTTTTGAAATAACGACTGTTTTGGTCTCATTACTTGGTCACAAATAATTCGTGGAAAATCGTGCTCTTAGCTCATTAATTCATCATTTTGCATTCTGATAAATGCTTAAATGTACGCTTTCGCGGAAAACTGTCACGTGCTCCTCCACGCATCTCCCCTCCTATTTCGCAACCAAAGGAGCCCGTGACATAGCCTGGGATTTAAGCGATCAATAAGTATTGCCATGCGATACAATGGGCATGCGATATTTCACTATCGCGTTTAGATAGATGAGCGTAATTTTTCCTGCTTTTCTTTTGAAGAATCTTGAAGGAAGATAACGATTCTTCATATAGGTCCGTTAACTTTAATAGACCTCATTTGAAATCGGATCTAGATTTATCGCATGTGCCTCTCGCCACTTTGTCGTAATCCAAGTCAAAAACGTATCGCGTGCCTGCCTTCGGGAAACTTCCTCCCTCTCAGCATACGTATTTATTCCGCACTTGTAATTCTTCTTTCTTCTCCGTCACATTCTCACATCTTCGAGTTCTTCTTGCACTGCTTTGTATTACAAACCACTGCGAGGGAATGTCGGCGGGCGTCTTATTTCGCCGGCAACTGGTACAAGCTAGCCTCGGGTATTGTTTCATTTATAGATGTCATAAATTTATGTGAATAATTGTTACCATTGTTTCAGTCACCAGCTGTGCGATTGAAACGGATTCCTTGCATCGGTCTGATTAGCAGTCAACTAAGCTCCTTTTACTCCTCGCTTTGGCTTCGCGTACCCCTAAAATGTGGAGTTGATTTCAATACCTCTGTGTCGGCGTGGAACTTGCAACGAACTACATTCATTTAATATTTTAAGTCCCGCATGTAAATCATCGTGCTTCCGGCGTCACCATAGTCTCATCCCATTGGTCTAGTGCTCTTATTTGGGCTCATAACCCAGGGATTAAAAACTCAAACGATCCTCGATATAAGTCGATCGTCTTTTCAAGTTCAGATCGGAATAAAAACGCTCTCGACCGAAATATTTCGTAGGATTTGAAGATCGATATCGAATTCCGAGAATGCACCGACTAGTCAGGAGGAGTTGACCCCGCCCGACGTCCTCCCCTCGGAACCACGGCGGGCCCTCTCTCATGCCGGCGCCTCCCGCTGGATCCCACCCACCTCCCCATTGAGAATAAGGGAGGGCGGACGTCGCCGCCCGCTGGCTTCCCCTCGCCGTCCCCGACTCCGAAGGTTTCCGTCCCCGCCGCGAACGGTGGAATCGGACACCCGGATGCGCCTTTCACCTTCCCAAACCCATTCCATCGGCTTCACCCGAATGCCATCCCCCCCCACACCCAAGAGCCCGATAGTCATCGCAAGGACGTGTGGCAGGGGGTGTTACGTCGACGGCCATTCTGGGGTGCCATCGGGTACAAAGAGTAGTGATGGCTGATAGATTTAGCTCCAATAGAAGTTACTTCAGGTGTTCCCCAAGAATGTGTTATTGGACCTATTTTATTCCTACTGAACGTTAACGACATGGACTCCGTAGCCACCAGTAAGATACGTTTATTTGCCGACGATGCAATGGTTTAACGTGGTATGCGTGATCCTGACGACAAATTTGATTTATCAGATGCCCTTAATGCAATACGACGCTGGTGCAACATTTGACAATTAGAATTAAACTTAAAAAGTGCATATTGATAACATTTGGAAAAAGAGCAATTCCCACCCAAACGCCTATTGTATCGGGAACACCGAAATGGAATTTGTAGACTCGATTAATTACCTAAGCGTTACCCTCACTCACGACCTCTCCTGGGTGAAACACATACTAGAAGGGAAGATATGTTGGCAGCCTAACAAAAAATTAGGATTTATTAGAAGAGTGCTGGGTAAATGTAATGGAAAGGTAAAAAAAAATGTTATCTTTCGCTGGTTGGGTCTCCTTTAGAATAAAGGTATGTTGCAAGTATATTATGGGATCCTCACGGAGTTTGATTGATTGCCGGATTGGATCTCGTGCAGCGTAGAGGAGATAGATTTGTAAAACGATATTAGGATAAAGTTAGTAGCATATCAAAATAGTAGAAAGAGCTAGGCTGGGAATAACTCACGGAGCGACAGTTAAATTACAGATTAAATATATTGCATACATTGGAAGGACGTCTGTGTAGCAGTGATGTTGAAAATGTATTATTAGCACCATCGTACCAAGTTAAGAGATATCATGTCAATGAAATTAGAGACAAAAACTAAAGAACAAATAGTTTTAAGATGTAATTTTTTCCACAAACGTTAAGGGATCAGATTAACATTGCCCGACAGCGGTTGGGTCCTATCCGGGTCCAAATTAATCTGGTCTGCATTCACACTCTGCCACACACCGTAGCCGCGGCTTGCAGGGTACTTAAAATATCTAAATACGTATTCTA
This sequence comes from Hetaerina americana, assembly GCF_022747635.1. Taxonomy (NCBI): domain Eukaryota; kingdom Metazoa; phylum Arthropoda; class Insecta; order Odonata; family Calopterygidae; genus Hetaerina; species Hetaerina americana. The sequence continues at coordinate 4,223,639 of NW_027287205.1, forward strand.
TTTAAACGCTACTACTTCTGTGCGCATGTAGTGCTCCGCGGTCCATCGAAAAGGAGCGTGGAAGGAGGGCGCCACTCAAGCATCATCCCACTGACCACTACCGACTGCACTGAGAAGAAAATTGAGGGCACCTATTGAAAAGGGCGGGAGCACATGTAATTCAGTCACTAATTACCAATTAGTATTCTACTCATACGGGGCGGATTAATCAAAAATAGCTGAGCGGAACACCTTGATCTACATGAAACCCTTGCACCTCAGAAGGACGCATGGCAGGTGGCCACCAATGAAGATGGCTGAGGAGAATTACAACTGACATGCTCCCAACTAACTATTGCCGCTTGAGCTAATCCATAGTCAATGCTCTTCCTTGTGTAGCTGTCGCCAATCGTGTGCGCGGTAAAAGCGAGCCCTTTTAATTGATCTCTCCAATTGGAGTCTTTCTCTTATTTTGGGAGCAATTTTCGTCCCGTCGGTGAAGCTGCGGGACTGAATTATATCTCTATGTATGTCGGATGTAAAACGACGCGATGCTCATCCTTTCAATTGGTTGGTACAATCTAGCTCCGAGCATCGTATCTAACGTTCACTTCAAATTGCCATCGGGAGAGGTTCAGGGCAAAAATGGCTACGCGGTTGGTCAAGTGTGTGGATGTTGAGTCGTCCGTTGGCATGTGATGAGACCTAAGCACGTTTTAAGAAGAGTATAGAGTGTGACGCCCATCCGCACGTAGAAGTGGGAGAGAGCGGTCATGGCGCGTCATTACTAGTAATGGTTATGCTTAAGAGTCATTTTCAATGTTTTACCCAAACAGACCGGCTGGTCTAGCGAATGCCTCTCCTGTGTTGCCTCAGTGAGCACTACCACCGTGGTGCACTACTGCGCTTCTTCATTGATTTCGGGGCACAAAGGACGGTGAAAAACCAACCGCTTTTTCCTTTTATTTCGCAAGTTTGGTTTTATACATAGTCGGAATGCCTTCATTTAATATTCTAATACGAATCTTTGATTACGCTTGGCGTCTAAGTATGTATTCGTTTGTTTTATGTCTCCTGTCTGAGGTTATTTTTCATACCCCACGACCGTTCTACTCTATGAACATCAGTGGGGATTACAACTGACAATAAGTAATAAGCAAACAGATACCGTTTGAATAAGAGTACCTAAGTAATTGGCAAACAGATACCGTTGGTAAATTCTATTTAGTTTGACAATAAGGCCAAATCCTGAAAAGGTGCTAATAAAACCAATTGTATTGAATATATTTATTCTAAAATTTATTGAAATAGTTTTGAGATAAAGTTGATTATTATTTAACTTTATGATAAACTTTATCGTAATCCAGAAGGCCTTTCTTGCCAAAGACCATGTTTTTTCTTTCTTGCACGCACATGTCTAAGTACGGTATCTGAAACCCCATGTAATAACCTCAAGAATAAATATGCATATTATTATAATAAGTAATCCAAGAAAAATTGAAATTCTTATGCAAAAAAATATGGAGAAATAAATTGAAAATCAAACTTAATTTTAAAAATTAGAAAGGATTTAAAAAACGAGTGTCCTGCGCGATTTTTAAAACATTTAATGCTAAGATAATCTTTTATATCATGAAATTTGAAAGTGAGTTCCTTGTAGCCATTTTGCGATCAACTTCCTACGGGGGAAATAGCTTTGAGGCACGCTTTGTACGCTAGTCAGCGACGAACTCCCAGCCGTCTCGCGAATATTCTAACTTGCTCGTTGTGCCGCCTGGGAAAAACTTTTGAAATTGTTTTTATAGTACCGTAGCTGAACCCGTGGAGGACGGTGCTCGTGGCTTAATGAGAGACTGGGAAACTTTTAAAAACCTCTGTTTTCACATGCTCCTAATATCTTTATCAGGCATGGATCGTATTGCGTTCGAAACAATTTAGGACCATTTCGGTTACGGGATGACTACTGTATAAATGGTATGAATCGACCTGTGCCTGATCTAAGTAATTTATTCGCCACATTCTGAGTATGCAGCCATAGGAAATTATTAGTACCAATTTCTAAACCAAGAGCGACAGTGTCGCGAACAAACGGTCCGACGTCATTTTTCAATTATTTATTAGGCATTGAATTCAGTCGTCACGTTTCCTAATTTTTTAGCTGCCGCACTCCCAAAAATAACGTCGTACTTCTTACAAAGCCAATTTCTTCTCATAGTTCTGCAGGAATTTTGCCCTGGCACAAATTTTACATCTGCTCTGCGGCCTGCGAGTAACAACTGGGACATGTAGGAGTATTCATATCACGTAACACTCTAACGCCTGCGAACTTGCTGGGAACTTTTACTACTGATAACTCAAAAGCTGGAAGCTCTGCAAAGAGCTCCATATTCTCTAGCGCCAACCTCTGCTATTTATTACTCCACACTCAGTTTCAATTCGGAAAGTCTTAGGTGGAATGGTGAATAGGTGTATGCAGGTAAACACAGGGAAACATATTATTAAAGCGTCTTAAATATAATTAACACTTAGTATTACTTAAACAATTATTCTCATCCTTTTTCCTTTGAGGAAATTAATTTTAACTAGTTAGTCCAAAAGTTTTTTAATTTGTTTTCTTAATCTTACCAGCCGAGGTCTGCTTGGTTTAGTGATGCGCTCTCAGCATCAAGTCCGGAGAAACACGCCTTAAACCCATAAAAATGATGTATTTGATAAATATGAAGAGATGGAAAGTATTCAAATAGTTTATCTTGAGGGTTGGAATGATTGTCAAATACGTTCATCTGGAAATCAACGCTAATTCCCAATTTTACATAATTGGCCCCTTCTCGCCGGACACAGTGTAAATTGGAAAACGAATTTTCTTCGCAAGGGCTCCATTACGCAATCAGCATATTCCACAAACCTGTGAGACGTGATATTGCCATTTTGCTTAATTTATTTCTTATCTTTATAATGTAAAAAAAAATGTAAAACGGAAAAAAACATTTTACAATGAGCGGAGTACAAGGGAAAAATGCATATATAAATATGTATTTCCACGAATAAATATAATGTATCATGTCTTCGTAACACGGAGCAGATTGCTACAAGTGAATGAAAATTGCTCCTCGTCGGGTCACCGATGCCAGATAGGTCGAAGGTTAGGAGCCAGACGAAAGGTAGTCCACGCAGCGTCTGTTCCTCAGTGAGGCGGCTACAACGGCGTCTGACCCCAGTGGGGCGGCCAGTAAGTGATGGTGTCACGTTAAAAACACTATTGAGGAAGGCAACGGGAAACCACCTCAATAACCATTCCCAAGAAAAAATATGATGGACAATAAAGATATTTTGAGTCCTGGTAACCACGGGGCTCGGCCCAATCGGCCGTGTGTCGTGCCCGGCAGCGGGGGAGGCAAGGCTTCCGCGGTCGTCATCCCACGAAACCCTTGCAAGGGAAAACCAGCAGCAACAGGACAGAAGACGCAGGAGAAGAAGACCAAATTAGTTAGAATAGGAACGTGGAATGTTAGGACAATGATGAGGACAGGAAAATTGGAGAATGTTAAGAGAGAGATGGAAAGGGGAAATATAGATATTTTAGGTCTATGCGAGGTGAGATGGAAAGATAGCGGGGATTACTGGAGTGATAAGTATAGAATAATATACATCGGTGGGGACGAGAGCCAACGAGAGGTTGCCATAGTATTGAATGAAGAGGTAGGAAGAAGCGTAGTCAATTAGAGCAGGTAACGGATAGAATACTACTAGTGGAGATAATAGCAGAACCGACAAACTTAGTTATTATTCAGGTATACATTTCACCGAGCAACCAAAAGGAAGAAGAGATCGATAGAATATACGATCAGTTAGAGGACATGATCGCGTGTGTTCCTGCAGGGAAACATTTCATAGTGATGGGGGATTCGAATGCGACGGTAGGCGAAGGAAGAGATGGTGATGAGGTGGGGGACTACGGTTTAGGCACGAGGAATGACCGCGGGGAGAAAACAGTTGAGTTCTGCAGGTGACAGGGGCTAGTCCTCATCAACACTTGGTTTAGACACCACAAAAGACGCAGGTATACATGGAAATGCCAGGTGACTTAGAAAGGTCTCAGCTAGATTATATCCTGGTTAGACACGGGTTTAGGAACAGTGTGATAAATTCCCACAGCTTCCCGGGAGCGGATGCGGACTCAGACCACAATTTAGTTGTTATGAAATGTAGCGTACGTTTCAAATAGATAAGGCAGGGGCGGCGAGTTAGAAAATGGAATGTAGAAGCATTAAATGGTTTGAAAAGGAAGGAATACAAAGAGGCGGTAGAGAAGATCATGGAGGATGGTAAAGGGCTTAGTACTATCGAAGGCAAATGGAAAATGATCAAGAAAGGGTTGTCTAAAGCCGTAAAACACACTATTGGAACCGTTAACGCTAAAAGGACTAGGAAACCATGGATCACGGATGAGATGATTACAAAGATGGATGAGCGGCGAAAATGGAAGAATATAAATACAGAATTAGGCAAAATGAAGTACAAAGAATTGAACAATAAATTGAGGCGGGCAACAAATAAAGCAAAAGAAGCATGGTGGAAGACACAGTTCGAGGATATGGAAAGTCTGCAGAGGAAGGGTGAAATCGGTGCGCTGTACAGCAAAGTCAAATCGTTATCAGGAAGTAAGAAAGAAAGAGCTATGCTAACAGTTAGAGATAAGGCGGGTAAGGTAATAGTTGACGCAGGAAAGATCCAAGAGAGATGGAAGGAGTATATAGAAGAACTGTATAGTAAAGAACTCAGACCAACAAAGTTAGACATTGAAAAAGAAAATGACGTAGAGGAAGACAGCTTAGGTCCAGGCATACTAGAAAATGAGATAGAAAGGGCATTAAGGGAGATGAAACTAAATAAGGCCGTGGGGGTGGATAACATTCCCGTGGAACTTTTAAAATGCTAAGGAAAATGTGGGAGGAAGACGCTATATAGGCTGACCCGTAGTATTTTTGAGGAGGGAATCTGGCCGGAAGACTTCGTGAGATCAGTTTTAAGAATTCTGCATGTCCGGGTTTTCACCGCGTTGTTGTTTGAAGCCGACAACAGTTTCGCCGAAGTTTCATCCGGCGTCTTCAGGTCGAAGATGAGGGACTCAGATTTTGGCCGTCCTTATATAGGTGGTCCCGTCCAAGTGCTGCTCTCTGATTGGTCCTTTTTCGGAGGACTCTCTTCCACGCGTTGTGGAGATGGTAGCCTTCATCTCTATTGAAATTCGCCGGGTGTTTGGCTATCTCAATAGCTTCTCTGATTAGGCGTGGGTAATATCTACTTTCTTTACTTATGATTGTAGCGTCATGGAATAGAATATCATGGCCGGGTTCACTCCATTTATGCTCGGAGATGGCCGAGAGGTGAAACTGTTTGTTCGTAGTAGCCCGGAGGTGTTCTTTCATCCGAACTTTCATAGCTCGGCATGTTTCCCCGATGTAGGCTAACACCTCCGGGCTACTACGAACAAACAGTTTCACCTCTCGGCCATCTCCGAGCATAAATGGAGTGAACCCGGCCATGATATTCTATTCCATGACGCTACAATCATAAGTAAAGAAAGTAGATATTACCCACGCCTAATCAGAGAAGCTATTGAGATAGCCAAACACCCGGCGAATTTCAATAGAGATGAAGGCTACCATCTCCACAACGCGTGGAAGAGAGTCCTCCGAAAAAGGACCAATCAGAGAGCAGCACTTGGACGGGACCACCTATATAAGGACGGCCAAAATCTGAGTCCCTCATCTTCGACCTGAAGACGCCGGATGAAACTTCGGCGAAACTGTTGTCGGCTTCAAACAACAACGCGGTGAAAACCCGGACATGCAGAATTCTTCAAGCCACCGCCGCGAAAATCTACGCAGCCATATAGATCAGTTTTAGTTCCAATTCCGAAAAAGGTAAAGGCCACGTAAAGTGAGGACTATAGGACAATTAGTTTGAGTGTTAGGAAGGGGTGTAAGGGAGGGTTGCCCATTATCACCGTTGCTTTTCAACCTGTATGCAGAGGAAATGATCAAAGAGGCATGGGAAGAACTGGAGGTAGGAATGAAAGTGGGCGGGGAATTCGTAAAATCAGTTAGGTTTGCTGAAGACCAAGCTTTAGTTTGTCAGTCAGCCAAGGGGCTGCAAGCATTGCTGAGTAAATTGGAAATTCATTGCGACAGGTATGGGATGAGAATCAATATTAATAAAAAAAAGGTTATGCGATTTTCTAGGAAGAAAAAGGCCAAGCTTAACATTAAAATAGGAGGGCAAAAACTAGAGCAGGTAGAACAGTTTACGTATCTAGGTAGTGTTTTGGACCAACACGGTCAAAGTAGTACAGACGCAAGGAGAAGAATTGCGCTAGGCAAAGAGGCTTTCACAAGGAGGAGGAAGGAGTCAATGACGGGGACGTTGAGTAAGGATGTTAAGAAAAGACTCGTTAAAACTTTGATATGGAGCGTAGCTATGTACGGCGCGGAAACGTGGTCATTGAAGCAGGAGGATAGACGTAGATTGGAGGCTTTTGAAATGTCGGTGTGGAGAAGAATGGAGAAGGTGAAATGGACAGAGAAGAAAACAAATGAGGAAGTACTTGGTATGGTGGGCGAAGAGAGGGGTTTGCTGGGAGCAATCCTATGGAGGCAGGAAAAGTGGATGAAGGGGGTGTTGACCGGCAGTGGGATGTTGAAGACTCTGATAGAGGGTAGAATGTTGGGCAAAAGAGGAAAGGGAAGGAACAGGATAGGGATGTTGGACGGGATGAAGGGAGGAAGAAAGTACTCAAGGATGAAGAAGGACCTGATATAGAGTAGGATGATGGATTTTGTGTTTTGTTAGGAGTAATAAAATATTTGTTTTGTAGTTGTGTCCATCCAAAAACCTACCTTAACCGGTAGATTACCTTAAAAATAAAAATATATATTATATATATATATATACACACACACACACGCGCGCACATTCACACATGAAAACCTTCCAGATGGCTAACAAACATTCATTCACATGAAAATAGATAGGAGGAAAGGAATAAAAACACATAAGGGTTAAAAACACGGAATCGAGCAGATCGCAAATATTCTAACACGCTTTCATATATATATATATATATATATATATATATATATATATATATATATATATATATATATATATATATGGTGTCGATTTGAGTGAAGAATAGACGCGTCTATTTGTCCGAAGAACGCTTCCTCCAACCGCATTTGAACCGATTTTCATGTTGCAGTATGTAAAGGGCGAAGCTTGAAATGAATGTAATTCATTCAATATGTAAGGTAATTAATATTTATGAAAAAGTTGGGAGGAATAAATGAAAGACCATAGATATAGGGTTAATAACAGTGCGATACTTACTTGCGGATGATTTGATGGGCTAATGTACGTATCATCGGTTCCTGAAGTAGTGTGGGCAAAATAAGTATTTATGAAATGGAATGAATTAATCAGGGGAACTCTCCAGTGAAGACGTTAGCATATTATTAAGACTTAGGAGTTAAGCTCTGCATGGTGGTATATTAATGGGAAGAGGAGGACCGTAGATTGCTTTGGGGATGTGTTAATGTGGGAGGAAGAGCTGAGTTGCACTGAGAGGAAGACAAGCACGTAGGAGTGCCGTAGTAGTGTATGGCGGGTGATGAGAGGAAGTGTTTGGGTAGGTGGCAGAAAAGTGGATTGATGAGAGATGCGATGAAGGGAGGACTCTGTGTAAACAGACAGCGGGGGGGATGTGGCCATTGCCAGCGGGAGCACTCGTGATGGGTAATTGTCGAAATTTCCTAAGATATTCGGAAAAATAATTGAAGCACCATCTCTCTCTCTCACACCCTGGGCGGAGTTTTTTAAGGCACCAGCCTAGGATGCGTAAGTAATCACTAATGCACTAAAGCAGTTTTGAATTTTAGCATGCATCATGCAATAGATGGTTGTGTTGGAGTCGAGTTTTAAATTGTACTGTTTTAATTAGGCCCGCTGGAGAGGTGCGCGTGATTTGTTTATGATAACGTGTCGTGCGAGGTAAGAGTGAGCCCTTGGATCGGTCAATGCTGGTGTTTTTTCCATTACTTTATCCTCATGCTTCCACCTGACCATGTGCTTTGTGGGCGCAGTAATTCCCTGGAGGTGAGGGGGTTCATTCCTGCAATGACTGGGAAGGGAGGGGGGCGGGACCCCTCCTACAATCTCGAGTGCCCACTCGGAGGGATGGGAAGACGAATCGAGTGGATTGGTGGAAAGGACAAAGGGGGCCGCGCACTCCCCCCTCCCTCCCCCCCACACCCCCCTGTCTTTCGCACGCATCCTTCAGCCCACTTTCACTCCAGCCCACTTTCACTCCAGCCCACTTTCACTTCAGCCCATCGACGTGTCACCGGTGTCAGATGAATCGTCCCTTCGAAGGCAAAGACATCATTCGTATAGGCACTCATTAAATTGGATTTCTAAATCCTCAGAAGGTCAATTAGTGATCCCCGCACCCATAATTTGGAAATGAAGTTTGAGATCGGATTGATTCGTTCACTATACAATTGACGCAACGTCAAAGGAGTTAATTTACGTAGATCCAAACGTACTCTATAACCTTTAAGCCACCACTTAAATGTGGCGGAGTGTCTTGACCATATTACGTGTGCATTACAGAGATACGTTTAATGCTGATGAAATCTTTAAAGCTATTTGAAGAGTTTTATATATGATCACAGTATGTATAGCTCTTTCTTCGGGTAGAAATTAATTTGGATGTATGACATTATTTAGGTCTCAGACAGCCAACACACACAGCACAACAAACTCCACGCCCGTGAGAATTGTTGCTAGGAGCGATAATAATAGATAAGAACACAAGTGTGACAGATCTCTTAGGGGAATCAGGCTGGGAACCACTTGAAGTGCGGAGAGAACAAGCGAGACTCAGACTTTTAGAAAGGTTTTCAGAACAAACGAGTTTAACTATGACACTGAAGGAATTTTAATGGCCCCACACTACTTAGGTAGATCAGACCACAAAGATAAAATAAGGGACATAGATTCCAGGACAGATAGGTACAAATACTCATTCTTTCCCCGAACAATCAGATATCATAATAGTAAACCCAAGTCAGTTTGGAAATATTAAAAACATTCAATTTACAAGTCGGAGCAAAGTTAAACACTGCAAAGCTGTTAGGTATACTTTCAAGTGTATGTGTATGTAAGATGTAGTTTGAGTGTTTGCATGTGTGTGGGGTGTAAGTGTTCATTCATGAATGTATGCCATGTTTTTTTTTGTGGATGCATGATTTTGTGGTTATTGCATGCGGTTTTTTTTCTGTTCTAAATTACGGGTGGTGTCCTAACACCCCCCGCCACACGCCCTTGCGGTGGCTTGCGGGCTAATAAGTAGATGTAGATGTAGAATAGCACAAAGAGTTTTCTGGGAACCGTCCCCACATTTCTAGTCTTTTCTGAGGATATATAATATCAATGATGTCAGTGATAATTAATTGGGCATTTAATCATCAACGACAATGCTGCCTTGTGTGCACAAATACTTGAACCTGTCTCTCCGCGACGCTCTTCTCGGATTCTGTCGTCAATTTCTCATCTTGCAAATTGTACATTTGGGAATCCGTACTACGCAGGCAAAAAAAAATATAGTGGAGTTCTCTTTCGACTTCGTTTGAGGCTATCCGCTATATTTTAACTTTTGCATTGCGAGCTATTTCCTTATTTCTCTTGTTGACCAACTGAGCTTATTAATTTAGCATCGTATCATATTAATGATAAAAGGATTAAGTTGGGATGTAAAATTTTAAAATTCCTTCACTTAAGGCAAAATGTTTTGAAAAAAACAATCATATTTGTCTTTCACAATATCTACTTTTAGGTGATACTCTTTCCTGAAGGTCAAATCCCAGGGTCGCTAATTGAAAATGTTTTATGTGGAATAGGAGTTGTTTTTTCACAACTTTCCTCTCGTTTTGAACATTAGACTCTCTTTCCTCAATATTCTCTTTTACATGGAATTTAATAGGCAATGTGAAAGGGTGGTCGGAGATAGTCCAGGGGAGAGCATTGGACTGCTGACCAGAGGGTACGGGATCGATTCCCGATTCCGAATCACTTCATTTTCTTCAATTTCATCGAAGCAGAGTTATTGATTCCTCATCATTGATTGTCCTCTCCATTTGATGTCTCTTCGTCGTCTTTTCCTTTCGTGGTGGTCGGGTGCGCTCGTGAGCACCGTGGAGTAATTGCCAGTGGCATTGGCGCGAGGCATTGGCATTGTTGGCCCCGTCTCGGCTAGGGGGGGGGTGAAGGCACACCATTGTTCTGTTTAAAACACCATTGTTGCTCGTGTACGGCAAGAGGGCTGGACACTCCTTGTGGGAATCCAGCAGAGCGTCTCTTTTCGTAGCTCCCGGAAAAGGCTGGAGGGGGGTGGGGGCGACAGCGGCCCCCTCCTCGCCCCTGTCCCCCTTGCCCCCCCTTGCCCTCAACCCACTTCCGACCGTTCGCCTTCATCCCCTCACAACCAAACACTCACCTGCGACACAAAGAGTGGGAGCGCCTCCCACTACTCTTTTGTCTCTTTGGAAACTCAACGGCCTGTGTTCCACTCCACACCCCCATCCCCTTTCCACCCCTTTCCCTTTCCTACCGCCATCCCCTTTCCACCCCCAACCCCTTTCCACCGCCATCCCCTTTCCACCCCCTTCCCTTCTCCATCCCCATCCCCTTTCCACCCCCTTCCCTTTTCCACCCCCATTTCTGCTCCACCCCCATCCCTTCTCCATCCCCATCCCCTTTCCACTCCCATCCCCTTTTCACCCCCATCCCCTTTTCACCCCCATCCCTTTTCCACCCTTCCCCCTCCCTTTTCATCGGGAAAGAGGAAGACACCATTGTGGTGATGCTATGTAGGGAGAAGGAACTCGCGTGTACGTCATACAATAATAGTAGTGTTTGCCGGCCCTGGCGGATTCGTCCGGGAGGTTCCCGGAATGCGATTTATCTTCTGCGTTGAGCATGTACGTCTACGCCATACTTTTCCCGGGGAATCCCGGGGTGGTGTGTCTTGTAATTAAATAGTGGATGTAATGTATTTGCGTATTGTCCGTCCTCCGTCGGCGGAATGCTAACTGGTGCTACCTAATCCTCCCTTTTTAACGGGTCTCCTTATTTGTCATCTACGTAAAGTCGGTGTAGTATTTGATGACAGAATTATATTCGTAAATGTGCAAACGAATATTGCATGAATGGTGTTTAATGGTGGGTCGCGGTAGTCCAGGAGATAGAGCGTTGGACTACGGACCGGAAGGCCCTGGTTCGAGTCCCGGGCAAGGCACTCTGGGCACCTGCAGCTCCACCAAAGCTGTTTTCGGGTACCAGATCTTCCTGGGAAACCATAACCGGCACAAGGAAAGAAACTGGCCCCCCTGTCAAGTTGTGTGAATTTCACACGCCGTATAGGGCTTAGTACTGGGTGAACTCTACCATCACCCATACCAAACCGACCTTCGGGTTGATTACTGTTGTTGGTTGGTGTTTATGGTGTTTAATGGTCGCCCACATTCCACGCGCCCTTTCCATGGATAGTGGTGTGCCAACTGCGCAGGGACTGATGTATGCAGAAAGGCCGGAGACCAAACGCCCCCTGCCACACGTCCCACCGAAGTCGTGTACAGTATCGCATAGATGTAGGTGAGAACACCAGCATTAATTATGCAATTGCAAATGCGTTGCATTGGGGATGGAAAAAATTAAAATGCTTTTTCGATGAGCAATTGTTGGCACAATGAGACTTGTGAATTTGATGCCGACTAAAATTTGGTTTTGATCCATAATTGTCGTCATTGATAATTAACTAAGCATCGATTTGTCAGAGAGGCTAAATCGGCATCATGATCTATCGCCGGGGATGTAGCATTAATTTGCTTTCGTTTTATTTTTAGAATCGCCGCCTGATTTGTGGAAAGTCGCTACAAAATGAGAGTAAGCGTAACGAGTATGATGGATGAATTAATATTAGCGTTCCTTGATCAGTGTAGGTGAAATTAAAAATTTTAGAAGGGTGCAAAACACCTGAGTTTCTTTGGTCCAACGAGCATAATATGATTGGCCCCATGGGTGAATTCGACCGGCGAGGTAAAATAAGAGAGATATGCGCCGCCAGCAACCGAATCACGCAGTGTTTCTTCCCTCACAATAACTAAACCGAAATAGTACCAAAGTCATAGAAAATAGAGCCCAAGCACCAGAATAATTTTCCTTGAGAGGCCGAAAATTAATAATTACACAGGCGAATTATTTTTGCCTGCTCACTCTCATGTGCTAAGTCTAATATTTCATTACACATCCCTTAATTCTTGTCGAAATTATTACGTGAACGACCCGTGTAATGCTTTTTCAATGAATTCCCACTAGTTGGCCTTCTCTCTAAACTACCAATTTGGCAAAATTCTCCTCATATGTTGCTGAATGCCGCTCGCGACCTTCAGTGATTTCTCATTCGCATACTGTACTCCCGAACGATTAAGAGACCCCCGATACGCAAAGTAAGGATAGGCCTCAAGTCCTGGAAGCGGCTCGATTCTTGCGAATTCAGCTCATGACTGTATTTAATCATGTAAGCCGTATCGAGGGCGGGTGGCAGGGGATGTTAGGTCGCCATCCATTTAGGTTATTGGTTTATGCTTGCATTGGGTGTAATTTTATTTCCGGGAAGCTGGAATTTTCTCAAGCGATGTTTCCACTCTTTGCGATCCCTATGATTGACTTCAAATGAAATGGAATTCAATGAAAAGGTTGATTTAACATTCAATTTCAGCTGAATTCGCCGTGTGGCATCTCCTATCTGTTTAATTTGGGGCTCTCCGCGCCAGCAGTTAGCTGAAATGCCTATTGTGCATCTAATATCCTGACTACATAACGTATAAATAATATAAGTAAATAGATAAAGAACGTACTACGGCCGAGTGCATGGAAAGAAAGTAAAACCCAAAGCCGTACACTTAAGGGCACTTATAGGTGGAATATAGAAGGGGGTGGGAAAGTTATTGTTTGGCGGGAAGCCAGAGGCCCGTGACCCGTCACTCAAACAAATGAAAATTAAAATAAATAGTTCTACCAATTACTCCCTTGATCAGGTATTTGCACACCAAATTGACCTTCACAAGTCGCAACCACACACACACGCAGGGTTTACGGGGCGGGAAGCCCGACGCCAGTGACCCGTCACTCAAACAAATGTAAAATAAAATAAATAGTTCAAACAATTACTCCGTTGATCAGGTATTTGCACAACAAATTGACCTTCACAAGTCGCAACCACACACCCACCTTGTTTGAGTGACGGGTCACGGGCCTCTGGCTTCCCGCCAAACAATAACTTTCCCACCCCCTTCTATATTCCACCTATAAGTGCCCTTAAGTGTACGGCTTTGGGTTTTACTTTCTTTCCAAATAATATAAGGATTAAAGACAGGGAGCATTAAAACATCAAACCAGTAAAACTGGAGAGATATTCCGCTGAACTGGCATACATGTCCTCGTATGTGTAAATGGGCGAGTAATGCGAGAAATGAAGAAGTATTGATGAGATGGAGAAGGAAACGATAATACGGTGAACTATAGGGAAGAGAAAAATCAGACAACAGAGGCGCACCATAATGAATTCGTAGCAGTGGTAGTTTTTAGGTGGGGCGACCGAGAGCCGAGGTTATTCCCGCCATTGGGGAAAGTAGCAAGGGTTGAGAGAAACCCGGCGTCGGCATTAGCCTACTCTTAATGAGTAAAGGTGCCAAGGAGTCCACGGTTTAACGTCCCATCCGACGGACGGCGTACTCACTCAAAGTGCTCTCCACAAAGCACCTCAAGTAGGGATCGGGATACCACTGAAAAATATCTGCCACCTCCAGGATTCGATCCCGGCCCTTTAAGGTGAGATGCCTGCACTTTAGCCACCACAAAATCCCAATTTCCCATAAAAACACAAAGGCATGGTAAATGTGCGCTATTTATTGAAATAGTAACATAATTGATGTATTCGTGACGAACACAAATGAAAATACGGGGTTTGGGATGCTGCGGTGGCTAGCGTACTGGCTTCCCACCCTGGGGGTACGGGTTCACATCCCGGAGGTGGAAGACATTTTTCAGTGTTATCCCGATCCCTACTTGAGGTACATTGTGAAGAGCTCTTTGAGTGAGTACAGCATCCGTCGGATGGGACTTTAAACTGTGTGTGACCCCTTGGTGCCTTTCCTCATTAACAGTAGGCTAATGCCGACGCCGGGTTTCTCTCCACCCTTCTTCCTCTCCTGGCCATCGCTAATGATGCAAATGACCTCGGCTGTCGGCCCTAAAACTACTAATGTAAATGGAGAGAATCTACTGGTACATTTGAATCGATATCCTACCCTGAAAGCCTTTGACTAGTCTTAGGGTGTCGCAGAGGGTTTATTTGATGCAACTAAGCCTGAAAAAAAATTTAATGTTGCTTCCTGAGATAAATTTTAGAGGGTTCAAAAGATGGAACTACATGCATATAAGGGTAAAAATGGTCCCAGACGAGGGCGAGGTGAAACGCTTGTTGCCCCGTGAAGAGGGTTGTTGGACGAAAGAGCTATCGGGTCATAGATGGGAATCGCCACTAGAAGAGAGCACCCCACTAGGCCAATCTTCGGATTGAACTGTGGCTGATGATTACGTATTTCGATCGACTGGGACCGGAGCGCGATTTACAGCAGCATTTGGGGATGGGGTTTTAACGCGCGGCGCTCCTTGCTCCACTCCTCGCGAGAGGGAGGCGACCAGCCAGGGTGGTTGGCGGGAAAGGGGTTCTGGATTGGAGGGGGGGCGAGAAGAAAACATCTAGAGGGCAAAAATTGCTTTCTCTTCCGTCGCCGAGTGCGGTAATAACCACTCATCCCCGCCTCCTCCGATAGGCCTGCCCCCTCCCGACCCCCCCTCTCCCGACGCCCCCTTTCCAGGCCGCCTCCCATCCCGACGCTCCTCGACGAAGGCGTCGCGATGGACGGCCGAGGAAAATGGCGGCTCTCCTTTATTTAGAGCGTCCCTTAGGTGGCAGGGCTGCCAACTCATGGAGAGTTGAACCCGGTAGGTGGCCCCAGCATGCTTAGGGCATCCTGAGATGGTTCCGGGGGATGTTTGTGAAATTAAAAAAAACTAAGAAATGATTTAACCCTTTACACGCAAACGTTTATTGGAAGTAATCTTGAGATTGGTAAGTTATAAAATTAATGTGCATTATTTTCTTTTGAACCGACTATCCATGGCAGCGCGGTAAAATAGGTCGGCAATTGTGGTAGGGGGTCTTTTCTACCAACGCAGCCAGTTTTCAGTTTGCTCCGAGCAGTTTGAGCGGAAGGACGTTCCTCCGCGTGAAGTGCGTTTTCCGACTTTGTAACATAGCACAATACGATTAGGCTCCACCATGACAATGCCCCCAGTCACACGTCCTTCATCGTTACACCACGTCTTTCATGGGGAGCACATATCAGGACAATATGCGGATCAGCTTTAAAGAAATTCGGCTTCATAAAACGGGTTGTTGGGAAAATGTAATGAGAAAGTTAAAGAGAGGTGTTATTTTGCTCTAGTTAGACCTCATTTGGAATATACCGCAAGTATATGGAATCCTTGGGAGAAAATTTGGCAAAAAGAATTAGATAAAGTCCAGAGAAAATCCCCTAGATTCGTTAAAAATTGTTATGATAAGAACACAAGTGTGACAGGTCTCTTAGGGGAATCGGGCTGGGAACCACTTGAAGTGCGGAGAGATCAAGCGAGGCTTAGACTTTTAGAAAGGTTCACAACAAACGAGTTTAACTATGACACTGAAGGAATTCTAATGGCCCCACACTACTAAGGTAGACTAGACCATAAAGATAAAATAAGGGAGATAGATTCCAGGACGGATAGTTACAAATACTCATTCTTTCCCCGAACAATCAGAAATCATAATAGTAAACCCAAGTCAGTTTTGAAATATTAAAAACATTGAATTTACAAGTCGGAGCAAAGTTAAACAATGCAAAGCTGTTAGGTATACTCTCAGGTGCATGTGTATGTAAGATTTAGTTTGAGTGTTTGCATGTGTGTGGGGTGTGAGTGTTCTTGCATGAATGTATGCCATGTTTTTTTTGTGGTTGTATGAATTTATTGTCCTAGCATGCGGTTTTTTTTTCTTTTCTAAATTGCGGGTGGTGTCCTAACACCCCCTGCCACACGCCCTTGCGGTGGCTTGCGGGGTATTAAGTAGATGTATATGTTACTAACTTATTGGCCCGATGCACCACCCCCGTTGGTCCCCCAGCCCCCTTACAGTCCCGACTTGGCTCCGTGCATCTTCTCTGTTTCCCCGGCTGAAGAGAGAGCTGAAAGGGAAGCATTGCAGGACAACGTGGAAAACATCCAAAAGTATGTTTACAACGTTCCTGAGGGATATTCTCGTCGAAGAGTTTCAGGGTGTCGTCTTAGGCGTGGAAAATATGTCCCCACGCAAGTGTATCATTGATGCAGGGGGGAGAGAGTATTTTGAAGAATTTCAAACGTGTGTACTAGTACGATTAATAAATCTATTTTTACCAGAGAATGCTCAGCACTTTTATGGTGTTCATGGGTTTGTGGCGGGCTGATGCCACACCAGACACGCAACACCGAAATCTAGTTTTGCTTAAATATAAGTTGTCAAAGATAAGTTTAATAATTCATATCATTAATAGAATTTTACTTTTACTTGAAAACTAACAATATCTAAATGTGAAATACTTCTCTGCGTATTTTGGACAAGAAACGACTGAAATAACGAGAAAACAAAGATAGTGATTATATGGAGTAATGGCATCACACTAGGCTGTTTATAATACTTGTCCTGCCGTCTTGTTTTGCAGTTACTCTTACCTCTATTGTTCACGGAAAAAAGGCATTTTCAATCTCGTCGACTGTTCAGTTAATTATCTTCGGCTAATTGTATGTACAAAATGCAATCGACATCTGCATGACCCCGCAAAGCGTCGCAAGGGCGTGTGGGGTGGTCACCACCTGTAAAGGAGAAAAAACCACATGCAAAGTCAACACATTCATGCAAACCTATACCCGCAGTGGCGTATACATTCATGCAAAAACCCTTTCAACTTACATGCATGTGAATACATATACTATATTATCAACTAATAAACAGTTGCACCTTAGAATGTAGTAAAAAATGTATGCAATAACGTGCAAGCTAGAACTTGACCAGTAAGAAGGTGAAATTCCACAACCACGTGGACATTCAACGTACAGTGGTCTCCTCTCCCAAGCACACAGGTAGGGAATGTGACCCAATGCTGCGGGTTGGTCCCCCCGCGGAGAGGGGAGTCGAGGGGTGGCTAAGCAGAGCAAGCATGAGTGCAACGAGCACTTCATTATTTAAAGGCATCCAAATGTGATCATGCGGGAAGAAAGGGTTTTGACCACAAGACACACGAGGTCAGCATAGGTGCATGCAATTGAGTAGGACTGATTATTCCTTAGTCTCTGAGGGTGGCAAGTGGAATTTCTGCCATCTATGCGTATTGCCCTTGGGAAAAAGAAGCCCTTCTGTCAGCTACTTCTGGCACTTCTACTGACTGGCTACTTCTATTTCCCGAATTTTATATTCATGATCCAAGCGATCAATGCATGTTGGAGTGCGAATAATTTGCGAGACCTCGGTGCTGAGACATGCAGATCTGAATTTATTTAGTGAGTTCACCCTTGCATTTAATCGTCTCTCTTCTAATGATTCCCACCCCAACTACATGAGCATTTAAGTGCCACTGTTCGTTTCGTCGTCATTGTTTTTAACGAAACGGGCTGCCCGGCGTTGAACCTTCTCAATTTCCCGAATGAGGCATTTTTCACTCGAATCCCACACACTACATGCATATTCTAAATGAGGCCTTACAAGAGCGTAGAGATAAAGTTCTTTGACCTTGGAGTCACTTCTGCCACCAATGCGTCTAAAAAATCCCAATTTTTCACATGCTTTTGCCGCAGATTTTATGTATTTGGATGCTCCAAGTTAAGTCGTTCTTTATGGTAACACCTAGATTTTTTCCATATCAATTACTTCTAGGTCAACTCCAGCTAGTTTTTAAGCAAATCCCATGCGGCAATACAATTAATCTCAATCAGCAATTACTGACTTGCAGGGTACATCCACATCTTGCCATAGTCCATACCTTAGCATAGCATACGTGATCATACCCGTGACGCTTACTCGCTTATCGTAATTATTAGCGTTTAATCCCAAGCGGGTCTCTCCCAGGGACCCCGCGAACCTACACGTGGTCTAACTAAAGCAAAGTGACGCCTCTCTCTTACCTTTTCATCACATTTTCCGACATCTCATCAGATGAAACCTTGCTTTCTTATGGTTAACGCGCATATTATCTCAATATGTATACCCTAAAAAAGGCTTGACGTCACGGTCGCATCTAAGAGTTCTCACTGCCCTTAAAGGTTTAACCCAATTTAATATGATGAAAGGAGAAACTTTGCTTTTCCACGCATAATTTTTTAATACAACCTAGGTTTTGTTACGGCGTAACGTCTTCAGGTGATGAAACCTGAAGATATTTCACTATAACGAAACCTAGGTCGTAAAAAGAAAATTCTATGCTGAAGAGCAAAGTATTTTTCGTTATGAAGGAATTCCGCCATGTGACGCCTGAAACTGTACCAATCCTGAAAATTTCATAGTATATATGCATACACATACGTACACATGCACATATATATATATATATAAATATATATATATATATATATATGTACACTATATACATTTATATTTCTGCCCCTCTCTTTCTTGATGAAGGTGGCTGCGACCACTGAAAATTCGAAACTTAGTGAGTATCTTTTGTGTGTGTTTCTGTGTTTTTGTCTGTTTCCACTAGCCGTAAATTTTATACATTATTATTCACGGCCGTGAGACTTTCAAAAAGTGTTATATATATATACACACACACACGCGTATGCATTTTTATATATTCAAACACGAAAACTCGCCATTTGGCGAATAAATATTCATTCTGATGGAAATAGTTATAAGAGAAAGGGATAGGAACACTTATAAAGGACGAGCACAAGAATTTGGAGGAGGAATCAAGCAGATCACAAGTGAAAAAATATTTCCTTGACCGGGACCTACCAGGGTCCAAAGATCCGGTGGTTAAGTCCTGGTCGTGGAAATATTTTGACACTGTGTATTCATATGTATAGGATAGGTATTACTCAAAAATATAAACTACTGGTATTTATTAAAACAAAATATTGACATTTTCAATTATTGATTTTGAGAGGCTCTTTTTTCACCCGTTTTGCTTCGATATTGTAAACCATATCTCCTTTGTATTTTACATTTCTGTTTTTAGTCTGGGTGTTCAAACGTGTTCTGTTCAAACGTGACTGGCTTACATGAAAATTCTAGAAAAATTGCTTGTCAGTATTAATGTTAATTTCAGTGAAAGTGCTGTTAACAGCATTCGTCAAATTCCTACAAAAGAGCACGCGAATGTAATAGGCACACAATATTAATATTTCTGTTTTGCAATCATTCGCCGTGTGTTTATCCTATTGAACCTTTTTGCGTTCTTCAGTGGTATTGCCGATAAATTGTAGTCTATTCAATCTTAGAATTATCAACCTTAATACGCATATATACAATGTTGATGGGGTAACCGTAGTAAGGTGGCCTATCCCTCGAATAGCAGTCTGAAATACCAAAAGAAGGCGATGAACAATAACGACGTGTGTCATAGAAAATTGGCTGCAAAAATGTACAGACGCAATGTTTATAATTTAATTAAAAGCATTTATTGAGTTGGCGTTGGGTGAGAGGTCCCGAAACTTGGCCATTCTAAATAGTTTACGCATCGAAATTGCAATGGAAATTCTCAACATGGAGCCAACTCCGTCGACGCTAAAGAGCTCATTTGAATCCGAGCCATTCGCCTGCACATTCATTTCGTCTAGCTGAGACATCGTCAAGAGCGGCGTCCGGCCATTCAAGGCGAGGGGAATGATTGTATCCATCTCCCCACAGTGAAGGGAAGAGTGCACGAGGATGGCGAAGAAAATAAAGATCTCGAAATTAACCATCTTTTCTCCATGCGAGTAAATCTGGGATGGCTTGTTGAAACTCTTGAAAATAATATTCTCCGAATTGGATGTCAGAGTTTCGTATTTTCGCGAGAGGAGATAATTCGTTTTTCCGCAAACTCCACCTCCCATCCTCGGCTGGAATACTCCCGGTGATGAGGCCGCACCTTTCAGGGGCGGCGATGCGGGGGGGAGGGGGTCAAGGGGCGGGACCTCCTTGGGAGAGTAGGGCAAGAAGGAAGAGGAGCCCAGGGGGGGGCGGGGTTGAAGTGGGCGTTGCACAAGGCGTAATTTATACCTTTACGTGACGACATTATTCGAATCCATTAGGGCCGGGGGAGTGGGCCCCCTTTTCATCTCCGCCCCTGTGTGCAGCGGGGAGGGGGGTGCGGCAGTGGTGATCATCATCTTCGCCCCTGGATGTCTTTTTGCCCGACTCCTCCCGCGAGTGGCCGGGGACATATGCACTGATGCGCGCACACTTCCCTCCCCCCGATGGTGCGCAGGGGAGGGAGGGGTTTTTTCTTCCATTGAGGAAGGTGGGCGAGAGGGGGGGGGGTAATTGAATTTGTTACTTTCGGGCGTTACACATCCACATGCGAATATTCCAGTCCATTCCAGGTGATGGGGCTGGAGGGGGACTCTCTCTCCCCCCCTCTTAGTCCACCCTTCCGGAATAATGTCCCCCCTGATGAAGCTGCGAAGGAGAGTTTTAAATTCCCCCTCCATCCTCTTCTCCTCCGGCCCGCCCTCTCGGCCTGACGCTCGGAAGAGGGAAGCGAATCTTGGATCTGATTGCCTCGCCTAAGTCACCCTCCTTCCCTCCTCCCCTCTCCGAACCCTCGTCCTCTTTTTTCCCGACCGACCTCGTCCCCTTCTCAGCTTAACCTGGGAGCGTGCCCTGAGGAGGCAGCCGTTTAAGGACGCGAGGAGCTGGCTGGGTGCTCACCTGCGTGGGAGTGACGGAGGAAGTCATACTCGTCCCTTTGTTTCATTTCTGGAAAATGAAGCTGAATGAAATTGCCTCTTGAAATTAATTTATTTCGGAAGAAAATATTCGAACTCCTCCGTTCCTTCTCTGACGATGCGTCACAAAATTCCCTTCGCTTTTGCTCTTCCCAATCATCTTTACCATATTCCAAATATTACGACAAACACGACTCAAAAAAGCGTAGATCGTAGCGCAGTGGCGGAATTTTATTCGCATTCTATTATGACTTTTTTTGGAGGATTCTCATGGAATATCTCCCCTTTTCGGTAACTTTGCTTGTATTCGGTGTTCAAAGGTGGGGATTTCCCACGGTGTTACGGTACAGGGTTTTCGCGGGTTTTTTCACTCCCCTCTACTCTACGTGAGTGTTTCCCTGCGTGGGTTTTTACTAGGTGAGGAATGCCACACTCTCCCTAGCTTTTCCCACGAACCTCTTTCTTTGTTTAGACTTTCCCTATTTCATCGTTCTCTTTCTTCAATATCATTTACTTTGGGTATGTATGCATGCATAGGTAGATACATAATTTATGCATGGATATTTATGTTTATATGGATGCACATGTATTTTTTTGATGCTAAAATATGTGCTTATATTATATCTATCTGTCTAAATATCTTTATATGTGTGCATGTAATTTTTAATCTTAAGGATAATGCGATAATGGGTTAAATGGAAGAAGGGTCCATTTGATCTAAAATTCACCCAAATAAAGACCTCTATCTAGCTATTTCTCACGGAGCTAGAAGCACCGAGGATGACTTCAAAATATAATGACGCAGTGTGCCCCCTTAGTCTTTTGCCGGAGGACTTGAAGGAACCCATTCTTACGGAAAAGACGAACTTAATTGCTCTTTTGTGTGCGCGCCGTTTCGCACTCGGGAGCAACATTTTGAAAATCATTTGCGGAATGTCCGTTTGCCTTTATGCGTGAAACGACACGTCAGCGTCAACGAGCAACCAAAAGAGTTTAGCAGCAAAATTTCAAAATATTTTTACTTGTAAATTCTGTAAAACAAACAAAAATCCCTCTTGTGAACGTAGAGATATTCAGAGTTCGTATTTAATATATATTAGTTTTTATTCATTCTATTTAATTTTTGAGTAATTTCATAAGCCAAACCAAGTGTTTTTTTCGGTAAATACAGCGTCCATTATAAAAATAATGCGCATTCTCTGGGATGAAAAAAATACAACCATTGTACTAGTACAAATGCTTAAAATTCTTCAAAATAATCTCTCCCCCTGCATAAATAATAACATTGTGAAGATGTGTCTGCCACGCCTGGAAGGCGCACTGAAACTCCTATCTACGGGACTGTCTCTCTCATGAACGTTGAGTAAAATGCTTTTTGATGTTTTCCACGGTCTCCCAATGCTTACCTTTCAGCTCTCTCTCAATTCAGTCGGGGAAACAAAAAATGTCAAACGGAGCCAAGTCGGGACTGTAAGGGGGCTGGGGGACCACTGGGTGCTCCGGGCCAGAAATTTGGTAACGATGAAGGACGTGTGGCTGTATGCATTGTCGTGGTGGAGCTTAACCGTGTTTTTGCCGTGTTACAAAGTCGAAAAAAACCACTTCACGTGGATTCACGTCTTTTCACTCAGACTACTCGGAATAAACTGGCGACCAGCTGCGTTGGAAAGGCAGAACCCGGTTTTACTGCGCTGCCGGGGATAGTCTTGTCACAATAAAATCATGCGCATTAATTTCTTAAGGGACCACATACATTTTTGATGAAACATGTTCGCGCAAGTTTTTTTTCGAAACCGTATTATTGTTTTTAAATATTTATGCATTTCTGGCGAACCTCATCTTGGTTTTTTCAGCCCAATAATTATTTCATAAAAGTACAAAACTTCTGGAAAATTTTTATCCCTAACATGATATAGCATGCTATTTTTTTAACCAATATAAGTAGCAGATTTATCTATTCTCAAATGTAGTGTAACGGAGTAAAAGTGATTATCGAAGTTAAAATGATGTTCGTCATTCATCTGTACGATGTAAAGGCACTTTAGTCTGGGCGCATGCATTGCCAGCGAGGCTAGGAGGGTTTTTAACAAAAAATCGATGAAAGTCAGAGACTGAAGCGAAGGAAGTGCCGATGCACTCACAAAACAGCTAGCCAAAATCCATATCAAACCAAAGTTTCGCGGCAGAAGTTTCGCCATTGGATCCGGATGGCGCCGATCACGGTGAGCGGTGAAATCAATGGCTACAGACAGTGCATCAATGTCCTCAGGGAGTGAAGAAGAGGTTCACAGAGCCGGCCGCAGATGTCCGATGGAAGGAGAGCACCAATTAGTCTTCAAGGAGAGAGCGCGACGGAGCACAATACGGCGTGATGGCGGATTCATCCGGGGAAAATATTCCTGAGGAGCGCGACTCCTTTGGATTACTCTCGAGCGCTGAATGCCCTGCCGGAGCATCAGTCAAAGTGGCGAAATGCGGGGGACTTCGTACGAATGGAAATCTGGAAAATGTTGATTAAAGAGGGAGCCAAGGAAGAAGGGCTATCAGGGCGTTACATCTACGTATTCTCCTTTAAAAGTTCACCAGGGGAGATGGCAGGGTGTGCTCGGCTACCTGTCTTAAGGGTATTGTGATTTTTTCACAATAGGAGCAACAGGTAAGATTTCACTGTCGGCTACTTCGCACTTCTATCACAGCTGTGATTTCCTATGTATCGATTGCTGTGATGCAATCCGTGAGATGAAATTGGCAAATATTTTTGCTGGAATGAGTTCGATTTTTCAGTTTCCCGGGACAATTTTCAAAATTTTTCTTTTCGTAGGAAACTTAGCCACCTTACATGCTACTAAACCATGAGATAGTATTTTATAGTATTTGTTTTATTTCCGTTTTCTTTGAAAATTGAAATTTTGAGGGAGAGTTCGACTTAAAGAAGTGGTTACTCACGTTGAATGGTGTTGGTTTCAGGCGCAGGGATGTAAGGGGTGGGGGGGTGATGATGACCGGCTCGCGGGAGTGGACATCGGCAGGAATCAACCTTCCCGGCAGAACCCTAAATCCCCCCTGGCCCCGATATTTGAAGTAGAGCGATGCATTCAAAAGGGACGATCGCTTCCCTGGGGGAGGAGGGCTGTGGGGAGCATTGAACAGTATTTTTTTATATTTTTGAGTGACATTTTATCCTCAAAAGCGGCGCGACAGAGAAGTTAAATTCTTCCTCGGGCCGGTGGAAAAGCGAATCCTCTGCCCCCCTCAGCCCTTCCTCCGGCCCCTCCCCCCACGCGACTCTCCCGAACTCTCAATATCCTTCGGAGCTATTGACGCGGATTTATTGCCCCATCGATTCTTCGATAAAGTGGTGGCGAGGGAAATAAATTTCATTCAATTGCGCCGCGGGATATATTGGATGTATACTTGCATATGCGCAGAGGGCCGCCACGTTCCCCCCCCCTCCGTCCCTGATGCGGGGGGTGGGGGGAGGGCGCCGGCGCTTCGAATCATGGAGACCCCCGTTCGATCCCCGCATCCATATCCCAGGTAGAGTGCTCTCTGCTTCTTAGAACTAAAGATGGCCTACTTTATGAGTTGTGAACCCTGCAAGCAAGGGCTAGGTACATAACATGCTTCGGTATTGAATCTTAATTAGCGATCAATATCTTTAGTCGGCGATCTTTCTCTTTATCCTCGGCATTAAATGTCAAGCATTGTCATTCTTGAAGTGCAACTCAATAGGGTGAGCATGAGTAAGGATAATGCTTTGAAACCACGGTGAAGTTGGAGAAATAAATGGGAAGAAAAGTTTTACCCTCGAAGAATTTGTGGCCAAAAACATTTAAAATACCACATATGACAATTTTTAACTCCTGGAAACTAAACTGATATTTAATGGCAATTGGAACCAACAACGTGATTGGCTTAATTGGTCTTAGAGATGCCCCTGCAGGATAAGATGTGTATGTCGGTGGTGTAATTGCATTCTTATAGACAGGTGGAAATATTTGAGTGATTTGCAAGTCCGTCATGAATAACTAAGTTCATTTTGGTACGAAAAGATAATGAAGAGTTAAAACAATCAATTGCTCTCTCTTTGAGTATATTTCTGTGTAAATTCGGATCCCTCATAAAATATGTGGGGAAAATTTCGGTTTTAGCTCAGGGAAAAATCAATTAAAATGCGTAGAGAGCTTCATGCTGGCGTCAGTTAATTGTTACATTATTGGAGCTGGGAGTCCCTCGAAGCATATATATATATATATATATATATATATATATATATATATATATACACGCACAACACCAATTGTAATATATATATATATATATATATATATATATATATATATATATATATATATATATATATATATATATTTCGATATCTTGCATCTTATTCTTTTTATTTAATTGACCCATATTGTAAACAGTTTCACAACATGCTTTGAAAGCACGTATCCTGCTATTAAATATTGTTGTATGTTGGAACTTTCTTTCGTGTGATATAAGTTTGTCAATTACATGAACAAACCAGTATTTGGGTAGGGGTAACATGATTTGGTGTTAAATGTGGTTTTATCCTAGTTAAATGGTAATAAGTTAACATCCCTCTCCACACGCCTCAGAGGCGGCTTGCGGGGTATTGTGTAGATAGAGATGAGATAAGCTAAACATTCGACTAAATAAAGTGGACATATAGTGGTATACCACTGGGGAATCTTTTATGATTAAGGCAAGAAAATAGGGTGATAAATAATCAAAATTGAGGAAACATAGATTGAATACGCCTTTAATCATTAACAGGCAATCTACCGGTCAAGGTAGGTTTTTGGATGGACACAGCTACAAAATTAAATATTTTGTGACACTTAACAATACACAAAATCCAGCATCCTACTCAATATCAGGTCCCATCTTCATCCCTGTGTACTTCCTTCCTACCTTCATCCCGTCCAACATTCCTATTCTGTTCCTTCCTTTTTCTCTTTGCCCAACATTCTCCCCTCTATTACAGTCTTCAACATCCCACTGCCGGTCAATACCCCCTACATCCACTTTTCCTGCCTCCGCAGGATTTCTTCCAACATACCCTCTCGCCCACCATACCAAGTACTTCCTCATTTGTTTTCTTCTCTGTCCATTTCACCTTCGCCATTCTTCTCCACACCCACATTTCAAAAGCCTCCAGTCTACGTCTATCCTCCTGCTTCAATGACCACGTTTCCGCGCCGTACATAGCTACGCTCCATATCACAGTTTTTACGAGTCTTTTCCTAACATCCTTACTCAACGTCCCCGTCATCAACTCCCTCCTCCTTGTGAAAGCCTCTTTTCCTAGCGCAATTCTTCTCCTTACGTCTCTACTACTTTGACCGTGTTGGTCCAAAACACTACCGAGATATGTAAACTGTTCTACCTGCTCTAGTTTTCGCCCTCCTATTCTAATGTTAAGCTTGGCCTTTTTCTTTCTAGAGAATCGCATTACCTTTGTTTTATTGATATTGATTTTCATCCCATACCTGTCGCACTGAATTTCCAATTCACTCAGCAATGCTTGCAGCCCCTTGGCTGACTGACAAACTAAAGCTTGGTCATCAGCAAACCTAACTGATTTTACGAATTCCCCGCCCACTTTCATTCCTACCTCCAGTTCTTCCCATGCCTCTCTGATCATTTCCTCTGCATACAGGTTGAACAGCAACGGTGATAATGGGCAACCCTGCCTTACACCCCTTCCTAACACTGCCCATCCGGACTCCCCGTTTCCCACCCGCAACTGAGCAGTCTGAGACATGTACAGGTTGCGGATTAGCCTCCTTTCCTCCAATCTATTCCTATATTCTGCCGAATACTTATTAGTTTGTCCCAATTCACTCTGTAAAACGCTTTTTTGAAATCTACGAAACAAGCAACTACCTCCTGGTTGTGTTTTATATTCCTCTCGATTAATAATCTCATTACTGCAATGGCATCACGCGTACCTCTCCCCTTCCTAAACCCAAATTGATCATCCCCATTTGCCCTACTCTCTATCCTTTTGTTTGTGATCCTTATAACAACTCTAACTGCGTGGGATATCAAACTTATTGTCCTATAGTCCACACACGATGTAGCCTTTAACTTTTTCGGAATAGGAAATAAACATGATTTCACAAAGTCTTCACGCCTTTAATAAATACTTATAAATGAAATGTGCTCTCGTGGTTTTGTCAAATAGGAGAAGTCGATTATAGTCAAATCACCAAAAAACGTTTCCCAAAAAAAAGTACTCTATATCTATTTACAGAAAGAGGTGGATCAATAAAATAATGTTGTCCTAAGGACGAGTAGACTCATCTCCGCCGAAATCCATCAAACTGTCCAGGGGGCGTGTTGCAGGATATTTTAGGTCACCAGCCTTCAGTAACTGAATGAATAAGTCGGTTAGTTATTCGGCGCTCGGTTCATCAACCTTAGGTGTTTCGTCTTTTGGATTTGATTTTGTTACCATCGCCAATCATAAGAGGAAAGAAAGACTCCCTGCATTTATTCATCGGTTCAGTCTTCTATCTCCTTAACCTTATCCAAATGGGCCAAGTTGCCGATTGTAATGAGGGGCCTCAATGATTGTTTTCGTGTCATAAGTCAAGTTGAGTGTCACATACGTTTCTGATAGTCTCGCCTTCTTCGTTTGCGCTCCGAGTAACTCGAACCCTTGTTCCTCCAATGACCTCTTTCCTTCCTATCTTAACATTTAATGAGAAACCCAGGCGTCTTTCATTGCACCTTAATTTCTCCTTCGTTATTATTCTAAAGACAGGAAATATCATATGCCTCGTGAGAGAAAGGTATTTCCAATAAATGAATGTGTCAGAAGCAAAATTAATTAGTGAAACGGTTTAGGCAGCCTGGAAGAGCTTACAATTCGACTGTTCCGATCTCTTATTCTTCGAAAAGGAACAACCTAAAGGGATTGTCCATGCAATGGTGTCGAACTTGAGCTTAACTCGTGGCACAGAGGCAGTGCCCCAAGTCCAGCAGTCACCTATTCATCGGTGGGTCAGCGAGAGTGAAGCATTGGGAGAGATGGACTGCCGAATAGATGGATCAACATTCTCGCGCGTATTCACCTCGCACGATTCGTGGGCGCAGTGTGAAGAAAGTGGAGTGGTCCATGGGAAAAATAAATTTATTTATCGTACTTGTGATAATGCGTTAAATTCTTCAAAATACTCTCCCTCTGCATCAATACAGAACCGCGGAGACCTGTCTGCCACGCCTGGAAGGCACCCTGAAATTCATATCTATGGGAAAGTCTCTGAGTAACATGCTTTTGGATGTTTTCCATGGTCTACCAATGCCTTTCTTTCAGCTCTCTATTCAGTTAGGGAAACAATAAAAGTCGCGCGGAGCCAAGTTGGGAACGTAAAATGGCTGGGGTACCACCGGGCTAGGACATCGGTAACGATGAAGAACGTGTGGTTGGGACATTGCCATGGTGGAGCATGATCGTGTCTTTGCTGCGTTACGAAGTCGGAACACGCACTTCACACGGAGGCACGTCTTTCTGCTCAGCCTGCTCGGAGCAAACTGGTGACCAGCTGCATTGGAAGGTCAGACCTCCGGCCACATTTCTCAACCGGTTTTACTGCACTGACATAGATAGTCGCGTCACAATACAATCATGCGAATTACCTTCACATTATAGTATGCATATCCGCCGCGTGTGTGGAATTTTGATGAATTGGACGTCAATACTTTATTTTTTAAAACGAGTCCCTTCAAAGCACCCATTCTGCTGCCTTTTGAGTGTCGGAGCGTGAGGAAAGAAATGAGAAAATGATCTCGTCACGCAAGCAGTGGCAACCGGAGAGATTTTTTGCTCAGGAAAGGAGGACGCCCTTTTAATTCTTCGCTAACATGGATGCGACGGATGGTGGGAGATGGGGGCTCTTCTCGATTCAGTGCTAAGCACGGGGAGGGACGGCCCATTCTTCCACCGGGACGTTTAGACTGCTCGACATCGTTTGCGCCTCCAGAATGAAGCGCAGCGCATTTCCCATCGCGCTCACTCCACAGCTTCCCCCACGAGCGGTGACCCGGATACTATTGCACTTATTACGTGTTTATGCGAGAATTAAATGTGCCCAGGAGCCTAGGTGGCATCTTGTCTCGAGTTTTTGATAAACACACTCCCCACTCCTCGTTTCTTGCCTCAGGGAAGGGGAAGGGGGGGGGGGAGAGGAACTCGGCCACCACTCTGGGAATTCATCCGAGACGCTCTCTCGCCCCCTCCCGTCTCACCCCCACCTTACCCCTTCGCCATTTTCGCTGATGAGTGGAACGAGCGCTCCTTCACGAGAAACCCCTGCCCCCCCCCTGCTGCCACTCGAAAAGAGCAACTTGTGAGAGATTTCGCTCGTGTTTTGAAAAGCCCCAACCCTCCACATCACCGAGCACCTCTTAGTTCCTCCCCTCGCCGCGGCGCCCTCCGCCGTCCTTCGCTTTCCTCTTACCCGATAAGTGATCCCTTTTTAGTCCTCTCTCTCCCTCGCCCACCCACTCTCTCCCTCGGCCAACCACTCTCTCCCTCTCTCTCTCCCCCTCTCTCTCCATTTCTCTCTCTCCCTCTCTCGCTCCTCCCTCTCTCTCTCTCTCCCTCTCTCTCTCCCTCTCTCTCTCCCTCTCTCTCTCTCTCCTTCTCTCTCTCTCTCCTTCTCTCTCTCTCCTTCTCTCTCTCTCTCTCCTCTCTCTCTCTCTCTCCTTCTCTCTCTCTCCTTCTCTCTCTCCTTCTCTCTCTCTCCTTCTCTCTCTCTCTCCTTCTCTCTCTCTCCTTCTCTCTCTCTCTCTCTCTCTCTCCCTCTCTCTCCCTCTCTCTCTCTCCCTCTCTCTCTCTCCCTCTCTCTCTCTCTCTCCCTCTCTCTCTCCCTCCTTCTCTCTCTCTCTCCTTCTCTCTCTCTCTCCTTCTCTCTCTCTCTCCCTCTCTCTCTCTCCCTCTCTCTCTCTCCCTCTCTCTCTCTCCCTCTCTCTCTCTCCCTCTCTCTCTCTCCCTCTCTCTCTCTCCTTCTCTCTCCTTCTCTCTCTCTCTCCTTCTCTCTCTCTCTCCTTCTCTCTCTCTCTCCTTCTCTCTCTCTCTCCTTCTCTCTCTCTCTCCTTCTCTCTCTCTCTCCTTCTCTCTCTCTCTCCTTCTCTCTCTCTCCTTCTCTCTCTCCTTCTCTCTCTCTCCTTCTCTCTCTCTCTCCTTCTCTCTCTCTCTCCTTCTCTCTCTCTCCTTCTCTCTCTCTCCTCTCTCTCTCTCCTTCTCTCTCTCTCCTTCTCTCTCTCTCCTTCTCTCTTTCCCACTCTCCGGCCCTTTTCTCGTGGCCTCTATCCTTCCCAAACCCTGCGCCGTCGCAACATGCCCGCCTCTGAATTGTTCCCCGTCGGAGTCCTTTGGTAGAATCGTTTTCATCGTGCCTGCTCCTTTCGTTCCGTGGCTATACACCAGAAGATGCTGCTGAAGACTGCGGAACACCCTCGTAAATATAGCACGCATGATGAATTGTTGTCCTTGACGGCTTGAGCAAGATCAAGGACTCTGGTCCTCATGTCTGGTCTTGTCCTGGCCTGTAGTGAATCGGATGCTCCCAAATGTTGAGTGCGTTGCCCTCTGATCCCCCCTTGCATGCATTTATGCTTTTAAAGGGAAACGACGCGTGCGTTCAAAATCACATACACATGGTTATTCTTTTGTATCTGACTTGCTTTATTTTTGATGTACCTACTTCTTTATGGTATTAGATTTTTTTTTAAATGTACCTCCTCTACGGGCTTTTCTTGCGAGGATTATGCGTAACATCAGTAGGAACCTGTGTCTGTAGGAATTTAAGACGTGGATATTACGGAACCAAAGAAAATTTTCTCTTTCAAGAGATGCCGAACGGAGTAGCTCCAAAAACCTCGCATCGTATCTCGCATTAAATGAAAACATAGTAATCAACCCGATGGGCGGTTTGAAAGGTGATGGTAGAGTTCCCCCAGTACTAAGCCCTATTCGGCGTGTAAAATCCACACATGAGGGTAATAAGGGTCTTGTGCCTTTCCCTGTATCGGCTATGTGTTCCCAGGAAAATCTGGTACCTGAAAATCACTTAGCTTGGCAGGTGCCCAGAGAGGCTTGCCCGGAAATCGAAGCCGGACCCACCGGTCAGTAGTCCATCGCTCTACCCTTGGACTACCGTCATTCTCATCCACGTATTATAGCTGGAATATTTACCAGTGACGAAAGTAAATCAGCTCAATTTATATTAGTCATTATCGCATGTTTAAGAAAAATATTGCTGACGGCGTCCAACGTTTAATATTTAAACCAGGGGTTTCAAAAATAGTAACAAGATATTTTTTGCTACCAAAATAGCGAAAAAAAGCATAAGTAAAGAAGTGTGGGATC